>NC_081553.1:172992382-173313380 GCF_963082655.1 Stomoxys calcitrans
TCATTAATTGTAAAACTACATACAAAAACAATAATTTTTTGATTTCACCTTCATTCACTTTGTTATATAGTATTTATACAAACACAAACATATATATGCATAAATAATGAAAACAACATAAAACAACTACTAAAAACAAAGAATATTGCATAACATTAAAAATTTAAAAAAAAAAAACTCTACATCAAATATAACGAAAAAAAAAAAATATTTATGAAAAAATATTTGTCATTAACATTTTGTGGAAATGCGTATTTACAAAAGGCGACAAAAACAAACAAATAAAGAATGGAAAACGAATATAAAAAAAAACAGTTTTTATTATATGTAGCAAGAAGTAAAGGAAAAGAAGTAAACTCCAAAATAAAAACAGAGAGAAAGATAATTAAACTTAATAATGGTGTGAGAAAAATAAAACATAAACAATCTAAAAACAAAACGAGTATGTGTCTTAAGTCTTTTGTTTTCAAACCAGACCCGAGGGGGTGAGTATGTGGTATAACTTTAATTTGCTCTCAACAAACATTTCTTTAAAGAAAAAGTATGTTTTATGGTGAAATTTTGTTGCAAGTATGAGCATCAGACTACTACTTGCGACCTCTAGAGGATCAAAATGTCAAGATCCCAGATCAGTTTATATGGCAGCAATATCAGATTATGTACCGATTTGAACCATACCTGGTACAGTTATTGAAAGTCATAACAAAACTCCTCATGCAAAATTTCAGCCAAATCGGATACGAATTGCGCCCTCTAGAGGCTCAAGCAGTCTAGACCCCAGATCGGTTTATATGGCAGCTATATCAGGTTATGGACTGATTTCAACCATACTTTGCACAGTTGTTGGAAGTCATAACGAAACACATTATGCATAATACTAAACAAATCCAATGGAAATAGCGCCCTCTATTGGCTCAAGAAGTCAAGATTCAAGATCGGTTTATATGGCATCCATATAAGGTTATGAACCGATTTAAGCCATACTTAACACAGTTGCTGGTGGTGACACCAAAACACCACGTGCAAAATTTCAGCCAAATCGGACGGGAAGTGCGCCCTCTATTGGCTCAAGAAGTCAAGACACAAGATCGGTTTATATGGCAGCTATATCAAGTGATGTACCGATTTCAATCATACTTAGCACAGTTATGAAAGTCATAACATACCTGCTCATGTAAAACTTCAGTTAAATCGGATACGAATTGCGCCCTCTAGAGGTTCGAGAAGTCAAGACCCAAGATCGGTTTATATGAGAGCAATATCAAGTTATAGACCGATTTGAAGCATACTTAGCACAATTGTTGGAAGTCACAATAAAACACCTCAAAATTGAAGAATTGCGCCCTCTACCTGTTCAAGAAATAAAGATCCCAGATCAGTGTATATGACAGCTATACCAGGTTATAGATCGATTTTAACCATACTTGACACAGTTTCTGAAGCATACATAGTACACTTGTTGAAAGTCACAATAAAACACTTCATGCAATTTCAGTCAAATCGGATAAGAAGAGCGCCCTCTAGTGGCTCAAGAAGTCAAGATCAAAGATCGGTTTATATGGCAGCTATATCAAAACATGAACCGATATAGCCCATTTACAGTCCCAACCGATCTACACCAATAAAAAGTATTTGCGCACAATTTCAAGCGGCTAATTTTGCTTTTTCAGACGTAGGGATGGACAGACGGACGGACGGACGGATGGACAGACGGACGGATGTTCAGGCGGACGGATGTTCCGACGGACGGATGTTCAGACGGACGGATGTTCAGACGGACGGATGTCCAGACGGACGGATGTCCAGACGGACGGATGTTCAGACAGAAGGATGGACAGACGGACGGACGCACAAACGGATTGACATGGCTAGATCGATTTAAAATGTCATGACGATCCAGAATATATATATACTTTATGGGGTCTTAAACGAATATTTCGAGGAGTTACAAACAGAATGACGAAATTAGTATACCCCCATTCTATGGTGGAGGGTATAAAATGAGTCCGATTTAGAGAGAAGCAATATCAATACACGGACCAAATAAAACCAAGTGAGAGGGAAATCATTGTAGCTCAATCGGAAGAAAATTGCGCCCTCTACAGGCGCAATGTATCTTATAGGATACATTCAGTGTGGCATCGGTTGATTTTGTTTAATTTGCAAAAAAATAGAACTTTGGCGATAGTATCAGTCGGAAATATATCAATCGATATTCAGATCAAAAATAAAATATCGATAGTATCGATAAGATCAATATTTCCCCAGCTCCAGTACATACCGCCGGTTGGTAGTTGTGACCCAGTCAATGGCCATGTTTACAAGTCCGATATAAGTGGGCTACTGTTTGGTTCTAGGAGATTTTAAAGCGCATCACATTTCATGGCATTCTTCCCTAGATAACGAACAGCGGGGCATGGCTTTGGCAAAGCAGATATAAGGTTCTACGTTTTGCATGATGAATGAGGGTGCCCGTCACTAGGATAACAAGGAGATGCAGCAGCTTGCCAGATTTTTGCATTGTATCCCCTAATCTCCTCAGAGACGTATCCTGGCAAGCCGTCATTTCTTTAGGATCAGACCATCTCTCCATAATTCTCACCATCGAACGACCACCTGACTTCATAACCTCTGATCGCCGGACGTTTATCAATCAGAAGAAAGCCAAATGGGTCGGCTTCATGAAATAAACGGGGTAGTCAATGAACATAAGCGGAATTTGTGGCTGGAACACTTGGAGCAATGTAACTTATGTACCGGTTTAGGCAAGCTGTGGTCTACTGTTAAGTCACTTTAGAACCCCGGCAGATGGCATAACAGGACCTCAGTCAGTTTTGGCTACGTAACTGTGACTGATCCGAGGAGATGCGCCAGCTTGTTCAACCGTCAGTTTATTGTGCATCCCTAGATTGACAGGGAGGAGAGCCATTTGTCGTATCCGTGGTCTCAGAGCCGATGAACAGCCGTCACAATTTAACGTGGGCGAAAAATGTTATCTGTGGCGCCATATTATCCAAGGCCTTGGGCCCCGTCGAAATCTCTACACTGATGTTGAAGAATCTGTATCTACCTGGAGTTAAGTACCTTACAACTATCTTCAACTTGTCTTTGAACACTCTTATAGTTCCCGATGTCTGAAAGATGGGCAGAGTGATCCCACTACTGAAGTCTGGAAAGGACCTGAGTTTGGGAGAATCGTACAGACCGATCTCCCTACTCTCACCAGTAGACAAGACGTTTGAGGCACTACTCCTCCCGAGTCTCGTTGGAGAATTTCCATTCGCCGGACATCAGCATAGATTTAGAAAACTGCATAGTCCAACAACTGCTGTGCATGCCATCACCGCACATATTTGCCGTGGCTTCAATTAGCCCAGGCCATGTGATAGGACGGTCCTCGTGGCACTGACCTATCGAAAACATTCGACAATATGCCAAACTATTTGAGGACATCGCCAACACGTCCCTCCCGATATGGGCGAGACGTACAGACCGATCTCCCTCCCAAGTAGCCAAGACGCTAGAGTGACTACTCCTCCCGAGCCTCTTTGGAGAATTTCCATTCGCCGGGCATCAGCATGGATTTAGAAAATTGCATAGCCCAACAACTGCTGTGCATGCCATCACCACACATATTTTCCGTGGCTTCAGTCAGCCCAGGCCATGTTATAAGACAGTCCTCGTGGCACTGACCTATCGAAAGCACTCGACACCATGCCATAAAACTATTTGAGGACATCGCAAATACGTCCCTCCAGCCAGGCCGGAAACATTTGGTCGCGAATTATATACTTGGTCGCTAGTGATTTGTAGAATTAAGGAATTAGAAGTCGAAGCACCGTAGAGTGAAACAGGGAGTTCCCCAAGGCCGGTTGATATTCCCGCACTGTTAAACCTTTACCAATCCTCCATTCCATCCCTTTCAGACGGCAAAGAGATCGTATCATATGCAGACAATTGCACGATCATGGCATCAGGCCACCAACCCATTAATGACATCTGCGATAGGTCGAAAATCTACCTCAACGAACTTGCCCCATATTTTGCTGCAAGAGATCTGAAGATATCTGCCACCAAAACTTCAGCTACATTGTTCACTACAAATACGCATGAGGTGAATAGTGAGATGCCTGTGATGGTCGATGGAGAAATGATTTTGACCATCAAGAGTCCCAAAATACTTGGCGTCACATTTGACAGCTCTTACACATTCATCCCATATGCAACAGCAATTTGTGAGAAAGTCAAAAGTAGAAGCAAGGTCCTCATGTCTCTTTCCGGCAGTATTTGGGGTGCTGACAAAGAAATCTTACTGAACACTTACAAAGCAATTGCCCGGCATTATGCAGCGCCAGTATGGTCTCGTCAGCTCTGTGACAATAATATAGAGATTTGTCAGAATGCCGCCCTTCCTACTGCGACGGGATGTCTCCACAATTCTCATGTGGACCACCACATTCAGGAGACAAAGGTCCTAACCGTGCGAAGACATGAATCCTTGCAGTCTAAGCAATACCTTCTGGGCTGTTATCGCAGAGACCACCCAAATCATCATCTAGTGGATAAGTATCGACCGCGCAGAAGCCTTAAAGTAGATCTACATGATCTGAGGTGAGGTTCTGCGCTTTACTTGAGGTTCTGCGCTTTATGCGAGAACCTCTAGATCTAGCGGGTCTAGAGAACATTCATGCAGACACGGAAGCTGATGCTGGCTGAATGTGGTCCTTGCAGAACGACCACCTCCCATTGCATTTAAAGGAATTGACCTCCCCACGGCAAACCATAGTAGTTTTGGCTCAATTACGATTCAACAGATGCAGCCACCCCAACTCCTACAGACCAAGGATTGATGTCGACGTGCAGGATGTATGTCCCAAATGTGATCAGGGACAACACGACACACATCACCTGTTTAACAACCCAGCTAGAACCACTCGACTCAGACCCAGATACCTCTGGACGCATCCCATCATAGTAGCAGAGTTCCTAGATCTGGATACTCAACAGAATCAAGCAGACGAAAGATAGAACACAATAAACTGCTACAACAACAACAACTGCAGTTACCTAGCACCAGCAGAGTAAATACAAAGATACTCATAAGGCTGGCTAACGGCAGACCACGGCGTTTGCCTAACCCAACTCAACGTAATGATTTTGTTTTCCCCTGTCCAAGTTCCATTGCATCTAGTCATTTAGGCTGTGGAAAATAACAAACTAATTTGAAAACGATTATTTGCAACACGACAAAAATCACAAACTAGCTATACTAGCATACAAAATATCCTCTTAGCCCAATATTTTATCACTTAAAAAACTGTAAATTTCTATCGATCGTGTGAAATCTGGTGAATACTCTAGGATGAGGAGGAGTTGCCTTGCAACTATGGGAACAACGACAACAACTGCAGCCAGTGCAACAATTTATATGCAATGCAAACAATTATGCAGCCTCTTGTTGCATATATATTCGAACCATGCCCTGCAGCTACTCCACAGTTCGGTGGTTATCTGCTGTGGTGGTGTGGTGGTGCAGCAGGAGCAACAAAAATATGCAATGCGAATTTGCAAATGATGTGGCTAATGATATTGCAATTTATTGCAGTTGCTACAAATGCGAATACAACTATGCCAACTAGCCAGCCTCACTGCTAGCCATACGACCAGCCAATAATTCAAACAATTGCAATACATACCCACCAAAATCCTCAAAAGAATAATCATTTCTATTTGTGGTGTGTTGGTCGAATTTGTTACGAGCTAGTTTTGGAGGAAAATCAAAATGTCCTATGGACCAAACTAGTACTCGGAAGACTATTTAAGAGGCACTTAGCATCGGCCATAAAAAAGTTCTCTACGAAGAGTTAACACTCGACGGCACGCCTATCGGACACGGCTATAGGAGCATTGTCGTCTTTAACATTGGGCAAATATTTCAGTCGGGTAGCAGCTAATGTCCGACCGCCTGTATGTTGCTTACGTTCTAGTCCTTAAAAAACACTTATCAAGCTAAGACCTATGGCATATAAGTTTGTTTGGCCAAAGACATGTTTAATTTTTTAGCCCTGAACACAAGATCCAATTGAAGAAATATCGGTTGTTGGAAAGGGGCTAATGCCAACCATAGTCATGCAGTTTTTATACCCTCCACCATGTTTTGTAATATGCGTATAAGACCCCATAAAGTGTATATATTCTTGATCGTCATTACATGTTAAGTCGATCTAGCCATGTCCTTCCGTCTGTTTTTCGAAACCACGCTAAATTTTGCAGGAGTAAAGCTAGTCGTTAGAAATTTTTCACAAATACTTTTTGTTAGTGTGGGGATTGTAAATGGGCCAAATAAGTCCATGTTTTGATATATCTGCCATATACACCGATATTGGGTCTTGACTGCTTGAGCCTCTAGAGGGCGCAATTCTCGTCCGATTTTACTGAAATTAGGCACGTGGTGTTTTGAAATCACTTTCAACAACTGTGCTAAGTATGGTTTAAATCAGTTCATAACCTAATATAGCTACCATATAAACCGAACGTGGGTCTTGACCTTTTGAGCTTTTAAAGTGCGCAATTCATTGGCTGTAAATTTTGCACGTGGTGTTTTGGCATCGCTTCTAAAAACTGTGGTAAGTTTGGGTTCAATTGGTTCACTGATATAGCTGCCATTTTAACCGATGTGGGATCTTGACTTCCTGAGCCTCTAGAGGGCGCAATTCTTATCCGATTTAGCTGAAATTTTGCACGAAATGTTTTGTTATGACTTTCAACGAATGTGCTTAGTATGGCTCAAATCGATTTATAACCTGGTATAGCTGCCATATAAACCAATCTTGGATCTTGACTTCTTGAGCTTTTAAATATGGTTTTAATTGGTTCATAACCTGATAAAGGTGCCATATAAACCGTTCTGGTATCTTGGCTTCTTGAGCCTCTACAGGGTGCAATTCTCATCCTATTAGGCTGAAATTGCATGAAGTATTTTGCTATGACTTTCAACAACTTTGCTAAGTATAGATCAAATCGGATCATAGCCTGATATAGCTGCCATATAAGCCGATCTGGGATCTTGACTGCTTGAGGAGACGTCAACTGTAGTCGATGATTTGCTTGACGAGCTATCAACCACATTGCCACAGCCGGTTAAATTGGTGATGCAAATTTATTCATGAACATTCAATTGACATACCAATGAGTGCTTTCCGATTCAATTTTAAGCTCAATGATAAGGAACCTCCTTTTTTTTATAGGACTCGAACCCAAGCGTTCAGCGTCATAGGAGGACACACTTAGCTCCGCTCTACGTGGCCTCCAACTGGCGGATTGGAAGAAAAGGGAAGGGTTAGGGTAGGCATGAGGATCTTTTAATCATTTACGACTCCCTTGCCATCAAACGATTCGGCAGGCATATCGTTACCGACAGTAAAATGGTTATTGGGGTAATAACAACCAGGACGCTATGATCACGAACAGTCTAGGAGTGTAAGAGGGAGTTAAGCCTTCGCTAAGGATGGCACGATACGCATAGTTTGGGTACCGGGTCATAGCGGAGTTAGGGGAATGAAAGGACAGACGATTTCACCGTAAGGACTGCCGTCAGAAAACTTGGTGAATCCGAAAGCTTTCGGGGCGACCTAGTCAGAGTTAAGGGTGTGGGTGATGAACGCATGTAGCACTGCGACATAGTCCAAAGGTCGTTAGGACAAAGAAAATCCTTTGGGGGATTCCGGATCGAAAGCAGCCGTGGCTTATAGTGAATGAAAGTAAGAGGGACATCAGTATGGCTGTTGTAATCAGAACGAGAATATGTGCGCCAAGTGATGGAGTGTTTAGGGCATGTAAAGAAAATGATGAGACCTTGGCGCTTTTTCCATGCCATTGCCCGGCTTACGCTGCTAACAGACTCCATCACTTAATTGAGGACACAATGAGACTATGAGACTTGAACCAACATAGGGGCATGAAATGGAGAACAAGTAGGAACTTTGTGAGTAGCATGAAATTCTTAACTTAGATTTTTTCGAGATTATTTTCTTAAACCAATAGAAAAAGGTTTGCTGAAAATAGCAAACAGTGTCTGCTATTACAGCATTAGTTCTGCAATTTTAGAGCAGCAGGCTGACTACTGAAAAGTTTGTGGATTACTGAAAATGACTGCTGCTAAAAGCGTGCTAAGTTCGACCGGGCCGAATCTTGAGAGCCCACCCCCATACAAGACCAAACATACCACACTTCTGTCAAACCAGCAAAAATTAAAGCTTCTAGGCACCGAACAAGGATGATCGAGAGACAGGTTTTCATGGGACCTATATCAGGTTATAGACTGATTTGGACCGTACTTGGCATAGTTATTGGAAGTCATAACAGTACACTACATGCAACATTTCTGCCAAATCGGACAAAAATTGCGGTTGTAAGGAATCAAGAAGTAAAATCGGGAGATCGATTTATATGGGAGCTATACCAGGTTATAGGCTGGTTTAGACCGTATTTGAAAAAAGTTGTTTGAAGTCACAACAAAACACTACCTGCTCAATTTCAGCTAAATCGGACAAAAATTGCGGCTTGTAAGGGATCAAGAAGTAAAATCGGGAGATCGGTTTATATGGGAGCTATATCAGGTTATTCACGAATTCAGACCGTACTAGGCACAGTTATTAGAAGTCACAACGGAACACCTCACACAAAATTTCAGCGAAATCGGACGAAAATTGCAGCTTGTAAGGGCTCAAGAAGTCAAATCGGGGGATCGGTTTAATGGGAGCTCTAACATAATCTGAACCGATATGGTCCATTTGCAATCACCAACGACCTAAATCAATACCAAGCATCTGTACAAGCTGCTTGCTACGCGTTCGACTGTTATTGTGATTTCGACAGATGGTCGGACGGACATGGCTAGATCGACTCAGAACGTCGAGACGATCAAGAATATATATATATACTTTATAGGGTCTTAGACGAATATTTCGAGGTGCTAAAAACGGAACGAGTAGATTAGTATACCCGCATCATATATATATTAATATATACAAGGGTTCCCATAAGTATATTTTCAGGAAGTCTGTCAATCACTAAATTTCCAGACAACGCATTTTTTTTAAATCCACTCCCGACTGTCGTAGAACTTTCTACGAAACGGATGGAATGGAAATTTGCCAATGAGCATACCATAAAGGGGCAGGGACAAAAGCGATGGATGAACAGTTGAAAATTCACCAGTACCGGATGCCGGGCCTTAGAGATATACCAGAGAATTATAGAGCAGACAAAATTGCATGAACGAGAAACAACATTCCAAATTCCGGAAAAACTCGGATCAATGGGTACGTCTCTACCTTCACGTAGCTAATACATCGAGATAAGGAGCAAAAGGCAATGCGTGACAGATGGTTTACAAATAAGACGGTGTGAATGTGGTTATGTGGTCCAATGTTAACACGAAGCTATCTACCGCTTTACTTTTATTGTGTAGAGCAGACGTCTCACTGATCGTGTCCATCATGATAAACCAAGGGGTACAGGTAATAATTTTTGCATAATCTACGAGGACGTCGAGGAAGAGGAAACTGTAGAACATCTATTGTGTGCCTGGCCTGCACTAGCAAGAAGAAGAAGAAGTTCAAGTGAAGGCTCATATTTCATTGGGAACTAGTCTGCAATAGCATATGTGAACTTCCGCAAGCTATTAGCATATCCCAGTTAATGTTAGGTTGTACTTCTTCAAAACTTTTTGTTGTCTCCATGTCTATTTGCGTTTCCCATTATTTTGTCTATGATAATAAAACGCAACCTTAAGAAACTTTTAGACTACAATTTAATTAATTAACTCTCCATATCAATATCAATTAAAAACTCTCCATTTGTCAGACCTATAATGCTTTATGGTGTGTTAGTCTGGTGGACGGTGCTTCAAAAGTCCACCTACCGTTCAAAAGACAACCGAATCTAAAGAATGGATTGTTTGTGTATCACAGCTGCACTGAAGACGCATCAAAAGTCCACCTACCGTTCAATAGTCAACCGGATCCAAAGGATGGATTGTTTGTGCATCACAGACGCACTGAGGATGACACCATCTGATGCATTGACTTTAATGCTACACCTAATACCTCTGGACACTATGGCTAGACATATTGCTGCGACCACTGCCGTAAGGCTAAGGGAGCTTTTTCTTTGGTCATGTGGCGGCTACAGACACTGTGGTATCCTTGATACAGTATCCGATGTTCCAGGCAGTGTGGATTACACCCTACCTAAACCGCTTTTTGATAAAAAGTACTGTACCACTATTCCTGATAGAACCGATTGGAACCACCATATCCCTGGTAACAGAAGTTACATAGACTTCTATACGGGTGGTTCCAAACTAGACGACCAGTTGGGCTTTGGGGTGTACTCTAGAGATCTAGAACTGATCATATCGTAAAGGTTACCCGACCACTGCAGTGTAAATCAAGCAGAGATCCTTGCAATAAAGGAAGTGGTGGAATGGCTAAGATATAATGTCATTACGACGATTGGCTTAAATATCTTCTCAGACAGCCAAGCAGCCATTAAACCCCTGGAAAACGTATTTCTGAACACAAAAACCACCCTCGACTGTCGCAGATTTCTCGACGCGATGGATGAACGGTTCAAAATTCACCTGTTCTGGGTGCCAGGCCACAGAGAAATCCAAGGGAATTGTAAAGCGGACGAGCTGGCAAGACTAGGATTTACCTTACACATTCTAGGGAAGCTGGAATCTGTGAGTATGCCTATAGTGACATGTAAGCTAAGTTTTCAGGCCCGAAGGACAACGAATGATAGATGGTCACAAAAAAGGTATGTGAGCATTCCAAAACAATGTGGCCTAATCTAGACTTGAAGAGGTCTACCACTTCATTGTGTCCGTCATGACAAGTAACTGCCTAATCGACTGTTAGGTTTCTAGTAACGACTTTTGCAGAAGCTGTGAGGACATCGAAGAAGAAGAGACTATAGAACACCTTCTGTGTGTGTGTCCCGCACTACCAGTCAAAAGGAGTTCCACTTTAGGTTCTCATTTCTTTGAGAACCTCTCTGATTTAGGGGATGTGAACATGTCCGCCTATGACGCCGAGCGCCTGGGTTCGAATCCTGGCGAGACCATCAGAAAAAAAATTTTCTGCGGTGGTTTTCCCCCCTTAATGCTGGCAACATTTGTGAGGTACTATGCCATGTAAAACTTCTCTCCAAAGAGATGTCGTACTGCGGCACGCCGTTCGGACTCGGCAATCAAAAGGAGGCCCCTTATCATTGAGCTTAAACTTGAATCGGACTGCACTCATTTATATGTGAGAAATTTGCCCATGTTCGTTAGTGGAATGTTCAGATGCAAAATTTGCATTTTGAACATTAACAAGTTGTTGCCACTTTAACCTAACCTAACCTAACCTTAAGAGTTTACTTAAAAACAACGAAAATTTTGGATTTTCAGGCGCCAGTTCTGCAGGCGGAGATCCCAGCGATCACGGAGTGCGTGAAGTGGTGTGGTGCCAACGCGAGGACGTCGAGTTTTTATAAGGGCAATAACAACCAGGACGGTATGGTCACGAACAGTCTTGCAGTGTAAGAAGGAGATTAACGCCTTCTCTAAAGATGGCAAAATCCGCATTGTTTGGGTGCCGGGCCAAAACGGAGTAAGGGGAAATGAAAGAGCAGACGATTTGGCGATTTGGCCAGATCGTGAGAACACGAGGCTAGGACGTCGAGTCTGAACATCTTTACCGACAGTAAAATTGCCATAAGGGCAATAACAACCAGGACGGTAAGGTCACGAACAGTCTTGCAGTGTAAGAAGGAGATTAACGCCTTCTTTGAGGATGGGAAAATTTGCATCGTTTGAGTGCCGGGTAATAACGGAGTAAGGGGAAATGAAAGGGCAGGCGATTTGGCGGTGAAGGCCAGAGGACTGCAGTCAATAAACTTGGTTAACCCGAAGCCTTTTGTCCGAGTTAAGGGAGTGGGCGACGAATGCGCATGCAACATTGTGAAGCAGCGAAACGGTCGGTAGGACGACGAAAATCCTATGGGGGGATCCAGATCGTGAAAAGACGAGGCTATTACTGGAAGGAAGCAAGAAGAAAAGTCAGTAAAGCTCATAACGAGACACATAGGACTACGAGCTCACTTATGTAAAATCAGTGCGGCAAGTGATAGCATGTGTATGGCATGCGGAGAAGATGATGCGACGTTGGAGCATTTCCTTTGTCATTGCCCAGCTTTTGTGTGCAACAGATGCCGGTACTGAGCTGAAGACACAATATCAGACATGAACCAACTTAGAGTAGTGGTATTGAGAACATTGTCCGATTTCGCCGAAATTTGGGACAGAGCTTTGTGTAAGGCTCTTTGACATTTTTCTGCAATTTGGGCTAGATCGGTCCAGATTTGGATATAGCTGTTATGTAGACCGATATCTTGATTTAAAGTCTTGGACCCATAAAAGGCGCATTTATAACCCGATTTCGCTGCAATTTGACACAGTGACTTATGTTAGGCTTTTCGACATCCGTGTCGTATATGGTTTAGATCGGTTTATTTTTATTTATAGCTACTGTACATATTAGTATTTGGTCCAAATCGGAACATATTTCGATATAACTGCTATGGGACATGAGGTATAAAATTTTCACCGAATTTTGATGAAAGGTGGTTTACATATATATCCGAGATGGTGGGCATCCAAAGTTCGGCCTGGCCGAACTTAACGCCTTTTTACTTGTTGATGCTGAGTTGAAATTTATTCAAGTTAGATCCACTGTTAGATCAGTCAGAACATAATATCAGCTCGAATACTCAAAATTTTCTAAAGAAAAGATCTACTGACTACAAATGTATCCTTAGTAGAAGCTCCTATACGAGTATGTACCACAGCGAACTATATTCAGCTAGAAGTAGTTCACATTGGAGTGCCTCGTAAGGACATACACTCGGTGTAATTGTAAAAGTATCACCAACAGCACAAACGCTTGTGCAACCAAATTGTGAGATAGCGGCTGTTAACTGAACACGATCAACAGCTTCAATTGCCCCCAACATTGCCGCCTCCTAAGACAACAACAATTTCATTTTATTGTCGCTCTTTTGAGTCTGATTGCCCCTGGCTCCGTTCGATACACATAAAAAACCGTTTTTGTTTTAATGGTAACACATTTCATTTAAATGCCTATCAATGGCCAATGCTTTTGGCCGATTTATTGTTGTTGCTGCTATTTTCCATTTGGCTGATTTGACCAATTGCCAGAGTGAGAAGAAGAGGGAGAGTGAGATGGCCATCCCATGACAATGCAGGAAGACGGGAGAGGGAGAGAGAGAGAGAGCGGGGCAAGGAATAATAGAAAATTTATGCGCTGCACCAAATACCGCCAACATAAGCAATAAATCTCATTTTATGCACCATCAGCCAAAAAGTAAATGCAACACAAGCAGCAGTTCAAGCAAACGATAGATAGACTAGTCCGCCGACCGAACGGCCGGCCAGTCTACTATGCCATTGCTCAAAAGCATCTGGTAACATTGACCATTTTTAGTTCGTCCAAAAACCCTTTTATAGTTAACGCTAATGTGGCCAAAATGAACTTGACACTTGAATAGCCAATTAACAGTTTTTCCCTCGATTTTTTGCTTCGGCGGTCTCCTTCCATTTCAAATCGTATCGCATCGATTGTTGGTATCGCTGCGATACAATTTCAGTTAGTTTCATTTGAATTGGGATATTTGTTTGGTTTTTTTTCTGAAAATTTTTACCGGTCAAAAGAAAACGAATTTCCCGACATCCTTTGGGCCAATCAAACAAAAAATAAACACAAAAGAATTTCTATACTAGTCTCAGCCACTGAGACTTCTGCTCTTGCCATTGACCAGCCTTTAGTTTTAATTTTGCCTTTGTGGTGAAATCGTTTGATGTTTGTTTTTCTTTGGCTTTTTGCTGATTCTACATTGAATGCGAATAAACAATTAGGTGAAATATTATTAAAAAAAAAACACATTTATATACCGATATCGGTCACAATAAGCATTGATTATAACAATTGCAATGATTCCCCAATTCAACTTTCTAGTCTACTTTCATAATCTTTTGAAGATTAGGAATGAGTTTATACCCAACAATGTATTCATACAAAAGAATCATAATTTGATTATAATAAACATAAGTATAGGAGGATTAAAGTCAAGCAAAATCTAAATTTTGATAACCCTATATTACAATTACAAAATGGGTATTCACAAAGTTTCTCTTGCCATATTTCTTCCTATAAGAACTTAGGTTAGGTTCGGTAAGGTTGAAAAGAGGGTGCAGATATTTATCCGCCCCATGCCACTAGGGACATATACCTAAGCCAGTAATAGGCTTGTTGTGAGCTCTAAAACCTATAAAGTAACCTCGAAAAAGAAAATTTTAAGTTAGGAATTCCATGCTACCTACAAAAACCTTAATGGTTTCCAATACCACTCCCCTAAGTTGGTTCATGTCTGGTATTGTAACCCCACCTAAGTGCCGGTATCTGTTTGACGCGAAAGCCGGGCAATGACAAAGGAAATGCTCCAACGTCTCACCATCTTCCCTGCATGCGCTACACATGCTATTACTTGCCGCACCGATTTTACATAAGTGAACTCGTAGTCCTATGTGTCCCGTTATGATACCAATAGCTATACTGACCTCTTTCTTGCTTCCTTTCAGTAATAGCCTCGTTTTCTCACGATCCGGATCCCCCCATAGGATTTTCGCCGTCCTACCGACCGTTTCGCTGTTCCACAATGTTGCATGCGCATTCGTCGCCCACTCCCTTAACTCGGACTGCGTCGACCCGAAAGGCTTGGGGTTAACCAAGTTTATTGACGGCAGTCCTCTGGCCTTCACCGCCAAATCGTCTGGCCCTTCAATTTCCCCTTACTCCGTTATGGCCCGGCATCCAAACGATGCGGATTTTGCCATACTCAGAGAAGGCGTCTATCTCCTTCTTACACTGAAAGACTTACTGTCGGTAAAGATGTTCAGACTCGACGTCCTCGCGTTACCACCACACCACTTCATGCATTCCCTGATCGCCCGAATCTCCGCCTGCAGGACCGTATTATGGTAAGGCAATCTAAAACAGGTCTCAGTCCCTGGGTTCTCAATGTAAACCCCCAGGACCACTCTGTCCTCTAGCTTTGATCCATCCGTGTAACATAATCTTCCAGATGGCAATACAAGGGTTCCGTCAATCTAAGACTGTGCCGATGGCAGCAGTGCGTCGCACTCGACTTCAAGGTTCATTTCTGATTTCCGATTGGAAACCTCTTCCCTTCCTTCCAGGTTTCCCATGGTCGCCTCGATTATACCGATATGATGTGAACTGCTCCCATTCTCAATCCATTCGCCCATCGCCTTATGTCTCATAGCCGCAGTGACTGCCTCACACTTAATCTGTATGTCAATGGGTCGGATATCTAGAATAGTCTCCAGTGCCCTAGTGGGCGTGGTCCTCATCGCTCCGCCTATGGCAAGACAACATATTCTCTGAACCCGTTGTATGGTGCTTATGTTGCACTATTTCTCCATACAGTCCACCAAACTACTGAGGCGTAAGTAAGTATAGGTCTAATCACGCTCCTGTAGAGCCTGTAGACTATCCTCGGATTCAGGCCCCATTTCGTGGGGCCTGACCAACCAACCCCAACACCTGTGAGCATTCTCAGTACGCTCCTGAATGTGACACTTCCAATTCCACTATAAGAACTTAACTGTGGTTAAATGGGCGAGAGCTACACTATAATCTTGGACAATATATGGGCTAGTCTCTGAATCATGTCCCTTATATAGGGAAGCCAGCCAGTAATGAGACTTATTCATTTAAATCCTGGCAACTTATAAATCTTCAGTGCTTAGAGACGGAAAAAGAAAAACATTGAGACTATTCTTTGAAAAAATACAGGTTCTGAGTCTCCCATTCCCCATACCCTTGAATCGTTTAAGTCCAGGAAGTCTTAGTTTACGAACCATTCCTCCATACACCCTAGGTTACTGGTTGAAATTCTCCTGCCATCAGAAGAACCTTTAATACCGCTGAAGCGGCCTCACAGTGATACAGATGTATCTCCAGATACTGGACCATAGTCAGTAGACGTTAGTCTAGTCTACTGAGTCCGCCAGGAGTGCATCCCCACAAGTTCCGTTCGATCTTGTCATGATGAGTTTTCTTATACATCAAGGAGCAATTGAGAAATCAATGGAGCCGCTCTTCCTCAGGAGACTGGACATTTGCGGTGTTGGCGATTCTTCCTTGCAAGCTCAACTACATAGGTGCAGCCGTAGAAAAACCGTTAGATTTGCGTCCTTCCCCGCAGTCGCACACTTTGAGCCCAATCCATCCAGATGACCCACTTAGGGTTTGTCGAGTACAGCCTTCACTCCTGTTTCGATCAGAGCAGGAGGATTTTCAGTTTTCTGCCATCCGCCAGACTTTAGAGATGTAGTTCCTCAGACCAGCGTTCACTTACTGAGTCGTCTCCTGACAACATAATCCCAGAACAAGTTATATTCCAATTCGGGCTGAAGAAACAAAATCGGGAAATCGGTTTATATTGGAGCTGTATCAAGCTATAGATAGATTAAGACCAAATTGCACGTGTATGTTGAATGCCATGGGAGAAGTCGTTGTACAAAATGTGTGCCAAATCGGAGAATTGCGCTCTCTAGAGGCTAAAGAAGTCAAGAAGCAAGATATATTTATATGGCAGCTATATAAAGTTATAGAACGATTTGGACCATACCATACGCACAAATGTTGGAAGTGATACCAAAACACCACGTGCAAAATTACAGCCAAATCGGATAAGAATTGCGCCCTCTAGAGGTCAAGACCCACGATAGGTTTATATGGCAGCTATATCAGGTTATGAACCGATTTGAACCATACTTAGCACAGTTGTTGGAAGTCAAAATAAAACACTACGAGCAATATTTCAGTCAAATCGGATAAGAATTGCGCCCTCTAGAGGCTCAAGAAGTCAAGACCTAAGATCGGTTTATATAGCAGCTATATCAAAACATGAACCGATTTGGCCCATTTACAATCCCAACTGACCTATACTAATAAGAAGTATTTGTGCAAAATTTCAAGCGGCTAGCTTTACCTCTTCGAAAGTTAGCGTGCTTTCAACAGACAGACGGGCGGACGGATGGACAGACGGACGGACAAGGCTAGTTCGACTTAAAATGTCACAACGATCAAGAAAATATATAACTTATGGCGTGTTAGATATTTCCTATGATGGAGGGTATAAAAAGCTCCATTAGCCTCACAGTAGTGGTCGCAGGAATCTGTCTAGCTACAATGTCTAGAGGCAAAAGGTGTTACATTACATTCAGTACATCAGCTGGTGTTGTCCTTAATGGAGCTGTAGTGCATAAACAAGCCATCTTATGGATCCGAATGAGTATTGACCAGTAGTTCGGCTTTTGAAGCGCTGTCCACCAGACCACAATGCCATATAGCATGATAGATCGGACAACTGCAGTTCACAGTCAGTGCATGACACGAGGTTTAAGACCCCAACTTTTGCCAATGGCTATTTAGCAGGCCTCTTGGGAAACAGTGCCCTTCTTCCCTTTACAAATTGTTTGATGTCAAGTTCTATTTCATGTCCAGCAAAACACCCGGGTATTTTGCCCTTTCGGTAAATGAAACAACCACTTCTCCCAGGAAATGGGATATTCTCTTCTCTCTTGCTGAAAAAAGCAACTTCCTTCTTAGGTGAGGTTTCGCCAATACCACTCTCGGTAGCCCACTTTGCTGTCGTACGTAGGGTTTTCTAAGCTGTTGCAGATTAGTAAAGCCTCTCTTTTCCTGTGGAAGAGTATTTTACAACACCGAACGCCGCTTATCCGGGGTGGGGAAACATGACTTGCATCTGCAGAGAATGCAATAAGGAGGAGGAGTTGAAGATGATTAAGCACTTATGTGTCAATGCACCGCAATAACGACGAGAATACACGGGATACCACCCCTTTCGGTGTCTGGATTCTCTCCAGGAACATAGAACTCTTGTCTTTATGACTTGACCACACTCTGCCGGTTTTCTTGGTTCACTCCTTTTTTTATACCCTCCACCATAGGATGTGAGTATACTAACACCGTTTATAACACCTCAAGAAATGCGTTTTGGACCCCATTAAGTGTATATATTCTTGATCGTCATGACATTTTATGTCGTTCTAGCCATGTCAGTCCATCTGTCCGTCCGTCCGTCTGTCTGTCGAAAGCACGCTAACTTTCGAAGGAGCAAGGCTAGCCACTTGCAATTTGGCACAAATACTTCTTAATGTAGGTCACTTGGGATTGTAAATAGGCTTTATCGGTCCATGTTTTGATATAGCTGCCATATAAACCGATCTTGGATCTCGATTTCTTGAAATAGGCTTTATCGGTCCATGTTTTGATATAGCTGCAATATAAACCGATCTTGGATCTTGATTTCTTGAGACGCTGAAGGTCACAATTCTTATCCGATTTGGCTGAAATTGTGCACGAGATGTTTTATTATGACTTCAACAACTGTGCTTAGTATGGTTGAAATCGGTTCATAACCTCATATAGCTCATTAACCTATCTGAGGTCTAGACTTCTTGAGCGTCTAGAGGGCGCAATTCCTATCCGATTTGGCTGAAATTTTTCACGACGTGTTACATTATGATTTTCAATAACTGTGATAAGTATGGTCTAAATCGATCCATAACCTGATATAGGTGCTATATAAACCGATCTTGAATCTAGATTTCTTGAGCCACTAGAGGGCGCATGGCGTGTTTTATTATGAATTTTAATAACTGTTCCAAATATGGTTCAAATCGATATAGCCTCCATATAAACCAATCTGGGATCTTGACTACTTGAGCCTGCAGAGTGCGTAATTATTATCCGATTTGGCTGAAACTTTGTACAACGATTATCCGATTTGGCTGAAACTTTGTACAACGGGTTTATTCCATGACCTTCAACACACGCCTCAAATATGGTCCGAATCGGTCTATAACCTGATACAGCTCCCATACAAACCGATCTCTCTATTTTACTTATTGAGCCCCTAAAGGGCGCAGTTCTTACTCGAATTGGCTGAAATCTTACACAATGACTTCTACTATGGCCTCCAACATTTAAATCAATTATAGTCCGAATCGGACCGTAACTTGATATAGCTCCAATATTATAGCAATTTTTTCCTTTCATCCTTTGGTTGCATAAAAAGAAATATCGGGAAGAGAACTCGACAAATGCGATCTACGGTGGAGGGTATATAAGATTCGGCCCGGCCGAACATAGCACGCTTTTACTTGTTGACTTATACATTGGTTCAACTTTTTTTTCGTTTCTGCTGTCTTTCATCGCTCTATGGTGTATCTCTATTTGTGTTTCTCAGCATTCGTTCTCCCTTCCCCCATGGACTTGAGATCGCCGAGTGGAAGTCCAGCGAAAAAGATCCTCCAGGGGATCTAAAAGTCGAATGGGGAGATCGGCAGATTGGTGTACAGAATTTGTCAATAGGCGAATGCTTGCCTCATTACTTTATATGGGTGTCATAGCAGAGGACCAGTGTACCCTACTGAGGTGAAAAAGAGGCCATCGATACTTAATGCTTAAAATCTTTTATGTTACCCTGTCCCCAATCAAGTTTTACAAAATTTGGAAGTCCCAATCATATTCCATTTTTATAGTCCACCAAAACTTTAAAAGTTGTAAAATTTCTTTGACTAGCAAGTTTTAATAACATTGCGACAAAAGTTAATTTTATACAGAGACCACTGCAACAATTGGGTTGCCCAAAAAGTAATTGCGGATTTTTCATATAGTCGGCGTTGACAAATTTTTTCACTGCTTGTGACTCTTTAATTGCATTCTTTCTTCTGTCGGTTATCAGCTGTTACATTTAGCTTGCTTTAGAAAAAAGTGTAAAAAAAGTATATTTGATTAAAGTTCATTCTAAGTTTTATTAAAAATGCATTTACTTTCTTTTAAAAAGCCGCAATTACTTTTTGGGCAACCCAATATATGTAGATCTATCTTAACACTGTGTTTAGCTTCGTTTGAAGGTTGCTACTGCATTCATCATTCGGCAGACATATCGGAGCCATATTAACCAAATATCAGCATAAACATTTCGTGTGGCATTTAAAAATTATTTGGCACAGAAATAACGCAACTACATTGAAATATAATGGACTACGACGCTATGCAAGTGACCATCAACCAATAAGCCTGCTTATCAATAATAAACTATAGCAGCGTTGACATTTGGTATTCACAATTTTTACGCTCCAGTTTATTCAAATTATGCAAAAGTTCAGAAGCGATAACTTTGAGCATTCATGTGTCTCCATTTAACCACCCATCTGTCTTGTGTCAACATCCATACGTATGAACAAATATTAGAACATCATATCAAAAAGCAAAAAATCACTACGCACATGCCCAATTAAGAAAACATCTGAAGATTAAATTTAAGTCTAAAGCCAATAACTATCAATCACCCTATGAAATGCATAGTTACACTTAAAAACGCGCCGCTTGTATAAATGAAGAATTGACAGATTGAGTTCATAATATAACAAGAACGTGCTAAGTTTGGCCGGGCCGAATTTTATATACCCTCCACCATGGAACGCATTTGTCGAGTTCTATGCGCGGTATCTCTTTTAAGGCAAACAAAGCGTAATGAATAAGAACTTTTATGCTATTTGAGCTATATCAAGTTATAGTCCGTATCGGACCATAAATGAATGCTGAACATTGTAGAAGTCATTGTGTAATATTTCAGTTCATTCCGGTAAGAAATACGCCATGTAGGGGCTCAAGAAGCAAAATCGGGAGATCGCTTTATATGGGAGCTGTATTAAGCTATGGATCGATTCAGACCATATTTGACACGCATGTTAAAAGTCATAAGAGAAGCCGTTGTACAAAATTTCTGCCAAATCGGCTGAGAATTGCGTCCTCTATTGGCTCAAGAAGTCAAGATCCAAGATCGGTTTATATGGCAGCTCTATCAAAACATAGACCGATTTGAACTATAGGTAGCGCAGTTATTGGAAGTGATACCAAAACACCACGTGCAAAATTTCAGTCATAAGAATTACGCCTCTAGAGACTTAAGAAGTCAAGACCCAATATCGGTTTATATGGCAGCTATATCAAAACATGGACCGATGTGGCCCATTTACAATCCCAACTGACCTATACTACTAAAACGCATTTTTGCAAAATTTCAAGCGCCTAGCTTTACTCCTTCGAAAGTTAACGTGATTTCGGCAGACAGAAGGACAGACGGACATGTGGTTGAGGGTATAAAAAGCATAAAGAACAGGACCGAACTTTGGATACCTACAGTCCGGCCCATTGCGATACCCTGGTAAGAGAAGAAATAAGGAAGACTGGGTAAAAAAATATTATAATGAAATACCCTGACCCTTGCTCCAACCAAAGGGGAAGCAGGGAGACGACGAGAAGAGATATAAACAAGTAAAAAGGCGTTAAGTTTGGCTGGATCGAACATTCGATACCCACCACCAAAATCCAGAGAAAAATGCATAATTTATGCCCCCATAGTAGCTTTATCGAAGTATGGTCCGATTTGGACCAAGTATAAGTACAGGTCATTGTTCAATTTTACAGAATAAAATATTGGTCTTTTTGGTAGCTATATCCAAATATAGACCGATCTGAACCATATGCGACACAGATGTCGAAAAGTCACTTTGTCAAATATGAGCGAAACCGGATTATAAATGTGCTTTTAATGGGGCCAAGACTTCCAATCAAGAGATCAGTCTATAGGGCAGCTATATTCAAATCTGAACCGATCTGAGCCAAATTGCAGAAAGATATCGAAGACCGATCTGAGCCTAATTGAAGAAAAATATTGAAAGGTCTAACACTATTCACTATCCCAAATTCGGTGAAATCGGACAATAAATGCACCTTTAATGGGCCCAAGACCTTTAATCGAGAGATCAGTCTATATGGCAGCTATATTCAAATCTGAACCGATCTGAGCCAAATTGCAGAAAGATGTCGAGGGGCCTAACACAACTCACTCTCCCAAGTTTCGGTGAAATCGGACAATAAATGCACCTTTAATAGGCCCAAGACCTTTAATCGAGAGATCGGTCTATATGGCTGCTATATACAAGTCTAGACCGATCTGTGCCATATTACAGAACGATTTCGAGGGGGCCAAGTAAACTCACTCACCCAAATTTTGGCAAAATCAGACAAGAAAAGCACCTTTTATGGGCCCAAAATCTTAAATCGAGAGATCGGTCCATATGGCAGCTATATCCAAATCAGGATCTGGGCCAAATTAAAGAGGAATCTCGAGTGGGCTAACACAACTCACTGTCCCAAATTTCAGCCATATCGGATAATAAATGTGGCTTTAATGGGCCTAAGTCCCCAAATCGGCGGATCGGTCTAAATGGGGGCTATATTAGGATATAGTCCAATATAACCCATCTTCGAACTTAAGCTACTTATGTACAAAAGAAAAAAAAGAATCTGGCTGCCGTCCTCAGGTCTTCCATAGTCTCCTTCTGTTGGAGAGACATCTCGACCTCTCTCCACCGACTTCCCCTTGAGATATGCATTTGCGCAAG
This sequence comes from Stomoxys calcitrans, assembly GCF_963082655.1. NCBI lineage: Eukaryota > Metazoa > Arthropoda > Insecta > Diptera > Muscidae > Stomoxys > Stomoxys calcitrans. The sequence goes on from NC_081553.1 coordinate 173,015,040, forward strand.
ACTGAAATAGCCATGTCCGTCCGTCCGTCCTGTCTGTCGAAAACACTCTAACTTTCAAAGAAGTAAAGCTAAACGCTTGAAATTTTGCATAAATACTTCTCATTAGTGTACGTCAGTTAAGATTGTAAATGGACCAAATCAGTTCATGTTTTGATATGGCTGCCATATAAACCGATCTGCCAATTAGACTCGAGGACGCAATTATTATCCAATTTATCTGAAATTTTGCACATGTTGTTTTAGTAGTACTTCCAACAACTGTGCCAAGTATGGTGTAAACCAGTTCATAACCCGATTTTACTTTTTGAGCCTCTAGATGTAGCTAATCTTGTCCGATTTGGCTGAAATTTTGCACGTAGCGTTTATAAGATATATCGGTTTATAACCTAATATAGCTGCCATATAAACCGTTCACCCAATTGTACATCCTGATCCTCTGGGAGCGCAATTATACTCGATTTGATAGATATTTTCGAGGTGGTATTTTTCTATGACTTCTAAAAGCCATGACTAGTATGGTCCATATCGGACTTAATATAGATCTTATATATTTGGAAAAGTCTTTCAAAGAACTCGCATGTAACGATCCTTGGTAGAGGGTATATAAGGTCAGGCCCGGCCGAACTTAACGCGCTTTTACTTATTACTCAATTCCGCTGTAAAAAGATATACACGGATATTCTGAGTATACATGGATAATTTGAGTATATAACGCTTTGCTTGGGTTACAACTGTGAAATTAGACTATCAAACATGTGTGAAGGTTATCATGTGCTTGTGTATGCAAACTACCATCTACTTGTGCCCAACCGAACAGTAGCAAATGTGTATTTGTTGATGTTTATAAAGGGTGGTTGGAGTATTGTGATGTATGTGAATATGTATGAACAATTTAGCACCCATTGAACTCTTAGACATTTGTTGTATCCAAATCCATAAACTTTGTCGTTCTCTGGTCCCTACTTGCTACGCGACAGCTTCCAATCATACCTTGTGTCGGGGGAGAGATGAGTTAAAGATTCTGTGATCTGAATGCTTGAACTTTGTTACCTCGTAACCATGGCTCCTGAACTAGAGCCATGTCAATACCATATTTTCTCATAATTCTGAGTAGCTCGTCGGCAGCTGCCTCTGATTGGTGTAGATTAATCTGCACTAGAAGCAAACAGCTCATGTTCCCCAAATCCTTGAGCCTAGGGACTCGGCAGTACGGTGTCATTTCCGTGTGTAGCGTTTGCAGCAGTTTCAGTAGTTCCAGTAGTCACATTAACGTTTGTATTTGTTCAAGTTTTGTCCGACGAAGCAGTGCGAGGGATATGTTCCACGACTGTTCTATGAATCATTGATTCAAATATTCTGATTTGGAACCTCTTTTTGCCCATCCAACGCTTGCCATATCTCGTTAAAATAGATGGCCTTCCAACTTCTTCAGTTATCGTAATGAGGGTTTATGCTTTCCTCCCGTTTCTGCTCATCCGTCTTCTGTCTTTTTTATACCCATCACCGTAGGATGGGGGTATACATACCAAATCATTACGTTTGTAACACCTCGAACTATTGATCTAAGACCCAATAAAATATATATATTCTTGATCGTCTCGACAGTCGATCTAGCCATGTCCGACCATCCGTCTGTCGAAATCACGATAGCGGTCGAACGGGTAAAGCCAGCCGCTTGAAATTTTGCACAGATACTTAATATTGATGCAGGTCGTTGGGGATTGCAAATGGGCTATATCGGATCAAATTTGGATAAAACTCCTATATAAACCGATTTCTCGATTTGACTTCTTGAGCCCCTGGAAGCCACAATTTTTTCCGATTTGGCTGACATTTTTCACTTTGTGTTCTGTTATGATTCCAATAACTGCCAATTACAATCTCAATCGGTCTATAACTTGATATGGCTCCCATATAAACCGAAGTCCCGATTTGACTTCTTGAGGCCCTACACATAGTGTTCTAATAGTTTCCAACAACTGTGTTATGTACGGTCAAGAATCTGCTATAGCTCCCCATGAGCCCTTACAAGCCGCAATTTTTATCCGATTTGGCTAAAACTGCGCACATATTGTTCTAATAAGACTTCCAACAATTATGCCAAGTACGCTTCAAATCTGTCAAGAACCTGATATAGCTCCCATGTAAACCGGTCTCTGGCTCTCGGTTCCTACAGCTTTATTTCTTACTGATTTGACAGAAGTTTGGTATGTAGAATACAATTATGCCCTTCAACTAAATTAAGTTCGTTTAAATTTTTAGCAGAATCCATTGTGGTGGGTTCCCAAGATTCGGAAAATAAAAAAACGAACACTTTTACGTTATTATACCCACCACCGGCGGATGGGGGTATATTCATTTTGTCATTCCGTTTGCAACACATCGAAATATCCACTTCCGACCCTATAAAGTATATATATTCTTGATCAGCGTAAAAATCTAAGACGGTCTAGACATGTCCGTCCGTCTGTCCGTCTGTCTGTTGAAATCACGCTACAGTCTTCACAAATAGAGATATTGAGCTGAAACTTTGCACAGAATCTTTTTTTGTCCATAAGCAGGTTAAGTTCGAAGATGGGCTATATCGGACTATATCTTGATATAGCCCCCATATAGACCGATCGGCCGATTTAGGGTCTTTGGCCCATAAAAGCCACATTTATTATCTGATTTTGCTAAAATTTGCGACAGTGTGTTGTCTTAGGCCCTCCGACGTCCTCTGTCAATTTAGCTCAGATCGGTCCAGATTTGGATATAGCTGCCATATAGTCCGATCCGCCGATGTAGGGTTTTAGGCCCATAAAAGCCACATTTGTTATCCGATTTAGCTGAAATTTAGTACAGTGAGTTGTGTTGGGCCCTTCAGCATCTTTCGTCAATTTGGCCCAGATCGGTCCAGATTTGGATATAGCTGCCATATAGACGGACCCTCCGATTTAGGGTCTTAGGCCCATAAAAGCCACATTTATTATCCGATTTTGCTGAAATTTGGGACATTGAGTTGTGTTGGGCCCTTCGACATCCTTCGTCAATTTCGTTCAGATCGGTCCAGATTTGGATATAGCTGCCATATAGACCGATCCTCAGAATAAGGGTCTTAGGCCCATAAAAGGCTCATTTATTGTCCGATGTCGCCGAAATTTGGGACTGTGAGTTAAGTTTAGCCCCTTGACATACTTCTGCAATATGGCACAGATCGGTCCAGATTTCGATATAGCTGCCGTATAGACCGATCTCTCGGTTTTAGGTTTTGGGGCCATAAAAAGCGCATTTATTGTCCGATGTTGCCAAAATTTGGGACAAAGAGTTAAGTTAAGCCCCTCCACATATTTCTGCAATTTGGTCTAGATCGATCAAGATTTGCATATAGCTGCCATATAGATCAATCTCTCGATTTAAAGTCTTGGCCCAATAAAAGGCGCATTTTTAATCCGATTGCACTGAAATTTGACACACTGACTTATGTTATGCTTTTCGACATCCGTGTCGTATATAGTTCAGATCGGTTTATTTTTGGATATAACTTCTAAAAGGACCAATATTTTGTTATATACAATTGAACAATGACTTTTACATATTAGTATTTGGTCCAAATCGGAACATATGTTGATATAGCTGCTATGGGGCGTAAAGTGTCAGTTTTGCACCGGATTTTGACAAAAGGTGGTTTACATATATATCCGAGGTGGTGGGTATCCAAAGTTAACAAAGAACTTAACGCCTTTTTACTTGTTTTTATTTTCTTGCGATGTGCTCGCCGCTCCATCAGGAGTTGAGGATCCAGTTTATGTTGGACAACATCCTTATCCTTGTCATTCGTTTTATAAAGCTGAGTTTCCTTAACTCCCGAGATTCCATCACAAGTATTCTCGCAAGTGGACAAGTCGATTTTGTGTAGTCCAATCGGAGTGATGTTAGTTGTTAGTAAGTATTTTGATGAATTGTTTCACATGAGCTAGGGACCTGAAGGTATTGCGTTCCTGTCAAACCCATGGTTTCAGGTAGATTTCCGGTACTGTACCGTTGACCACCGGCAAAGTTTTTTCGCATAATGTTTTCACTTTTATTTGTTTGGTTTGTAGATAATATTGCTAAATACCACACAAATGTCGACTGCATCAGGAGAGAAGTTAGTATACGATATATATTAAGCTTCTCCAGCCTTGAAAATTTTTGAGGAAGTTATAGTCAACCCGAATTTAACTTTTTCTGCTATTTATACCATTGTAGCAATGTATAACTTATTTCTGTTTAAGTATTGCCAAATTCTTCGCAATTTTTACCATATGCATTTTACCATACATGCAGTCCATTCATGTGTATCGTTCAAGTGTATCGCTTGGTAAACAAGTCTCCGCAAACAATATGCAAATCAATTTGTCTCCTATGGCTAATAAAATCGAAAAACAAAATCATACATCCATCTAGATTTGGGTTCAAGTTTCTCATGCATAATGCGATAAAAATTTATTTACTTATCCCGCCAAATCCATATCGTGGCCATAGAATAAAAGCCAACGCTGTTTTTGCTGAATTTGATTGAAAATTTCGATAAAGATCTGACAAATTTAAATTAATTGTATCGGTAATTTTAAGAGAACAGACCTACAAAAAAGTGTATACGTGTGTGTGTATCTTTTTATATACCAATACATTTGCACGCACAAGCTGGCACACAGACAATGTATTATGAAATAGTGTCCATGGTTAATGGCATTTTGCATCTTTGTGTGCTTGTATTGGTTTTATTGCATTTATATCGATGAGATGTTTATTTTTTCAATGCACTGACATTTTTTTATTCTTTTTGGAGTCTATCGAATTTGTGTCATTTTAGAGTTTATTTTGAATATTTGCTGTACAAATTCGCGCCATCAGAGGCAACTTGCTGTGGCCATGTTGGGCTGTGTTTTGATTTTTGGACTACAGTCTTAGATTCGTAGGTTTCAATCAAATTATGACAAAATTAGTTGAGATAATCTCTTATATCCATTCGAACGTAACAAATCGAATTTAACCATTTATCATTGCCTCACGGTTTGCTGGTTGAATGAAGAATTGAAACTATTTTATCATAATTTTGTACAATTTAAGAGATTAAAATCAGCCAATGACATGGGAAATATTTTAAGTAGTTTGAAAATTTAAAACAAGTTCAGGCGCCGATTGCCATAGAGTACAGAGTTGCGGGCATGTGATATTCTACAAAAGTATTTGAATCGCAAATAAAGTTCGTTTGGGCTATATACCCAACCTATACAATTATTAATGGCGCCAATGGCAATGAAATAATCCATCAACAGCCCATAATTAAAATCAATCATATAAAAAGAACCACTTTGATAAGCATAAGCAGGGTTTTGAAGTCACCGTTCTGTATTAAGGTTCCCTAAAGATGCTATCACACGTCATGTGTTTGTTATAGACATGTCACATGGACACATGGGAAAGTAGTACACGTCATATAAACGTCATTTAAACAAAATTCATGGGGTGAAAATATTGACGATGTAGAGCAACCCATATTTAAGCCATCTCGACTACCTTGTGGGTAGAGACTTTCCCTTCCCCAGGAAAAGCTACGAGAGTTCGAGACGTAGCTTTTACTGAAGGAGTGCGCTATTGCGGCCTTGCAACCCCATGGCAGCTGATTGTACGTACAGGATTTACCCGATGAAGTCCTTCATCGGAAAGGGCTGCCGCCTCAGTGTGCAACACACTGCTACAATAACAACAACAACTTAGATATTGAGATAGTTGAGATAGCACGTAATTCCCAACTTAAAATCTTCTTTTTATACCTACCACCGAAGGATGGGGGTATATTCATTTTCTCATTCCGTTTGCAACATCGAAATATCCATTTCCGTCCCTATAAAGTATATATTCTTGTTCAGCGTAAAAATCTAAGACGATCGAGACATGTCCGTCCGTCTGTACGTCTGTCTGTTGAAATCACGCTACAGTCTTTAAGAATAAAGATATTGAGCTGAAATTTTGCACATATTCTTTTATTATCCATAAGCAGGTTAAGTTTGGAGTATATCTTGATATAGCCCCCATATAGACCAATACGCCGATTTAGGGTCTTAGGCTAATAAAAACCACATTTATAATCCGATTTTGCTAAAATTTGGGACAGTAAGTTGAGTTAGGCACTTTGACATTCTTCGTCAATTTGGCCCTGATCGGTCTCGATTTGGATATAGCTGTCATATAGACCAATCCGCCGATTTGGGTCTTAGGCTCATAAAAGCCACATTTATTATCCGATTTTGCTGAAATTTTGGATCAGTTCAAATTTGGGTATAGCTGCCATATAGACCGATCCTCTGATTTCGGGTCCTAGGCCCATAAAAGCCACTTTTATTATCAGATTTTGATGGAATTTGGGACAGTGAGTTGCGCTAGGCCCTTCGACATTCTTCTGCAATTTGGCCCAGATCGGTCCAAATATGGATATAGCTGCCATATTGACCGATCCTCCGATTTAGGGTCTTAGGCCCATAAAAGCCACATTTATTATCCGATTTCGCTGAAATTCGGGACAGTAAGTTGGGATCGGCTCATCGACATCCTTCTTCAATTTGGCGCAGATCGGTCTTGATTTGGATATAGCTGCCATATAGACCGATCCTCCGATTAAGGGTCTTAGGCCCATAAAAGCCACATTTATTATCAGATTTTGCTGGAGTTTGGAACAGTGAGTTGCGTTAGGCTTCTCGACATCCTTCGTCAGTTTGGCCCAGATCGGTCCAGATTTGGATATAGCTGCCATATAGACCGATCCTCCGATTTGGGTTCTTAGGCTTATAAAAGCCACATTTATTATCCGATTTTGCTGAAATTTTGGACAGTGAGTTGTGTTAGGCTCTTCAACACCCTTCGATAATTTGGCCCCGGTCGGTAGATATTTTGATAAAACTGCCATATAGACCGATCCTCCGATTTAGGGCCTTAGGCCCATAAAAGCCACATTTATTATCCGATTTTGCTGAAATTTGGGACAGTGAGTTGTCTTAGGCCCTTCAAAATTTTTCTTAAATTTGGCACTGATCGGTTCATATTTGGATATAGCTGCCATATAGACCGATCCTCCGATTTTGTGTCTTAGGCCCATAAAAGCCACATTTATTTTCCGATTTTGATAAAATTTGGGACAGTGAGTTGTGTTAGGCTTCTCGACATCCTTCGTCAGTTTAGCCCAGATCGGTCCAGATTTGGATATAGCTGACATATTGACCGATCCTCCGATTAGGGTCTTAGGCCCATAAAAGCCACATTTATTACCCGATTTTGCTGAAATGTTTGAGCCTAAGTCGCTTTACCAAATTTCAGCGAAATCGGACAATAAATGCGCCTTTTATGGGCCCAAGTCCCTAAATCGAGAGGTCGGTCTATATGGCAGCTATATCCAAATTTGGACCGACCTAAACCGTATTGAACACAACCCACTGTTTCAGATTTCAGCGAAATCAGATAATAAATGTAGCTTTAATGAGCTAGACTTTCAATCGACAGATCGGTATATATGGGGCCTATATATATATATATATATATATATATATATATATATACAGGGTGGCTGATGAAAGCCGCTACCAAAAAAAAATGTAATAACTTTTTTTCTATTTAATAATAATAATTTAATAATTAATTTAATTAATTAATTAATTAATTTAATTAATAATAATTTAATAATTAATTTAATAATTTAATTTAACATGAATAAAAGAAAAATGTATTCCATACACCGAAAAAAAAATGTAGCAATATTCATCATTGTAGCAATATTCATCAGCCACCCTGTATATATATATAGAGGACAAAAAAAGAATCTGTGCAAAGTTTTAGTTCAATATCTCTAAAGACTGTAGCGTGATTTCAACAGACAGACGGGCGGACGGAAAGATCGTCTAAGATTTTTCCTGTGATCTATAGTATATATACTTTATAGGGTAGAACCTATTGGTGACCACCATAAATGACCTATTACGGATGCTGACTGAGGACGATGTTATAATACTTCTAAGAGGTAAGGATCCGAACGAGCTATGCAGAAGGGCCGAAAGGGTCTTGCATATGACATATGACTGGGCTAAACCCAGAGGTCTCAATGTTAACCCAGAGAAGACTGAAATATGCCTGTTCACGAGGAAGACGAAGGTGGGCCAATTTAACGCACCACGTTTCCTCAATAAGACGATTTCGATGTCTGACAAGGTCAATTAGTAGGTGTGATCTCGAACAGGAAACTGAATTGGAAGTGTCACATTCAGGAGCGTACTGAGAAGGCTCACAGATGTTGGGCATGTATGTAGACGGGCCGTAAGCTCGAAATGGGGCCTGAACACTAAGATAATCCACTGACTCTACAGGAACGTGATTAGACCAATACTTACTTACGCCTTAGTAGTTTGGTGGACTGCTATGGAGAAAAGGAGCAACATAAGGACCAAACAACAAGTTCAGAGAACATGTTGTCTTGGCATAGGCGGAGCGATGTGTACCATGCCCACTAGGGCGTGGTCCGTGAGGCAGCCACTACGGCTATGAGACTTAAGGCGATAGGAGAATGTATTGAGGATGGGAGCAGTTCATACCATCGCGGTATAATCGCGGAGACGATTGGAAACCTGGAAGGAAGTGCAGAAGGTTCCGATCGGATACCTATGATGAACCTTGAAGTCGAGTGCGACGCACTGCTGCCATCGGCACAGTCTTGGATTGACGGAACCCTAGTATTGCCATCTGGAAGATCACGTTACACGGATGGATCAAAGCTAGAGTACAGAGTGGGCCTGGGGGTTTACATTGAAAACCCAAGGACTGACATCTGTTTTAGACTGCCTGACCATAATACGGTCCTGCAGGCGGAGATCCGGGCGATCACGGAATGCGTGAAGTGGTGTGGTGCTAACACACCTGAACATCTTTACAGACAGTAAAATTGCCATAAGGGCAATAACAACCAAGACGGTAAGGTCACGAACAGTCTTGCAGTGTAAGAAGGAGATTAACGCCTTCTCTGAGGATGGCAAAATCCACATCATTTGGGTGCCGGGCCATAACGGAGTAAGGGGAAATGAAAGGGCAGACGATTTGGCGATGAAGGCCAGAGGAGTGCCGTCAATAAACTTGGTCAACCCAAGGGAGTGGGCGACGAATGCGCATGCAACATTGTGGAACAGCGAAACGGTCGATAGGACGGCGTAAATCCTATGGGGGGATCCAGATCGTGAGAAGACGAGGCTATAACTGAAAGGAAGCAAGAAGGAGGTCAGTATAGCTATTGGTATCATAACGGGACACATAGGACTACGAGCTCACTTATGTAAAATCGGTGCGGCAAGTGATAGCATGTGTAGGGCATGCAGGGAAGATGATGAGACGTTGGAGCACTTCCTTTGTCATTGCCCGGCCTTCGCGTTCAACAGATATCGGTACTTAGGTGGAGACACAATACCAGACATGAACCAACTTAGGGGAGTGGCATTGAAAACAATTTAAATTTTCTTTTTAGAGGTTTCTTTATAGTTTTTAGAGCGCACAACAAGCCGATTACTAGCTTAGGTGTATGTCCATAGTGGCATGGGGCGGATTAATATCTGCACCCTCTTTTCAACCTGACCTAACCAAACCTAGTGTCGAAAATGAATATTTTGATGTGTTGCGAACGGAATGACAAAATTAATATACCCCTTCCTTCGGTGTTGGGTATATAAAAAACATTCCTTAGGTAATCAAATTACTCAAAATTAAATAATATATTTTAATAACCATCAATATAAATTAATACTGAAATTCGGTTATACTAAAGTTGCAATTCGAAGTGCAATCTTCTAAATTCGACTACATTATTATTGATTTCTGTTGGTAAATAATTCCCTTCAATCATTTGGTGATTTCAATGTCACTCAAAAACATAACAAAATATCCATGAGTTACTGGTAGATATGAAAAGCAACTGAAAATTAACCTAATGCCAAATCGAAATGTAAATTGAATTTAATGTAAGCATTAAATGCTAGAGAAACTGCTTAAAGACAAATAAAACCATCAATTTGTTTTGTTCGGATATCTAACGAATTTGCAGCAAATTATGATGTTAATCTATGCTTAATAAAATGTTTAGTCTATGAATTTAAGTTTATACAGCGGACTTCACATAAAGTTATATCATGGTTCTCAACCATAATTGCCCGTCCTTCGCTTTTCGCTGGTCATCCACCCATGGTTTTTCATTGTCTTTATATGATTTAAATATTGCATTTATGAAGCGGTTGCCCTCATGGTATTAAATTGATAACGCCCTGATGAAGATGTAGTATAATTTGACCGAAACATCATTAATTGAAGTTAATGGGTAACTTACTTGAAGTATTGCTACAATCATAGACAAAGAATGATCATTTTTTTGTCGACGGATGCCCAAAATTTTAGAAAATCTAGAGTAAAGGAGAGGAGACAAACTCTGTAGTTGGTTCAATCGGTGAAGCTAAAATCCACATGCCTGCGCCTGCCTAGGTTTTCCAGATGGCCGATTTCGCTGAACTTTAGAACGATGCAAACGATGAATGATGTATTGCAAATGCAAACTTCTCACATATCAATGAGTGCAGTCCGATAGGGGGCCTCCTTTTTATAGCCGAGTCTGAACGGCGTGTCGCAGTGCGACACCTGTTTGGAAAAAGTTTTATTAGGCATAGTACCCTTACAAATGTTGCCAGCTTTAGGAGGGGAAAACCACCGCCGAAAATATTTTTTTGATAGTCTCGCCAGGATTCGAACTCTGGCGTTCAGCGTCATAGGCGGACATGTTAACCTCTGCTCTACGGTGGCCTCCAGGGTTGTATTAGATGAGGTATATTAGTCCTTTTTAATCCAGGGCCAAACTTGGGTCACATAGGTTTTCGTATATATACCGTTCTCCCAATGTAACCTCTACTTTTATACCCCACCCCCATAGGACCTGGGTATACTTACACCGTCATTACGTTTGTAACCCATCAAAATATCGACCTGAGAGTCTACATGTTTTTATACGCACCACCAAAGGAGGGGGGTATATTCATTTTGTCATTCCGTTTGCAACACATCGAAATATCCATTTCCGACCCTATCAAGTGTATATATTCTTGATCAGCGTAAAAATCTATGACGTTCTAGCCTTATCCGTCCTTCCGTCTGTTGAAATCAGGCTACAGTCTTTAAAAATTGAGAATATTGAGTTGAAACTTTGCACAGATTTTTTGGCCATAAGCAGATTAAGTTCGAAGGTGGGCTATATCTTGATATAGCGGTTTAGGGTCTTAGACCCATAAAAGCCACATTTATTATAAAATTTTGATGAAATTTGGGACAGTGTGTTGTGTTAAGCCACTCGACATCCATCTTCAATTTGCACCAAATTGGTTCATATTTGGATATAGCTGCCATATAGACCGATATCTCGATTTAAGGTCTTGGGCCTATAAAAGGCGCATTTATTGTCTAATTTTGCCAAAATTTAGGACAGTGAGTTGCGTTAGGCCCTTCGACATCCTTCGTCAATTTGGTTCAGATTTGGATATAGCTGCCATATAGACCGATCCTCCGATTTAGGATCTTAGCCCAATAAAAGACACATTCATTATCCGATTTTGCTGAAATTTGGGACAGTGGGTTGTATTAGGCCCTTCGACATCTTTCTTTAATTTGGCCCTGATCGGTTCAGATTTGGATATAGCTGCCATATAGACCGATCCTCCGATTTAAGGTCTCAAGCCCATAAAAGCCACATTTATTATCCAATTTTGATGAAATTTGGGACAGTAATTTGTATTAGGCCCTTCGACATATTTCTTCAATTTGGCCCAGATCGGTTCAGATTTGGATATAGCTGCCATATAGACCCATCCTTCGATTTAAGGTCTTGGGCCAATAAAAGGCGCAGTTATTGTCCGATTTCGCCGAAATTTGGGAGAGTGAGTTGTGTTAGGCCCTTCGACATATTTCTTCAATTTGGCTAAGAATGATCCAGATTTGGATATAGCTGCCTTATAGACCGATCTCTCGATATAAGGCTTTGGGCCATGGAAGGCGAATTTATTGTCCGATTTCGCCGAAATTTGGGACACTAAGTTATGTTAAGCTCTTCGATTACTTTCGGCATTTTGGCCCAGATCGGTCTAGATTTGGATATAGCCGCCATAAAGACCGATCTCTCGATTTATGGTTTTGGGCCCATAAAAGGCGCATTTATTGTCCGATGTCGCCAAAATTTGGGACAGTGAGTAGTGTTAGGGCCTTCGACATGCTTCTTCAATTTGGCCAAGATCGTTTTAGATTTGGATATAGCTGCCATATAGACCGATCTCTCAACTTAAAGTCTTGGCCCCATAGAAGGCACATTTATAATCCGATTTCGCTCATACTTGACACAGTGACTTATGTTAGGCTTTTCGACATCTGTGTCATATATGGTTCAGATCGGTCTTTATTTGGGTATGCCCACCAAAAAGACCAATGTTCAATTTGGCTCAGATCGGTCCAAATTTAAATATTGCTGTCGTATAGACCAATCTCTCGATTTAAGAACTTGGACCCATAAAATGCGCATTCATCGTGCGATTTCGCCAAAATTTGGGACAGTGAGTTGTATAAGACTTTTCGAGCGGTTAAAGTGTTTGAGTTGGATGAGAGCTTGGTCTTCACTTACTGCTCTAGGATGGAGTCAGCGACGGGACGGAGGCACTCGACATCGGGATGTCACTTAGAGTGCTGGACAAGTGCACTATCTTTCAGGTTAAGGCCTGTGCCATTACATTGGCCGCAAAGGACATCAGAAAGATGGACCTGCCACCTTTGAAACTCAGGATATATGTGGGTAATATGGCGTCCCTCAAGCCCTTAAATGAGGCTGAAGTGCGTAGCGGAGTGTTCGGTGGCCCTGAACTGGCTCCTGGCTCATGACGTTGTGTTGGCCTGGGTTCCCGGACAAATTGGTGTCCTGGAAAATGAAAAGGCGAATGAGTCTGCCAAGAGTGGATCGTCCACGGCAAGCAGATCTGTGGTCGGTCTTGCTCACATGCCTTTTGTCGAACTACTGAATATAGAAGAGAAGATGGCGGAGGCGATGGCGCGGTGGGAGTCTGTGAATTGATGACGGATTGCCAGGACACTCTAGCCAGCTTTCGACCGGAAGAGGACGAAGGAGTTGCTGGCCTTGATAAGGAGTCACTGAGTACGATTAGAGGAGTCATAAACGGACACTTATTATGGGGAGGAGATGATCGAATACCAGCCTTGCTCATGCGCGGGTCTATGATGATGAAATATTTGACACTCTGGCAGGCATGCCTTGGCGCGGAGCACTAATGTTAGGCACTTATCGAGTGAATACTTGAGTGAGTGTGGGCTTACGCTCCGGGGTAGCAAGGGGAAGCGTGAGGGATAGGCGCTTGGTCCCTATTCTATTGCTATGTTTCTTGTATTTTTCACATCTCGTCATCTTCTTGTCTCCCCTTCGGGATGGAGCGGGGACAGTGTATTTTATCTTCATAACTTTTCACTTTTTCCTTTTCTTCGTTTTATTACTAGAGTGGCACAATGGGTCGGATTGGCCCCTGAGTGAACTCACCTTTCGGGGTGGGGCTTCCCATTCAAACTAAAACCTAAAACCTGGAACTTACTTCCAGTCGTTTGTCAATATAAATGGTGTAAAACGGGAACAATATCTTTGCAGCTTTTGAAAGCACTAGGCAATGGACATTTTGGATTAACAAACCGCCAACGATGACAAGTTTTTTGCTTTTCATTCCTTTTATAAACAACCATATGATTGATGTTTTAGTTGGACTACATTGGACTGGAGTAGATTGCGTACTCTACAGGGAATACGCAAGTGGCAAATGAATTCCAACATTCAGTTGAAGCATCAAAACACCTGTATTGACAACTCGGCCAGCAATAGCTGCCAGAGTTTTTAATTTAATAATAAATTTTTTTTCATGCCAATAAAATTGAAAATGCTAAGAAAAAAGCGGCTTAAATGCCGAGATGATGACTTGTGTTCATTAGCCTAAATGATAGATGTCGTGCACAGACGTAGGCCAAGACACCCATAAATTATGCTAACAACTTTGCAACACGAGGTTAACGTGTAATACACGCAAAATTTATGCAAAACGACAAAAACAGCTTAAATCTGTATTGGCTGCTGATGCTGCTGCTGCCGCAGCCTTTTGCTGATGTGGTCCATTCGTGATGTTGCTGTTTAAATCTATAACGATGCGATCGATATATTTAATGGACGCATGCATGGGCCCATTACTGGTACTGGCACAGGCTTTAGCACCATTGCTTATGCGTCCGTGTATCCGCTGTTTACCTTTGAAACTACACAAAAATAACCAACATTTCCAATACGCATTAAGCCGCATATTCGCCTGGCATCGATTTGAGTCGGCTCGAATACGTCTACACTTGATGTTAATTAATGGAATTTCTAAAATTGATTTGTGTGTAAGTTGATGCCACAAGACGTTAATTGAATTGTAAGGTTGGAACATTGAATTGGCCAACGATTCAACGAACAAAAATGCAAACCTTGTCATTAAGTTGAAATTTAAGATATGATTAAATTAAAAAAGAATTAATCTCAAATGCATTTACGGATGCCGAATGTTGTTGCTGCCGCTACTGCAGTAACTGTTATCCTTGTCATCATTATATTCGAAGGAGTCAAAAACATGGCATTAAATAAATAACAATTGGGTTGTTTTATTTACCAATCCAGCGGATTCACCAGCTCATGGATAAATAAAACGTACTTTAACGTTGGCTGCACTGACACACATCCAAAATAATCGAATATCAACAAAAAAAAATAAAAAGCGTTAAGTTCAGCCGGGCTGAATATTGCGCACTCACCACCTCGGGTATATATGAAAACCACTTCTTGTCAAAATCCGTTGAAAAATGCATACCTTATGCCCCATAGCAGCTATATCGAAATATGATCCGATTAGGTCCAAATGGTAATATACGACATGGATGTCGAAAAGCCTAACATAAGTCACTGTACCAAATTTCGGCGAAATCGGTCAATAAATGCGGGCCCAAAACCTTAAATCGAGAGATCGATCTATATGGCATCTATACGAAAAGTATATCCAAATCTGTATCGATTTGGGCCAAGTTGCAGAAAAATGTCGAAAAGCCTAACACAACTCACTGTCCCACATTTCGGCAATATCCGACAATAAAAGCGACTTTTATGAGCCCAAAACCTTAAATCGGGAAACCGGTCTATATGACAGCTATATCCAAATCTAGACCGATCTACACCAAATTGAAGAAGGATGTCGAAGGTCCTAACACAACTCACTGCCCCAAATTTCGGCGACATCGGACAACAAATACGCCTTTTATGGGCTCAAAACATTAAATCGATAAATCGGTCTTTATGGCCGCTATATCCAAACCTGGACCAATCTGTGCCATATTGATGAAGGATGTCGAGGATCTTAACTTAACTCACCGTCCCAAATTTCGGCGACATCGGACAACAAATACGCCTTTTTGGGCTCAAAACATTAAATCGAGAAATCGGTCTTTATGGCCGCTATATCTAAACCTGTACCAATCTGTGCCATATTAAAGAAGGATCTCGAGAAGCATATCGTAACTCACCGTCCCAAATTTCGGCGACATCGTACAACAAATGCGCCTTATATGGGCTCAAAACATTAAATCGACAGATCGGTCTATATGGCAGCTATATCCAAATGTGGACCGGTCTGAGCCTAATTTAAGAAGGATGCCTAACACAAATTTTATCAAAATCAGACAATAAATGAGCCTTTTATGGGCCCAAGACCTTAAATCGAGAGATCGGTCTATATGGCAGCTATATCCAAATATGAACCGATCTGGACCAAATTTCAGAAGGATGTCGAGTGGCCTAACGCAACTCACTGTCCCAAATTTCAGCAAAATAGTATAATAAATGTGACTTTTATGGGCCTAAGACCCTAAATCAGCGAATCGGTCTATATGGGGGCTATATCAAGATATAGTCCGATATAGGCCATCTTCGAACTTAACCTGTTTATGAACAAAAAAAGAATCTATGCAAAGTTTCACCTTAATATCTCTATTTTTAAAGACTGTAGCGTGATTTCAACAGACAGATGGATGGAAAGACGGTCGGACGGACAGACGGGTATTCGATGATTAAACGTCCTGCAATGACAAAATTCCCTAGGATTTTAATAAAATCACATTTATGAACTCCGAGAGACATTTATTTAAAAGTAAAATAACTCATTTTGTTTATTATACCCACTACCGGTGGATATTTCGATGTATTGCAAACGGAATAATAAAATCCGCAACACATCGAAATATCCATTTCCGACCCTATGAAGTATATATATATTCTTGATCAGCGTAAAAATCTAAGACGATCTAGCCATGTCCGTCCATCCGTCTGTTGAAATCACGCTACAGTCTTTAAAATAGAGATATTGAGCTGAAACTTTGCACAGATTCTTTTTTGGTCCATAAGCAGGTTAGGTTCGAAGATGGGCTATATCGGACTATATCTTGATTTAGCCCCCATACAGACCGATCCGCCGATTAAGGGTATTAGGCCCATAAAAACCACATTTATTATCCGATTTTGCTGAAATATGGCACAGTGAGTTGTGTTAGGCCACTCGACATCCTTCTTAAATTTGGCCCAGATCGGTCCACATTTGAATGTAGCTGCCATATAGACCGATCCGGCGATTTAGGGTCTTAGTGCCATAAAAGGCTCATTTATTGTCAAATTTTGATAAAATTTGGGACAGGGAGTTGTGTTAGACCCATCAACATCCTTCTTCAATTTGGCCCAGATCGGTTTAGATTTGGATATAGCCGCTATATAGACCGATTTCTCGATTTATTGTTTTTGGGACCATAAAAAACGCATTTATTGTCCGATGTCGCCGAAATTTGGGACAGTGAGTTGTGTGAGGCACTTCGATATACTTCTTTAATTTGGCTCAGATCGGTCCAGATTTGGATATAGCTGCCGTATAGACCGATCTCTCGATTTAAGGTTTTGGGGCCATAAAAGGGGCATTTATTGTCCGATTTCGCTGAAATTTGGGACAGTAAGTTATGTTTGGCTCTTGGAAATTTCGCTGCAACAATAGCTATCGTGAATTAATCAATCGGTCGGGCAGACGAACAAACAAAGAGACGGACTGACGAATAGATATGGCTAGATCGACTTAGAATGTCAAGAGGATCAAGAATATATTTACATAATAGAGTCACTGATCTATATTTCGAGGTGTTACATGTTTTACTGTCTTGTGCGTTAGTCTAATTTTTCCGTCGTTTTTATACATACCACCAAAGAACGGGGGTAAACTAATCTACCCATTCCGTAATGACTTGAGACCCTATAGATTCTTGATCGTTTTGACATTTTGAGTCGATCTGGAAAAGTCCACACGTCTGCCCAAATCACGATAGCGTTCGAACCAATACAGATATCCGCTTCAAATTTTGCACAGATACTTCCTGCCAATATGGGTCGTTGTGGATTGCAAATGGGCGATATCGGTTCAGATTTGAATATAGCCCTAATATAAGCCAATCCCCAATTTTGACTTTTTGAGCACTGGAGACCAGTCCGATTTGACTGAAATATGGCACAAGTACTTGTGTTCTGATTTCCAACATCAGTGCCGAGTATGCCCCGAATCCGTCAATTAACAGATCTACCACTTATATAAACCGTTTCCCAGATTTGACTTCGTGAGCCCTTAGAAACCTCAATTTTCATCGAATTTGGCACAAAGACTTCTGCTATGACTTCCAATATCCGCGCCAAATATGATCCGAATAGATCCATATACTGATGTATCCCGGATCCCCGGATTTGACTTGTTAAACTTCTAGAGGTTTAAGTTTCACCTGATTCGCCTGAAATTTAGCACAAAAACTTGTGCTATGACTTCCAGCATCCATGCAAATTATGATTCGAATCGTCTATATACTGATATTGTAAATTTTGCCCATGAACATTCCACTAAGGAACAGGGGCAAACTTCTCACATATCAATGAGTGTAGTCCGATTTAAGTTTAAGCTCAATGATAAGGGGCCTCCTTTTTATAGCCAATCCGAACGGCGTGCCGCAGTGCGACACCTCTTTGGACAGAAGTTTTACACGGCATAGTACCTCACAAATGTTGCCAGGAAAACCAACGCTGAAAATTTTTTCTGATGGTCTCGCCAGTATTCGAACCCAGGTATAGGCAGCTCAAATATCAATTTATGACTTCTTGAGACCGGCATAGTACCTACACGGCATAGTACCTCACAAATGTTGCCAGGAAAACCAACGCTGAAAATTTTTTCTGATGGTCTCGCCAGTATTCGAACCCAGGTATAGGCAGCTCAAATATCAATTTATGACTTCTTGAGACCATAGCAGCCGCAACCAATTCCCGTTTCGATTGTTGTAAAATAATTCAAATACGACCTGAGTTACTTTACTTTAATTGGCCATTATAGAAAATGAACAACATGACCTTGCCAACGCAACCGTTGTCTACCCATGCGTTTACATATCTGAACCATATTGGGTCGGGAGGCTTAAAACAAATTTCAGTGAAATCGGATACTACATAAAGTTTTTATGGGCTTTAGTACCTTATTCGGCAGGTCGGTCTATATGGCAGCTATATCTAAACAGAGTCCGATTTGGCCAGTTCAAGAACTTAACCTGCGTGCATCAAAAAGAAGTATCTGTGACATATAAGTGCGGATGCAACTAAGTGGGGATGCAAGCTAAGTGAGGATGCGGACTTAGCGTGGATGCAACTGGGATGCGAACCAAGCGCGGATGCAACTGGGTGTGTATGCAGGCTAAGCGCAGATGCAACTGGGATGCGAACCAAGCGCGGATGCAACTGGGTGTGTATGCAGGCTAAGAGCATATGCAAATGAGTTCGGATGCGATCTAAGTGCGGATGCAACTGGGTGCGGATGCAACTGGGTGCGAATGCAGCTGGGTGCGTATGCTACTGGGTGCGGATGAAACTGGGTGCGGATGCAACTGGGTGCGGATGCAACTGGGTGCGGATGCAACTGGGTGCGGATGCAACTGGGTGCGGATGCAACTGGGTGCGGATGCAACTGGGCGTGAAAGCATCTAAGTGCGGATGCAAGCGAAATGCGGAGCAAACACCTAAAGCTATGTCAGACAAGTTGTTCCGATTGGGGACACTGCCAATTATCTACTTAAACCTATCTTTCTCTAGAAGCAGAGGGTTCACCCCGATGGCAGCTAAGACTCAACCTTAAGAGCACTACCGAAAACAGATTGATTGAGAATTATCACCATCATTGGAAAAAATGCAAAGAATAAAATAAACACCCAATGTCACGCCAACACTTAATGGCCTTCATATTGATTGTTTGCACAACTCATTGGCGGAGATGTCATAGGTATACCATGGGTATGTGTGTCCGATAGAATCAGTAGTAGGCAGTCAGAGAGTAGTTATAAGCACATTCGAGGTAGGTTCGTTCGGAATGAAATAGCCGAGGAATAAACAAATGGTACATATCGGCAGAACAAATCGTATGTGGGCAACTAGTATGCACGAGGCATGTGCGAATGGTATTTAGAACGAGTCGTAAATAGCCGGTAATGTGCTCGGTATGAAAAGTAACTCTATACGGGCAAATGTAATTTGTCACGTTACAGACCTTTCTGGTTTTGAAATGAATATGACTTTGTTGTCCTTGCATCCCACTGGCATATATGACATGCTGACATACTACGCCAATGACGCCGACGCCTGGGTTTACATCCCGGCTTGAACATCAGGGTAAAAATTTCAGAGGTGGTTATCTCATGAATGATGCCATTTTAAATGAAACAGCCATTTTAAAACAAGACTCGTTTAGTTTGGGTGCCGGGCCATAACAGAGTAAGGGGGAATGAAAGGGCAGACGATTTGGAGGTGAAGTCCAGAGGCCTGCCGTTAATAAACTTGGTTAACCCGAAGCTTTTCGGGTTAACGCATTCCGATTTGAGGGGGTGGGCAATGTTGCGCATGCAACATTGTGGAATAGCGAAACGGTCGGTAGGACGGTAAAAATCCTATGGGGGATCCAGATAGTGAGAAGACGAGGCTATTACTGAAAGGAAGTAAGAAGGAGGTCAATATATTGGTATCATAACGGGACACATAGAACTACGAGCTCACTTATGTAAAATCGGTACGGCAAGTGATAGCATGTGTAGGGCATGCGGGGAAGATGATGAGATGTATGAGCTTTTCCTTTGCTTTTGCGCGGCTTTCGCGTCTAACAGATACCGGCTTACTTGAGGATTTTGTAAGTAGCACGGAATTCCTAACATAAAATTTTCTTTTTGGGGTTACTTTATAGTTTTTGGAGCGCACAGCAAGCCGATTACTGACTTAGATGTAGTGTCGTAGTCTATAGTGACAAGGGACGGATTAATATCTGCAACCTCTTTTCCTAAGATTTGGCATAAAAACTACGCCCTACATCATTGAGCTAAAACTTGAATAGGACTGCCCCCTTGATATGTGAGAAGTTTGCCCCTGTTCCTCAATAGTATGTTCAATGTATATTGAAAGGCAAATTTCCATTTGATACAGGCAGACTATGTCTCTGAGAGCCAAGGAGCCAATCTATCGAACACAGCCTGTAATTCAAACGGTGAAACATCAGCAGGGTCTGGCGACTTTAAGGAGACGATAGTTTTTATCGCCCTAAGGATTTTCGACTTATAAACCACCGACATATCAGTGACAACCTCTTATGGCACCCCGTTTTTTGTTGGAGAGTTTCCCAGGAATTATGTATCAACGAGTAATTCTAGTGTTTGCTCACTAGAAATTGTCCTTACAATCTCTGACTTCTGAATATATCCTACCGTTAAAGGTTTCTGGAATTCACCATGTTCTGGAATTCACCATGGCGGTAGCTGTTTGCTCCAGGAAATGCTTACACAAGCAATATATAGCTCCAAAATCAACCGATTTTCCGACTAGTCTTGCACCCTCCCTCGAAGCCGTTGTCGGATTTGGCTTAAATTTTGCACATAGGGTTTTATTACAAATTCCATGGTAAACATTGCTCACATCGGTCTATAACCTGAAATAGCTCCTACCTATACGATCTCCAGATTAGTCTTCTATGACCCGTGGTAGATGTAGGCTGAGCGTTGAGCCCCAAATGATATTATTGGGTTGCCCAGAAAGTAATTGCGGATTTTTTAAAAGAAAGTAAATGCATTTTTAATAAAATTTAGAATGAACTTTAATCAAATATACTTTTTTTACACTTTTCTTCTAAAGCGAGCTAAAAGTCACAGCTGATAACTGACAGAAGAAAGAATGCAATTACAGAGTCACAAGCTGTGAAAAAAACTGTCAACGCCGACTATATGAAAAATCCGCAATTACTTTTTGGGCAACCCAATAGTTTGAATCGAATTTTATACCACCCTTGGTCTTAACAATCTGGAGGAGGTCGTGGTCAATCCGTATTGACTTCGACCTGATGCGATGGACGCAGCTATTGGCCGTAGAAGTCCATTCCACTAATAAAAGACTCAGGCAAACTATCTGAATTTCTGTCAAAATGTAACGAATAAACTATACCTACAACAGTGAGCAGAGATATTTTTGCGGATCGAATTCAAAACACATCAACTGCACTCAACGGCTCATACATGATGTTAAAGCGTTAGACTATAATATTTTCTGCTTGAAATCATGTTTCTACCAACTCCCGTTCTATATCCTCTCAGTGCCAACAAATTTAAAGAGCTGAAGCTTAACAAACAAAGTCATCACATCTATCCATTTCTTAAATATGCCATAAATTCACACTTTGCAACAACATGTCAAGTATCCTAGTTGACACAATCCAATTAAATTGCGATACAGTGCAATTTCAAGCGCGATTACAACATGCAATATTTTTCCAAAAAAAAAACCCAATATTTTCTATGCAATCCCAACTGGACGCAGTCCCCTTTAATTAGACTTCAATCAATTCAAAAAAAAAAAAAAGAAATCCAAGTGTGGTGCACACACAATTTATCAGCCAGCAAGTCATATGGGTAAGCGCGAATATTTAAATGAATTTGATCTGCTGTGATACATTGTTTCCCAAACAAATGTTTTACAATTCAAAATACCTTTTGCATAACACCACCAAACTTCAGATATGTTCGATGTGTTTCTATGTCCGCAAGGCTTTTTTGCTGCTGGTCTACGTTCGTCAAATACCATCCATCCAAGCTTGGCAGTCTCAAAACGGCTTAAAACTCATGGGACAGCTAGTAAAATGAATAATGTCAACGAATTCAAATGTTATCAATTAAAACACGCAAAGTATTTTTATGCAATCGTCCAAAACTGCCACAATTCGCACATCCATCGACTCATGCATGCATGCATGCAATGAAGCACAGTAGTTTGCAGTTGGACTCGATGGTTTTTACTACGCACACAAGAACTCAGCCACTGTCTAATCTAAAATCACTATCCACCACCATAAGATGGGAGAAATATCAGTCTGCATTGTTCGTTTTGACAATCTAAATCATTTTAGAACTGTCTGTCTGCCGTACGGATGCAGCTATCCACATGATATTTGAGCAGATTTGTTTGATATTTGCTCAGATATTAACATTGGGGATTACAAATTGGTCATATCGGTTCAGTTTTAAATACAACGGTCTTTCGAGTTGATTTCTTAATGCACCTTTTTGCGAGTCAGGATAGGAAAATGCCGGACTCCGTTGTTATCAACGGTACCGGCTAAAAACTCACCATATGTCACCACTTGAGATTCATTCCACCTTTGCAACTTCGTTTCTGGTGATTAACCATATCATATTCGTTGTGTCTGCGTCCAGACCTCCGCATTCTTGGACTTCTTCTTCCCTCGCAGTACTTGCTCGGCATATATCATACCCGCCTCCCTGTTATGTTTGTCTACCAGAGTCCTCTGAACTATAGTCCCGGGCGAAACGTCACCAATCGCTGTTTCCAGTTCTCTGCTTCTTTCGACCCAGCGCTGCAACCTTGACTTCCTCATTATAAGAAGAGCATTCTGTGCAGGTATTTTCGAAATTAACCATGGCCTATCAACATCTGCGTAACGTACTCTGTGCTTCCTATCCCTCAGTCGGGTATAAGTCGTCGCATCCGCCTGGCCCGATTTTCGCTCGTCCTCCTTTATGGCCATCTCTCGATAGTCTCCTTTCATATGGCGTTAGAAGAGCATTCTATGAAGGTATTTCCGAAAGTAACCATGGCCTGTCAACATCTGCATAATATATCTTTCTCCGTGCTTCCTATTCCTCCATCGGGTATAAGTCATCGCGTCCGCCTGCCCCGATTCTCGTTCGTCCTCCTTTGTTGCCATCTCTAGATATTTTCCTCTCATATGGCACGTATATGATCCCTTTGAATCTCACCCTGTCCTCTCTGGGTTTTGCACCCCGCGGTGTAGAGCCTGGCGCGCTCCATGACCTGTTGGTCTGTAGGAACCATACCTGCTATAAGGGCTGGGGGCTCCGCCACTATCCGTAAAGATGATATGACCCTAAGAGATTCCGTCCTCTCTACCGAGAGCAGGGTTTTCGCTCGGCATGCTGCCATGCTGCCTATCCTACTAGATTAGATCTGCCTGGCTTTTCTGTTCGCAGTACTCCATCATAACTGTCATTCCAAAGATCCGGTCCAAGTATCATGTCTTGCGTCGCTCCTGATGCGACTTCATTTTCACTCGTACCCTGTTATGCAAGCAACTTCGACGTCAGACCATCTGAGGCTATTGAACGCGTTCTTCACATCCAGTGTAGCCAAGATTACAATTGGCCTATAGTAGTTACTCCTTGCCTAGCCGCCTCAACTATCTCCATCATATCTATGAGAGTTGCGATCGTGGACATTCCTGCCCGAAAGCCATGTTGTCTCATTGTAAGTCCACCTCCCTCAATGATGGCGTCCTGGAACCATGGCTTCATAAGTCGCTCCAAAAGCTTGCCGACCACATCAAGAATACATAATAAATAATAAGCATACAGAGTATCCTGTATGAGGATGGGGATGTGGGATCACCTTTTCCCTTGGTTACAAGCACCAGCTTTTGTCTTTTCCATACCTCTGGAAAATCTCCTTCAAATAGGCACCTGATAAATATTTTCAAAAGAATTTCTGGTCTGTTTTCAGCTATCTGCCTGATGACCTCAAGAGGTATTCCGTCGGTAGCGGGGGCTTTTCTGCTCTGAAGGCTGGCGGATGCATTTATCATCTTCTCTATAGTAAACGGGCTTATGTTGTTAGTGGGCTCTTCATAAACTTCATCTTCTTTACGGTCGTGTCGGGGGACTATATTTTCCTTCGTTCTTCCATCAATTACCGCTCTTGGGCTCCGTGTGCCGAGTTTCTCCATCACAATTTTATATCCTACGCCCCAAGGGTTTCATTTTATATCTTCTCTTAATTCCTCCTTCTTTCATTCTTAGTCCTTCCTATTACGGCAGCGAGTGATTTTTTTTCTGCCTCAGCTGTGCTTCTGCGGCGAGCTCTCGCGTATCTGCGTCTGAGATTAATGCAGTTGCTCGTTGTTCAGCTATTGCATCATTTCACCAGTGTGCTGCGGTTATATTTCTCCTTGCCGGTCGATTTTCGTTGGGAGTTTCGAGTTTCCGAGTTTGTTCACATTCCACTTTCTTATACTTGTACTCATTTCCTCATTAGTATCTCTTGCAGTATAAAAGGAGAACATAATAAACTGGTGGTCGCTTGCTGTGTAAGTTTTCAGTACACTCCGTCCTTTTATCTTCCCGATGACTTTTTCTGAGAGAGATGTTCTGTATAATGCCATCCCACCCAGGTCGTCTGAAGATTGATACGTTTCCGCTGCTCAAAGTGAGTAAACCAGTTCTGCGATCATGTCTACAACTCGTCTTCCTCTTGGGTTAGTCGTTGGCATGCCCGATTCTACCGTTCAAGGGTTAAAATCGCCAGCTACTATGTAATGCCCGTTTAATTTTTGCATTGCGTCCTCGATCTCATCATGTTTCTTTTCGAAGGCTTCGATATTGTTAATACGGGTGAACAACTTGAAGTGATATGGCTGCACCCTGATGCCTTCGTTTCAATTTCCGATGGTATTAGGTTGTTGTTGTAGCCAAATTTTCATGTGTAGGTGGCGATCCTGGTCAAGCTCCTGTAGGTTAGCAAGCTCGTTACGGTCCATAGACCATTTGTTATTTAAAAGCGCCAATTATCCACCTTGTCATATCGCACATCATAGGCACTCAATATTTGTGCAAGAGCCGGTGCCGCCCGGCCTCTCACTTAGATGCCATTGCGGTTTGGAATCTAGATAACAGCTGTCTTCGTGGGATCCTCAAGCCAGGACTCTTGATTTCTTGCTCCGTATTGTTCGCTTACTACTTACAATGTCAGCACGTTGTTCTGCGACTGTTTGCAATAGGAGAGCATGTGCGACCTTACTCCTGTGCATGTTGGCCTGTAGTATTTTTAGCATGCCTATTTTACATTTTCGTACACCTAGTAGGTGAGCCATCGGGCCTTTTTCGCTTTGCGAGCATCTCGTGTCCACTATTGACGTATTTAATGCGTAGTCCCATTCCTTTACTATTGTTCTCGTTGCCTTGCTCACTGCATCAGTACATCCAGGTCTTGGATCTCTAATGTTGATTTTGGTTCTAGGTCCTGCTTAAAGGTGCCCTTGAGGGACTTGCAGAATACTTCCTTATTTCAACTTGATGCCCTAGAAGTAGAGCTGGAGTATCGATACTATTGTTAATTTCTAATCATTTATAATTCAAACGAAAACGAGTTGTAGAAGTAAAAGTGTGTCGGCCGGACCGAATCTTATATACCCTACACCATGGATCGCATTTGTCCAGTTCTATGAATGACTTTTTCAATAAATATATGAGGTACATCAAGTTATTGACCGATATGAACCATACTTGTCATGGCTGTTAGAAAAATACCACGTCCAAAATTTCAGGCAAATCGAGTAAAATTTACGCCCTCCAGTGGCTCAGAGTGTCAAATTGGGAGATAGGTTTACCTGGCAACTGTATCAGGTTATCAACCGATTTAGACCATACTTGACACAGTTGTTGTTCAACCAAATTGGATAACTGTTTTTAAAAGTCATTCCTCAACGTTATGTGCTAAATTTTAGCCAAATCGTATAACAATTGCACCCTCTAGAAGAAAAGAAGTAAAAGCATGCTAAGATCAGTTTAAATGGAAGCTATATAAGTTTATAGACCAATTTGGACCCTACTAAGCTCGGTTGGTGGAAATCATAACAGAACACTAGATGCTAAATTTCAGCCAAATCGGACAAAAACTGCGACTTCCAGTGGCTCAAGAAGTCAAAATGGAATATCGGTTTATATGGGAGCTTTCAGGTTATAAACCGGTTTTGACCGTACTTGACGCAGTTGTGGGAAGTCACAACACAACACTACATACAAAATTTCTGCCAAATCGAAAAAAATGGGCTTGTAAGGACTTAAGGAGTCAAATCGAGCGATCGGTTTATATGGGAGCTATATCAGGTTATAAACCGATTTAAACCGTTCTTGGCACAGTTCTTGGAAGTCACGAGATAACACACACGCAAAATTTCAGCCAAATCGGACAAAAACTTCGGCTTGTAAGGGCTCAAGAAGTCAAATCGTGAGATCGGTTTATTTGGGAACTATATCAGGTTAAAGACAGATTTGTACCGTACCCAGTTGTTTGAAGTCATAACAGAACAATATATGCTCAATTTCAGCCAAATTGGACAAAAACTGCGGCTTTCAGCGGCTCAAAAAGTCAAATTGGGTGATCGGTTTATATGGGAGCTATATCAGGTTATAAACCGACATAGACCGTACTTAGCACAGTTGTTGGAAGTCATTACTGAACACCACATGCAAAATTTCAACCAAATCGGAAAACATTGCGGCTTCAAGGAGCTATCAAATCGCGGGATCGATTTATATAGGAGCTATATCAGGTTATAGACCAATTTGGACTGTTCTTGACACTGTTGTTAGAAGTCATAATTCACCCAAATCGGTTAAAAATTGCGACTTCCAGAAGCTGAAGAAGTCAAATCGGGAGATCGGTTTATATGGGATCTACAATATATCTAAATCTGAACCGATATGACCCATTTGCAATCCCCAACGACCTACATCAATATAAGGTAGCTGTGCAAGCTTTACGATTTCGTCCACTACCGTGATTTTAACAGACGGACGAACGGACCGACGGGCATGGCTAGATCCACTCAGAACGTCGAGAGGATCAATAATATACATACTTTGTGGGGTCTAAGGTGAATATTTCGAGGTGTTGCAAACGGAATGACTAGATTAGTAAATCGCCATCCTATTTTAGTTGGTATAAAAAGTTTTGCCTAACCGGATGAAATTGCGCCCTCTAAAGGCACAATCTTTCTTAAAGGATACTTTCAGTGTCGGATCATCAATTTTTTTTCAAGTATGGAAAAAATTTAACTTTCCCGATAGTATCGATAGGAAAAATATCAATCGATCTTCAGTCAAAACATAAAATATCGATGGTTCCATGCTTTTGCTTTGATCCGACCAAAGCCCGAACGGACTTTTGAACCCCTTTTGAAAGGACTTCTTCTTAGAAAGCTCAGATCTCAAATCTTCTCTTACGTTTCCATGCAGCATCATCACTTCAGAATGGATCTAATTTCGAAAACTGGATCACAGGAATATCAAGGAAAGGAATTATGTAAACCACGGTGCAACACAAGCAACAACAAACAACGCCAACAACATGCATGTAATACAACCAGAGCCACTTATTCGCACGCACCGGTTCAGGTTCGTTGCAAGTGGAGGAAAGATAGCGATTCTAGATCAAGGTCAGCAAATAGCCTAAGCAAAACAAAACAAAATCAAAATAACAGCAATGGCAACAAAACGCAAAATGTGATTACAATACGAATGTTTGATACGGACGTGTAGCGACGGACGCAAGTTTAGATAAATAAACTGCGTAAAACGAGATCAGTGGAGGATCGGTGGAGTAGTATGCCTCTTGTTGGTAATGGTGATGTTGGCGGTAATAGCTGCGGCAGCTGCAGCATCCACAGTAGCGCAGCAATAATTGCAACGACAAATACTGAACTGAGTCGAGGCGAAACATCCATACCACTGAACAGGTAATACTTGAGCAATAAACCTAGACTATGAAGTAATAATGCGGGCTTGTTGGCTGTATGGACCACGGCGCATATACAAAGAGGTTGCTGTTGTTGCTGCTGTTACATGCCTGCGTGTCTAAATCACTACCACTGCTAGGCTCATGGACAATAGAAGGACGCATGGAGGGACAAACGTTCGGCCGGATGGACAGAGATGCTGATGTCGCAGCTCGCCGGGCTCTGCCGACTGGGCCTGACTTGGCTCCGACTACGATGGTGTAATACACAAATGCGTAAAATAGTTTAATTTAAAGATGGAAAAAACCAGTTCAGCCAGCAATATCAACCGGGTAGGGTAGCAAGCAAGTAGCTGCTAGCTGCTAGCTGCTTGCCCAGCTCATGGAATCGTAAATATAGAAATTATGACATGACTTAGTTTTTTATTATTATTGGCTCAATCACAATTTGAATATTGAAATATTGACTACCTACCTACCTACTGAGAAAATTAACAACATGTTACATATGTTCGAAGGAATTTGCTTTGCTGTTGCCGATGCCGATGTCATAAACGTTAGGCTAATTCTTTATGAGTGTAACATTTGTTCTCAAACTAAACCAATAAGTGGAAAAGCTTCTCGAAACAATAACATCAAAGTTTGGTAGCACTGCCATCTACAGATGGCCACACCAAACCTAATACAGGGTGCGCCAGAGAAAATTAAAAACAAAAAAAACAACAATACCTCATTATTATTGTTTTAATTCTTACAATATCCCTATTTTTCGTGTTGTCTTAAAAACGACATCGGGTAAATGGTGAAATTCGCAGAAGATTGAGGCGCTTGGATATCTATTCTGCATTCGGCTAGAGGAATCAATTTTCTGCAATGGCCAGTTAAAATAAGTCCACTCTTTGCAGCATATAAATCGGCATGTTGGCAATGTCATCGCGAATGCTGTTCTTGAGGTGTGCTATGGTCCGTGGTATGACGACATAAACCAGGGATTTCAAATAAACTCATAAAAAGAAGTCGCGCGTACTCAAATCTGAAGAGCGTATAGGCCATTGGAGATCGCCTCTAATAGAAATGAGACGGTCGGGGAAATGTTATTGCAACAAATTCATTAAATCTCTTGCTGTGGCTCCATTTTGCTTAAACCACATGTTAATTTCTTCGAAGCTTGGATGAAAAAAATTCCTAGTTCACTCACCATAACTTCGCGTTCATTTTCTTCAAAAAAAAACCAACTCGCTGCTCGGGATTGAGGAGGAACGGTCTATAAATCGAGAGAACGGTCTCTATGGCAGCTATATCCAAATCTGTACCGATGTGGGCCAAATAGAATGTCGAAGGGCTTAACACAACTTCTTGTCCCAAATTTCAGCAAAATCGGATAATAAATGTGGTTTTTATGAGCCTAAGACCCTAAATCGGCGGATCGGTCTACATGAGAGCTATATCAAGATATAGTCCGATATAGCCCATCTTTGAATTTAGCCTGCTTATAGACAAAAAAAGGAATCTGTAAAAAGTTTCAGCTCAATATCTTTATTTTTAAAGACTGTAGCGTGATTTTAACAGACAGACGGACGGACATGAATATAGCCCCATCCTTCGGTAGTGGGTATAAAAATTTTAAGTCACTCAAGGATAGCTACGATAGTCGTATCCATTAGGCAGTTGATTATCTGCGTCTGTTTCCAGTGGAGTGGCAAATCTAGTGATCGGAAGTAGGCTTAAAATGGGCTCCAAATACGCAACAGCTGCTGTGGTGATATCAGACCGTAGCATGTTGTCTACTATTGAAACCACGAATAATGGTGCGGCAGCTCCAGGCTCCACTAACCGACAGATGACTGGTCAGCAGGCGCTTCTGACACAGTCACTTGGTTCGAGTTTTAAGGAAAAGGCCATCGGCCTTCCCCGCAAACCAACACTTTAAGAGGTTACAATAATAGAAGGCGCATCGCTCTTAGGTTTATTGAGAAGATGGGTGCGAATGATCCTAGGACTCTCATTAATAGCTAACCTCCCTAAGGTTAGGTTAGGCGCATATACAAAGTGGTTGCAGACTCTCACTAATAGGGAGAGAGACTCCCTAAATTTGGCTCGGCAACTAAAGGTTTGAAGGCGGCATCTCTGAATATTGTGCCATATACAGGGAAGCCAGCCAGTAATGAAACTTGTTTATTTCAAGGCTGGCTACTACTGAATCTTCAGTGCGTAGCGACGGAAGAAGAAAAATATTTAGACTAATCTTTGCAAGAATACAGGGTCTGTCTCTCCCATTCCCTGTACCCTTTGAGTAGTTTAAATCCCGGAATTCTTGGTTCACGAACCACGTCAAATCGACTGCCATTAGGAGGCCTTTAGTGACGCCGCAGCGGCCTTACAACAGTGGAGATTTATCTGCAGAAACCGGATCAAAGTCAGGATTCAGAACTTCCAACACTGTTGTGTTAGCCTCGACGTTTTAATCTGCTTTCAGTTCATCCTCACAAAATTCGTTCGATCTTGTCATGATGAGTTGCCTTACGCATCCAGGGGCAGGTGAGAAAGCAGTGGAATCACTCTTCCTCAGGACACCGGACACTTGCGGTGTGGACGATTCCTCCTTAGATGATTCACTAGCTGCTGCTTTTTGAGTTCCGTTCTTCCCCGTTGGCCCACACGTAATCCACCTGCATGACCCACATACATAGGGCTTGTCGAGGCCTGTTTCGATGCCCTCCCCTCTTGCCTCGTTTGTGGCAGGGGGATTTTCAGTCTCCAGCAATCTGCCAGATCTTAGCGATGTGGTCGATAGTTCCTTAGGCAAGTGTTCAGCAATAATAGCTGAGTCGTCTCCTGATTCCCCAACCCCACCGCTTCTATGGACCTTCAGTTTCAACTTGTAGAATCCGTAGGAGACAACTCCTTCAGACTTGTTGAGGTCTGCGAGACAGCCAGAGTTTAGTACGAAAACTGCATGGCTCCGGTCACCATCAGCCTAATCCAATCTACCAATCTTCCAGTCGGTGGTTAAAAGATAGGGATTACTTTCTCTTAGTCTTCCAAGAATGGATCCAGGATCTGAGGGAATACTTGGTATCCAAGCGTGCGCCATTGGTTGAGAAAGAACATCTGCATTCTTGACTAAATTTTGTCATGCACCTGACCATATCTCACCAATCAAGGTAACCGCATCCTTTTGGCTGACTGCGGTGCAGTTTCCAAATCTAGACGTGTAGTCTTTGGGGTAGACGTGTAGTCTTTGGGGTAGACGTGTAGTCTTTGCAGCGAATTCCCGAGCCCAATCTCTCTCCCGAATTCCCGAGCCCAATCTCTCTCCCTTAGGATCATTCGCACCAAGCCCTCCAGGTGACCACAGCCTTTTGGATGATTGCGTTGCAGTTTCCGAATCTAGATGTGTAGTCTTTGGGGTAGCCTGTGCAGCGAGCCTTATATAAACCTGAGAGCAATGCTTCTTTTATTGTATTATTACAAACTCCTAAAGAGCGAGTTGGTTTTCCGGAGAAGCCCGATGACCTTTTCCTTAATACTGGAACCAGGCGTCTTCGCCAAAAGCCCCTGCCGACCAGTTGTCTGTCGGCTAGAGGAGCCTGAAACTGCCGCTCCACCAGTCGAGGTTTCAGTAGCCGACAACATGCTACGTCCTGATACCACCCCCGCAGCTATTGTGTCTTTGGAGTCCATTCTAAGCTTCTCCCGGGCTCTAGATCTCCCGCTTCACTGGAAACAGATGCAGATCATTAATCGAGTAATGGATACCCTTATCGAAGTTATCCTTGAGTGACTTAAATATGACTTCCAAATATAATAACGTTTTGCCACTTAACGGTTCAAACAAGAACCAAGAGAAGGATAACAAAACAGTCTAAAATAAAACAAGTGAAAAGGCTTTAAGTTCGGCCGGGTCGAACTTTGAATACTCACTACCTCTGGTATATACGTAAACCACCTTTCGTCATAATCGGGTGAAAAATGCGTAATTTATGCCCCATTGGCAGCTTTATCGAAATATGTCCGATTTGGACTAAATTCGGCACGGACATTGAGTGGTCTAATAAGTACAAGCTATTGTTCAATTTTGCAGAACACAATATTGGTCTTTTTGGTTGCCATATCCAAATATAGACTGATCTGAACTATATACGACACAGATGTCGAACTGCCTAACATAAGCCACTGAGTCAAATTTGAGCGAAATCGGATTATAAATGTGCCTCTTATGGGGTCAAGACATTAAATCGAGAGATCGGTCTATATGGCAGCTATATACAAATCTGAACCGACCTGGGTAAAATTGAAGAAGGATGTCGAAGGCCCTAACACAACTCACTGTCCCAAATTTCGGAGCAATCGAATAATAAATGCGCCTTTTATGGGCCTAAAACTTTGAATCGAGAGACCGGTCTATATGGCAGCCATATTCAAATCTGGAGCGATCTGAGCCGTATTGCAGAAAGATGTCGAGGGGCCTAACTTAACTCACTGTCCCAAATTTCGACCACACCTTTTATGGGCCCAAAACCTTATATCGGGAGACCGGTCTATATGGCAGCTATATCCATATCTGGACCGATCTGAGCCAAATTAAAAAGGGATGTCGAGGGCCTTACGTAACTCATTGTCCCAAATTTCGACGAAATCGGACAATAAATGATCGTTTTATCGGCCCAAAAACCTTATATCGAGAGACCGGTCTATATGGCAGCTATATCCAAATCTTGATCGATCTGAGCCAAATTAAAGAGGGATGGCGGAAGGCGTAAGACAACTCTCAAATTTCGGCGAAATCGGACAATTAATGCGCCTTTTATGGGACCAAATGAGCCAAATTGAGGAAGATTGTTGAAGGGCCTAACACAACTCATTGTCCAAAATTTCGGCGAAATCGAATAATAAATGCGACTTTTTTGGGACCAAGTCCTTAAATCGAGAGATCGGTCAAATGGCAGCTTTATCCAAATCTGGAGCGATCTGAGCCGTATTGCAGAAAGATGTCGAGGGGCCTAACTTAACTCACTGTCCCAAATTTCGACCACACCTTTAATGGGCCAAAAACCTTATATCGGGAGACCGGTCTATATGGCAGCTATATCCGTGTCTGGACCGATCTGAGCCAAATTAAAAAGGGATGTCGAGGGCCTAACGTAACTCACTGTCCCAAGTTTCGACGACATCGGACAAAAAACCTTATATCGAGAGACCGGTCTGTACGGCAGCTTTATCTAAATCTGGACCGACCTGAGCCAAATTGAAGAGGGATGGCGAAAGGCTTAGGACAACTCCCAAATTTCGGCGAAATCGGACAATAAATGCGCCTTTCATGGGACCAAGACTTTAAATCGAGAGATCGGTCTGTACGGCAGCTTTATCTCTTAATCTGGATCGACCTGAGCCAAATAGAAGGCGAATGTTGAAGGCCCTAACGCAACTCACTGTCCCAAATTTAGGCAAAATTGGACAATAAATGCACTTTTATGGGCCCAAGACCTTAAATCGAGAGATTGATCTATATGGCAGCTATATCCAAATATGAACCAATCTGGGCCATATTGAAGACGGATGTCGATGGGCCTAACACAACTCACTGTCCCAAATTTCAGCAAAATCGGATAATAAATATGGCTTTTATGGGCCTAAGATCGTATCGGTCTATAAGGGGGCTATATCAAGATATAATCTGATATAGTCCATCTTCAAACTTAACCTGCTTATGGACAAAAAAAGAATCTGTGCAAAGTTTCAGCTAGATCGTCTTATATTTGTACGCTGATCAAAAATATATATACTTTATAGGGTCGGAAACGGATATTTCGATGTGTTGCAAATGGAATGACAAAATCAATATACCCCCATCCTTCGGTGGTGGGTATAATAAATGAGTTCAGAATATCGAATTAATGGGAATTTCTACTATGTTTTGGCTGCGAATCTAGTATTTTGTTAGTAAAGAATATAAATATAGGATATAGAAAAAAATGTCAATAAGAATTTTAGACATTTGTGTGCTAAGAATCTCCTAACTTGCTGGGTTGATATTTCATATAACCACGTCTATGTTTGCAATCAATTTTATTGGGTATTAATAGGCTAGCATATAAGGATGTTTATGAAATACATTTTTCAGCCAATAAAGTTACAAAAAAATATCTTTTTAGAAAATTTTTACACGCACGTTTAGACATTTCACACAAACACGCAGCTGTGTAGATCAGACATCAAAACGTACATCAAGCGCATGCTTTGGATGTACACAATAGGCCAAATGACGCTAGAGGACGCTGGTCAATAGTTGCTTTGCTCTTTAACAGTTTTACATTGTAAGCGGTTGTATTATAACAGCAAAGGCCCATCATCCTCATCTTCATGGGCCAAGCGCATCACCATCCGCAGCAAAGCAGTCATCATCAGATGGCTGTAGCAGCATGAGAAACGCATGCTCGCTACATTGATGCTGACCATTGCATGAATGCCGCCAAGAAACGCTAAGAGTGCGTATGCCTTGTGGCCATTGCCTGAGTGAGATCATCCGTCTGTCCGTATGATGTGCGATCTGCGCTAATGCCAATTAATATTCGTATGATCAAATGCTTAATGCTTATTTAGAGTCGTGTAAAACCAACAACATTGAGCCACCTCCTTGCTGGGAAATGCAACACGTTAAAGTCTTGTTAAACGCTCTTCCACTCGGATCTTTATTATACCCTCCACAATAAGATGGGGGGTATACTAATTTCGTCATTCTGATTGTAACTACTCGAAATATTCGTCTGAGACCCCATAAAGTATATATATTCTTGATCGTCGTGAAATTTTATGTCGATCTAGCCATGTCCGTCCGTCCGTCCGTCTGTCTGTCGAAAGCACGCTAACTTCCGAAGGAGTAAAGCTAGCCGCTTGAAATTTTGCACAAATACTTCTTATTAAATGGGCCATATCGGTCCATGTTTTGATATAGCTGCCATATAAACCGATCTTGGGTCTTGACTTCTTGAGCCTCTATAGTGCGCAATTCTTATCCGATTGGAATGAAATTTCGCACGACGTGTGGTGTTATGATATCCAACAACTGTGCCAAATATGGTTCACATCGGTTCATAACCTGATATAGCTGTCATATAAACAGATCTGGGGACTTGACTTCTTGAGCTTCTAGAGGGCGCAATTTTTATCCGATTTGGCTGAAATTTCGCAAGACGTTTTTTATTGTTACTTTCAACAACTATGTCAAATAAAGTACAAGTCGGTTCATTACCTGATATAGCTGCCATATAAACCGATCTGGGATCTTGACTTCTTGAGCCTCTAGAGGTCGCAATTATTATCCCATTTGCCTGAAATTTTGTTCGACGGATTCTCTCATGACCATTAACATACGTATTTATTATGGTCTGAATCGGTCTATAGGCCGATACAGCTCCCATATAAATCGATCTCTCTATTTTACTTCTTGAGCCCCCAAAGGGCGCAAATCTTATTCGAATTGGATGACATTTTACACAGGTCTCCAACATATAATTTAATTGTGGTCCAAACCGGACCATATCTTGATATCGCTCTAATAGCAGAGCAAATCTTTCCTTTTTTCTTTTTTTTTTTTGCCTAAGAAGAGATGCCGGGAAAAGAACTCGACAAATGCGATCCATGGTGGAGGGTATATAAGATTCGGCCCGGCCGAACTTAGCACGCTTTTACTTGTTTTTCTTTTATTTTTGATTTTTTTTTTTTTTTTTGCTGAATTTTAAGATTTTATGAACATTTTTACAGTTAAGGCATATAATTCAATGAATTTTTAACACAAGTCTATGCCACTTCGTCTATATCACTCATTCGCAGTCGTTGTATTTTCATTTTTTAGAATTTCATTTGATTAGATTTTCCTCTTGGCACATGAAGAAGGAAAATTTTTAAGGTTTGATGTGAAAAAGTTTTTTCAATTTACCTCAAATGTGTGGGAAAATTATGGTCATCTTTTTTAGTATTGCCGCTTCTTTTCTTGCTTTGCAGTTATATTTATACTAATCTCTGATATGTGGTGTCAATTGGAAATGTAATTTTTCCATAAACTTTGACCATAACATTGTATGATGTGCTATGAGGCCGTGATGACCATGATCATGGCTGGAAAAATGATGACACGCATTTGAAATTTGTAATTGGAGATTGTGGATACACGTTTTTTATGAGGATGGTGATGATGATGACGATGAGCCCCAAAATGCAGATGTATCCAATGATGACCCCCAATTTGCTTGAGCAAGCAAAACATGTAGCTGTGCTGGAAACGTTTTTCTTATAAATATGGCAGAATAATAACCACCATATAGCCGAATGAGCGAATAACACAAATGTGTGCCATAAACTCCATCCTAGCCATGTACGATATGTGTGATATGAAAGTCACCACAGTCAAACTACAAAGCTTTAGATTTTTATTTGTTGCAAGCAATTATTATGGTACCGAGCATTTAATGCGAAATTATTCAAATACAAGATGTACAGGTAACAGGCTTAGATTAAAGTATGCATGGGATTTGCACCTTTTAGTTTTCTTTTAAGCTGAAATTATCGGTTGAGGAAGGTGATCATGAACGGCTGGTCACAAATGGCTGCAAATACCTAGAAGGATAAACCGTTCATTCTGAAAATGTCGGCTGATTTTTCAAGAGTTTAGTTTTTCGGGTTGGCAGCACTGTTTGATAATTATGTTTAAATTTCTCATCTATGAAAGTGAAAAGTATTCAGTATATTCTGCCATTGCTATCTTGGAGAAGCTCACAAACGAGCAAAAACTGCAAATCTTTCACACTTATTATCAAATTGGTGCTCCGTAACAAAAGCTGGAGGGAAATTCACTGTTTTATTAAAAACTTATGTTTGTGTTTCAGGTTAAATGGATACGTAAACATACAAAACTGTCGCATCTGAGATGATGCGGAAAAGCAACAGTGTGTCTTTTGAGTTGGTGACATTATTCTATCCATTTTTCTTCAAACACGATAGTGGGAGAAATGTTACTGTCAACGGCAGTGGTACCAAATTATGAATGAACCATTTGAACCGAATCCGCGGGCAACATTTACATGAGATTATTTTTAACAAGAGAAAATTCATCCTGTCATATTCCGAGAGAATCGGTTAACAAATGACCATTTGATTGCAATATTACTGCAAATCGGACGAAATCGAAATGAGAGCTGTGTCGAAATCTAAACCGATTTTGAGCAAACGTTATAGACATTGTGGAAGTCGTCGAGGAAAGCGTTGTACAAAATTTTGAGAAGATTGGTCAATCAAAGTCAATATATTTATGAGAGCTATATCTATATCTGAACCGATTTCCATGACACTCAACAGTAATGTTGAGCGTCATAAAAATATCCTTCCTGCCAAATTTCGAGAGAATCGGGGAACAAATGACCATTTTATTGCATTATTACTGCAAATCGGACGAACATATATATGAAAGCTATGTCCAAATCTGAATTGATTTCTATAAAATTCGGCTGTAATGTCGGGAATCATAAGAAAATCCTTTCTGCCGAATTTCGAGAAAATCGGTTAACAAATGAACATTTTATTGCAGTACCACTGCAAATCGGACGAACATATATGTGGGAGCTATATCCAAATCGTAACCGATTTTTTCCAATTTCAATAGTCTTCGTCTCCAGGCCGAAAAACATGCCCATACCAGATTTGAAGACGATCGGAAAAAAATGCGACCTATAGTTTGTACACAAAGTAACATGGATAGACAGACGGACATAGCTAAATCGAATCAGAAAGTGATTCTGAGTCGATCGGTGTACTAATCAATGGGTCAATCTCTCTTTCTTTTGGGTGTTACAAATGGTGTAGGGTATAAAAATTAGATGGCATAGACCAATTTATCAATTCCAAAAAACCTAGCAACAAAAATCATTCGTTTTCTATTCTATGTATGAAAAATCGGCATATTCTGCGGCGGATCTGTCAATACGCGTAATAATATCAGTCTGTCTCAGATAATGAGAATACGCTGACGCACCGTGCGTTAAACGGCTAAAATATTGAAAATAAGTCTACAACTATTTATTTGTTGATCTGAGCTTTCAGGAAAGTAAGTCCCTAGTCTCGCAAGTTCATCCTCTTTATCCTGGGATATCTCTGTGGCCCAGCACCCAGAACAGGTTAATATTTAACTGTTCAGACACCTCGTGGAGAGATCTGTCACAGTCGAGGGCGGTTTTTGTGTTCTGGAATGCGTTCTCCAAGTATTAAATGGCTGCCTGGCCAATCGTCTTTATGACATTATATCTTAGCCATTCCATCACTTCCTTAATTGCAAGGATATCCGTTTGATACACACGGCAGTGGTCGAGTGACCTTTTTGATATGACCAGTTCTAGATCTTTAGAGTACACCCCAAAGCATAGAAGGCTATGATACTTCTATTCGGTTCTTCCAATCGGTTCTATCAGAAATAATGGGACAGTACTTTTTATCAGAAAGCGGCTTAGGCAGGGTGTAATTCACATTGCTTGGGACATCGGATACTATATCAAGGAAAACACAGTGAGAAAGCTCCCTTAACCATGACCTATGAGAAAGCTCCCTTAACCTTACGGCAGTGGGCGCTGAAATTTGTCTAGCCACTATGTCCAGAGGCATTAGATGTTGCATTAAATTCAGTGCATCAGATGGTGACGCCCTAAGTGCGGCAGTGACGCACAAACAAGTCAACCTTTGGATCCCGTTGACTATTGAACAGTATGTGGAGTTTTGAAGCGCTGTCCACCAGACCACAACACCATATAGCATTATAGGTCTGACAACTGCAGTATATACCCAATGCATGACGCGCGGTCTAAACCCCCAACTTTAGCCAATGGCTCTCTTGCAAGTGTATAGGGTATAAGTTGCCTTTATTTTCCTTTCCAAAATGTTGGATTTAGAGTTCAATTTCTAGTACAGCATAGGTAGGGTTAGGTTATGTTAAAGTTGCAGTCTGCCATCAGACTCACTTAGACATTTTCGTCCATTGTGATACGACAGGAACAGGAAAAAGAAGATACCTTCTCGTTACTACCGTTGAACCATCCCAATAACTTGCGAATATTCACATCCGTTAAATCAGACAAGTCCTCATAGAAATGAGAACCAAAACTGGAACTCCTTCTGAATGCCAGTGCGCAACACACACACAGCAGATTTTCTATAATCTCCTCTTCCTCGAAGTCCTCACAGCTTCGCAAAAGACGTAGCTGGCAACCTTCAGTCTGTCAGCATGTGTTCCGATTAGACAGTGTCCTGTCATAACGGACACAATGACTGAGACGTCTGTTCTAGTCAATGACAGCAAAACGGTAGACCTTTTCAAGTCTAGTTTAGGCCACATTGTTTTGGAATACTCAGCCCCCAATTGTTGACCATCTAACATCCGTTGTCTTTTGGGCAAGGTCCTGAAAACTTTGCTTAAATATCGCTGGAGGCATACCCACAGATTCCAGTGTCCCTGGGATGTGTAGGGTAGTTCCTAGTCTTGAAAGCTCGTCTCCTTTACAATTCCCGGGGATGTCACTGTGGCCCGGCACCCAGAACAGATGAATATTTAACTGTTAAGCCATCTCGTTGACAGGTCTGTGACAGTCGAGAGCGATTTTTTGTTCAGAAATACTCCAGGGATTTAATGGCTGTCTGAGAAGATATTTATGCCAATCGTCGTTGTGACATTATATCATAGCCATTCCACCACTTCCTTAATTGAAAGGATCTCTGCTTGATACTCACTGCAGTGCCCGGGTAACCTTTTCGATATGACCAGTTCTACATCTTTAGAGTACACCCTAAAGCACACCTGGTCGTTTAGTTTGGAACCATCCGTATAGAAGTCTATGTAAATTCTATTACCAAGGATAGTGTAGTTCCGTAGTTCGGTTCTATCAGAAATAAGGGTGCAGTAATTTTTATGGAACATCGGACATTATATCAAGGATGACACAGTGTAGCCGCCACATAAACAAAGAAAAAGCTCCCCTATCCTCACGAAAGTGGTCGCAGCAATTTGCCTCGCCACAATCGAGAATATGCATCTGATTCACGTGAGGATCTAAATCCACGCGAATATTTGTTGGCGATGCTTAATGTGGGTACCGAAGGTAGACGGAAGAAAATCTCCGACCAGCTGGCAGAATACAAATTTTACCCATGAACATTCCACTAAGGAACAGGGTCAAACTTCTCACATATCAATGAGTGCAGTCCGATTCAAGTTTAAGCTCAATGATAAGGAGCCTCCTTCCGCCTCCGCTGAAAATTTTTTCTGATGGTCTTGCCAGGATTCGAACTGCGCTACGGCGGCCTCCGACCAGCTGGCACCGAGACCTATTCAGGATGAGATCTTCAGAATTCGCTTCCCGAAATGGAAGACTATGTGACTATGTTTAAGGATTATGAGTCCTCAGACTTCATTTATGGCACCCAAAAAGAGTCAGTGGTGGTTTTGATGGTGTTCTCCAAGACTCTCATTGTGGGTATGTCGCAGAGACTGCTGTACAAATGTACGGTCTTTCATCATTGGTCTGGGTTATTACAATAGCCGCAAAAGAAGTCCCAAACTGCTTTTAGCATGGTTCCGAAAGTATGCCCAAAATGTTTAAAAAAAAATTATAATTTTCAAAAAGCCGTTTTAAAACGTAGCGAAGCTCCCGAGCCAGCTACTAATTTTGATAAAACTGTGGTAAGCGAATAAGCTCAAATTTTGCAGCAGAATTAAACTCTGCTGAAAACGCACTCGCTCAATTGATATAGTCATGACTAGCAAATATGGTAGCCGAGTTGGTATTGTGGTGGGATTACCATTGCGGGGGTCATGGGTTCGATTTCCACCTAAGACCTGTTTAGTCTCTACTGTGGTGTCATAATGTCTTTAATTAGCCTCGAAGAGTCTGTTTAGAAAATAGACTGCCAAACCGACATAACCTACTAGAAAATATTAAGTTTCTTGTACACCCTTAAAGCATTTCTTGCGCAAATTTTCAAAACTCATAATCAATACAATTTGAAGTAATTATTTTTTTCTCTTTAACCACATGCCTTCACTTGACCAAACAAAAGACTTTGGAAACAAACTTCATAACATGCACTTACACAGCCAATACTGCGGTATTGGTGGCAACAAACAGTTTCCTAGAATCTACTCGAGCAAACACTAGACAACGAAAGACTAATTATCAGCAGCTTTTGGTTTGTGCGATTTTTCCCAATAAGTTTTCCCATCGACAAGAGCCGTTTTTGTAAAAATTAATTACCTCTCTACCATTTGAGGATATAAAATATTTTGAATATTCACACTTTATTTAACTGATGCAACACGAATTGGAAAAATGTCGTCAGCGACCAACAACGTCCACATTGCAGCTGATCACTGCCGCCTGAATGTGCGTCTTTAATTTGACCGACTCTCAATGTTCGTGGTGGTATTGGTGGCAGTGGTGGCATATAAAGGCAATCCTAGCAACAATATGCAGTGCAACACCTAAGGCTGAGTTGTCAACCATTCAGCGATGAATGTGTTTCACATTTTGCCGCTATATGTTTGGCTTCGTGTACGAACTTGTACAGGCACCAGCGGACATATATGATGTCCATTACAAGCTCCCTTATTGAGATGAACAAAATAATGGACAAAACTAGAAATTGTGAGTGAGATGGACAAAAACATTGTCCAGATAACAACAAAAAGTCGAAAAAAGCAATGTGTCCAACATATGGCAACCTCAGTTAGTGTCTATGAGGCACAGTAATAAGAAATGGGATTCATAGGAAAACAGCTCCGTAAAATCATCCCAAATCAATTATTCAGCCCTAAAGAGGGCTTTATTGTTTCGCAACAATTTGTTTCCGAAATATTTAAAGTTTTGAATTTCAATGTCAAATGCTACACTCATAGAGAAAGACTGCTGATAGTAGCAAGCACCATCTGCTGACTGCTAGAAGTTAATTTAGTCACTAAGAACTGCAGTAATAATGCCCTTTTTCGCAAATTGTTTGCAATTTTAAAAAAAAAGTCTGCTGATGTGGTGGAAGAGAGTAAAATAAAATAAAAATTGAGTAAAATAAATAAAAATTAAATAAAATAGAATAAAATAAAACAAAACAAAATAAAATAATATTAAAATAAAATAAAATAAAATAAAATAAAATAAAATAAAATAAAATAAAATAAAATAAAATAAAATAAAATAAAATAAAATAAAATAAAATAAAATAAAATAAAATAAAATAAAATAAAATAAAATAAAATAAAATAAAATAAAATAAAATAAAATAAAATAAAATAAAATAAAATAAAATAAAATAAAATAAAAAAAAATAAAATAAAATAAAATTAAATTAAATAAAATAAAATAAAATAAAATAAAATAAAATAAAATAAAATAAAATAAAATAAAATAAAATAAAATAAAATAAAATAAAATAAAACAAAATAAAATAAAAATAGAGTAAAATAAAATAAAATAAAATACAACAAGTAAAACGGCGTTAAGTTCGGCCGGGCCGAACTTTGGATACCCATCACCTCGGGTATATATGTTAACCACCTTGCTAGTATCCGATGTTGGCGGCGAAGAGGATACCGCAGATCCAATCCCTGATGATGGTATAGAATGTTTACCTCCTAGTCAGAATGAGGTCCAAGTAGCAGTAACCCGACTAAAGAACAACAAGGCAGCAGGAGCCGACGGGTTACCCGCTGAACTATTTAAGACCGGAGGCGACACGCTGATTAGGCGCATGCATCAGCTTATCTGCGCAATCTGGCTAGAAGAACGCATACCCGATGATTGGAACCTCAGCATACTATGTCCCGTACACAAGAAAGGAGAAAAGACGGAATGTGTCAACTACAGAGGAATAAGTCTCCTCCCCATCGCATACAAGATACTGTCGAGCGTACTGTGTGAAAGATTAAAACCTAAAGTTAATGAGATAATTGGGCCCTATCAATGCGGCTTTAGACCAGGTAAATCCACCCTAGACCAGATATTCACACTGCGCCAAATCCTGGAAAAGACCCGAGAAGGACAAATCAACACCTACCACCTCATTGTTGACTACAAAGCCGTCTTCAATACTCCTTTACGTTCAAAGGTATTTCAAGCCATGTCTGAGTTTGGTATCCCTGCAAAATTAATAAGACTCTGCAGGATGACACTTTCTGATACGCGTTCCTCAGTAAGAATAGGAAAGAATCTCTCCGAACCATTTAATCCCAAACGAGGTTTCAGACAAGGAGATAGCCTATCGTGTGATCTCTTTAATATCCTGCTGGAGAAGATTATACGAGATGCAGAAGTGAATAGATATGGCACACTAATCACAAGAGCGCACATGCTACTCGCCTATGCCGACGATATCGATATCATAGGTCGGTCACCGGAAGTAGTAACTGCAGCCTTTGAAAGAATCGAAAGAGAGTCAGTGAAAATGGGTCTGGCAGTAAATGGAGATGGATGGTTTCAACTCCCAAAAAACCTTGCACAACCGAGCAGATAAAGAAAATGAAGAAAGTTGGGAACCACAACTTTGAGATAGTCAGTACCTGAATGAATGAACGAATGACACCAGTTTTGAGATTAAGCGAAGAATAATACTGGCAAACAGATGCTATTTTGGACTAAGCAAGCAGTTTAGAAACAAGGCCACCTCTCGACAAACGAAGATTACACTATGCAAGACACTGATACAACCCGTGCTGTTATATGGTTCTGAAGCATGGGTACTTGTGAAAGCAGATGAGGCAGTGAGTGCTTGGAGTATTTGAGAGAAAGATTCTTCGTAAAATATATG
Organism: Stomoxys calcitrans; assembly: GCF_963082655.1. Lineage (NCBI taxonomy): Eukaryota > Metazoa > Arthropoda > Insecta > Diptera > Muscidae > Stomoxys > Stomoxys calcitrans. The sequence continues at coordinate 173,059,156 of NC_081553.1, forward strand.
GACCAGTTTGTGTTAACGGAGAATAGGGGCGACGTATGAACCATGAGCTGTATGACGACGATAGCATAGTTACACGCATCAAAATACAACGGAAGATCAAGTTGTGGGAGACACCTCGAAACTTGATGTCAGAGATTTTAGAATGAGCACAGAAGATCGAGGCGCTTGAAACGCTATTCTAAGTTCGGCTAGTGAAGAAATATTCTGTCATAGCCAATTAAAGTAAGTAAGTAGCTATATCTAAAAATAAACCGATTTAAACCATATACGACACGGGAGCCGAAAAGCCTAACATAAGTCACTGTGTAAAATTTCGGTGAAATCGGATTATAAATGTATCTTTTATAGGGTCAAGACTTTAAATTGAGAAAACGGTGTATATGGCAGCTATATCCAAATCTGGATCGAGTTGGAGAACCTAACACAACTCACTGTCCCAAATTTCGGCGACAAACGGACAATAAATGCGCCCTTTATGGGCCCAAAACCTTAAATCGAGATATCGGTTTATATGGCAGCTATATCCAAATCTTGACCGATCTGAGCCAAATTAAAGAAGAATATCGAAGTGCCTGACGCAACTCACTGTCCCAAATTTCGGCGACATCGGACAATAAATGCGTTTTTTTGGCCCCAAACCCTAAAACCGAGAGATCGGTCTATATGGCAGCTATGTCCAAATCTGGACCGATCTGTGCCATATTGCAGAAGTATGTCGGAGGACTGAACTTAACTCACTGCCCCAAATTTCGGCGACATCGGACAATAAATGCGTTTTTTTGGCCCCAAACCCTAAAACCGAGAGATCGGTCTATATGGCAGCTATGTCCAAATCTGGACCGATCAGAGCCAAATTGTAGAAGGATGTCGGAGGACTGAACTTAACTCACTGCCCCAAATTTCGGAGACATCGACACCCTAAAACCGAGAGATCGGTCTATATGGCAGCTATGTCCAAATCTGGACCGATCAGAGCCAAATTGGAGAAGGATGTCGATTAGCCTAATATAACTCACTGTCCCAAATTTCAACCAAATCGGATAATAAATGTGGCTTTTATGCGCCTAAGACCCTTAATTGGCGAATCGGTCTATATGGAGGCTATATCAAGATATAGTCCGATATAGGCCATCTTCGAACTTAACCTGCTTATGGACAAAAAAAAGAATGTGTGCAAAATGTCAGCTCATTATCTCTATTTTTAAAGACTGTAGCTAGATTTCAACAGACAGACGGACGGACATGTCTAGATCGTCTTAAATTTTTACGAAGATCAAGAATGTATGGGCACACGTAGCAACAGCAAGAGCCGTTGCCTTTGTCTAGCGTTCTAAGCCATCAATACAACTGCAAACAGATGCACAGAAGCATGTGTACTACGGAAGAAGTGTGATTAACACAGAAAAAAAGTCTGCCGTTACACAAAAACACATGCATTGGGAAAAAGTACAGCTAATAGACAAGGTTGCCGAGCTTGTTTAATGTGGTAATTGTATCATAGATGCGGTTGAATATGGTTGAAGAGTCTTTGGCTTTCTTTTCCATTTGCAATCCCAGATTATTGAGAACTTTGTATATTCATCACCTGGGTTACATATATAAATCACATTTCGTCATAATCCGGTGAAAAATAAGTCATTCATGAACCCATAGCACCTTCATCAAAATACTGTCCCCTTGAGCCAAACTCAGCAGGGACATCGGGAGGTTTAATTCAAGACGGCGAAACAGAATATTTCTCTAATGGTAGCTACTTTTTAATATAGCCCGGGAAAGACATGTGCGAAATCGTGTAATTAAGGCGCCTTTATGGGCCCAAGAACTTAAACTAGGAGACCGGTATCTAAGGCAGCTATATCCAAATCTGAACCATATAACCCATGAATATCGAAAATACTAACATAGATCGCTATACCAAATTTCATCGAAATCGGTTAAATGCACCTGTTATGGCTCCAAGACCTTAAATAGGGTTTTCGGAACATATGACAGCTATATACTCGTAAACGTATAATCAGATCATCACTATTCTCGTTACAAATGTCGCGAGGTTTAAAACCACTCGTTGTGCTAAATTTCAGCGAAATCTGTTAATAAATGCTCCTTTTATGGGCCCAAAAACTTCAATCGCTATATATGACCAAAATCAGAATTTTGGTCTTTTAAGAACTTAACTTGCGTTAGGAAAAAATATGTACCTGGTATGTACCAAATTTCAAATCAATATCTCAATTTATTATAAGGGCTGTAGCGTGATGACAATAAATGAGCGGATGGACCGACAAATGGACGCATGGACGGACAGACGCACAGTGGAGTGGGAAAAAAAAGAAATAAGTCTCCCATTTTTGAACGGATAAAGATATCGTTAGAGAAATAGATTGTTATGTCTATGGTGTTAACCAAGTGATATGCCATATTCCAGGACCCTAAAATAACCAGGGGCCGATCGGTGGGCCTCCAAAGTTGGTCACCTCTGCGTACAAAATTTTGTTCGGGACGCCATAAGCGCATTTGTTGTCCAATTTCACTGGAAAGTGTTCAAAGTGGGTTATCCTTTAAAATGTTCAAGAAATTCGACTAACAAACTTTTTTTCATTTTTTGCAGCGGCATATTCCTTATTTTGTCGCTTGTAAAGACAATTCTCTACCGATTTTAAATTTTGATTTGATTTGAAAACCTGATAAAAGTAACTATAGTTCCATTGATTCGTCTCTGTAAAGAAAATTTGTCCTAACACTTTCAATTTCTCCCATAGTACCGAAATGTGACTTAGGATAGATTAGGTTTAAAAGAGGGTGCGGATATTAATCCGCCCCATGCCACTATGAACATACAACTAAGCCAGTAATCGGCTTGTCGTGCGTTCTAAAAACTAAAAAGTAACCTCGAAAAAGAAAATTTTCAATTAGGAATTCTGTGCTACTTACAAAATCATTAATTGTTTTCAATACCACTCCCCTAAATTGGATCATGTCTGGTATTGTGTCTCCAACTAAGTGCCGGTATCTGTTAGACGCGTAAGCCGGGCAATGACAACGGAAATGCTCCAACGTCTCATCAACTTCTCCGCATGCCCTACACATGCTATCACTTGTCGTGCCGATAACACATAAGTGAGCTCGTAGTCCTATGTGTCCCTTTATGATACCAATAGCTATACTGACCTCCTTCTTGCTTCCTTTCAGTAATAGCCTCGTCTTCTCACAATCTGGATGCCCCCCATAGGATTTTTTCCGTCCTACCGACTGTTTCGCTGTTCCACAATGTTGCATGCGCATTCGTCACCCACTCCCTCAACTCGGACTGCGTCGACCCGAAAGGCTTCGGGTTCAATAAACTTGGTTTTATTGACGGCAGTCCTCAAACCTTCACTGCCAAATCGTCTGCTTTCTCATTCCCAGTTACTCCGCAATGGCCCGACACCCAAACGATGCAAATCGGGCCATACTCAGAGAAGGCATTTATCTCCTCCTTACATTTTAAGACTGTTCGTGATCTCCAAGTCCTGAGATCACGTCATCCGTCAGTCAGCATCCGTAATACAATAGGTTATTTATGGTGGTCACTCAAAGGAGTGGCGATAAAATGCCACCATGTGGTGTGCCCTGTGCCACTTTATCAATTATATTTATGTCACGGGACACACAATTTATCCACCTGTTCCTTAACGTATGGTTCATCCAGTGTCTAAGGACCGGGTCCACACGGTACTGGTCTTAGGATTGGATCAATGTGTCGGTCCTCACATCGTTAAACACCCCCTCGATGTTATGCACAACCTCGTGCAGGGCAGTCTCCACCAAGCTTCCCTTGACATAGGCATAATGTAAAAAGTAGAACATGCAGTTCGCTGCATGTTCTACTTGTTATCATGGAATCCACAACGCCTTCCATGATTTTGGGTAGAAAGAACGTAGGGCTTATAGGCCTTTGGTGTCGCATAACTTGCCTTGGAGGGTTTGGATATAAACACCACCCTTGCCTCCTGCCAGGCTTTCGAAGTAAATTCAAGTCCTACGCACGCTGTGAAAATAGTGGCCAGATGAGGCGCCAGATAGTCGGCCTCCTTTTGTAGTAACGCCGTAAATATTCCATCAGGTCTGGGTGACTTAAATGGTTTGAAGCTACTCAAGGCTTCCTTGACCATAAATTCCGTTACGATCAGCCTCATTATTCCAAGTTTCAGGTGTCTCCTTGAGTTCCGTCGTATCCCGTGGAACATGCGTTTTCATCAAAAGCCTCAATATGTCCTCCGTTGTTTCTGCTCACTCCCATGTTGTCTACTCACGTTTCAGTTTGGACATGGATTTTTGGGAGAAACTTTTTCATCTTGGTGGCGTCATTAATGCTATCGACCTTGTCGCAGAATAGCTTCCAGGAGGCACGTTTGGCCACTCTGGTAATCTTATTGTATTCTTTGAGCCGTGTGTAATAGACATTCTAATATAATTCCGCTTTTTATAACCTCCACCATAGGATGGGGGTATACTAATTTCGTCATTCTGTTTGTAACTACTCGAAATATTCGTCTGAGACCCCATCAAGTATATACATTCTTGATCGTCGTGACATTTTATGTCGATCTAGCCATGTCCGACCGTTTGTCTGTCGAAAGCACGCTAACTTTCGAAGGAATAAAGCTAGCCGCTTGAAATTGTGCACAAATACTTCTTATTAGTGTAGGTGAGTTGGGATTTTAAATGGGCTATATCGGTCTATGTTTTGATATAGCTGCCATATAAACCGATCTTGGGTCTTGACTTCTTGAGTCTTTAAAGGGTGCAATTCTTATTCGATTGGAATGCAATTTTGCACGATGTGTTTTGCAATGATATCGAACAAATGCGCCATGTATGGTTCAAATCGGTCCATAACCTGATATAGCTGTCATATAAACCGATTGTGGGTCTTGACTTCTTCAGCCTCTAGAGGTCGCAATTCTCATTCGATTGGAATGAAATTTTGCATGACGTATTTTATTATGACTTTCAACAACTATGCAAATAAGGTTCAAATCGGTCCATTACCTGATATAGCTGTCATATAAACCGATCTGGGATCTTGACTTCTTGATCCTCTAAAGGGCGCAATTCTTATCCGATTGGCATGAAATTTTGCACGGCGTGTTTTGCTATGAGTTCCAACAAATTTGCCATGTATGGTTCAAATCGGTTCATAACCTGATATAGCTGCCATATAAACCGATCTTGGGTCTTGACTTCGTGAGCCACTAGAGGGCCCAATTCTTATCCGATTGGCATGAAATTTTGCACGACGTATTTTGCTATGACTTCCAACAAATGTGCCATGTATGGTTCAAATCGGTCTATAACCTAATATAGCTGCCATATAAACCGATCTTGGGTCTTGACTTCTTGAGCCACTAGAGGACGCAATTCTTATCCGATTTGAATGAAATTTTGCAAGACGTGTTTTATTATGACTTTCAATAACTGTGTCCAATAAGGTTCAAATCGGTTCATTACCTGATATAGCTGCCATATAAACCGATCTGGGATCTTGACTTCTTGAGCCTCTAGAGGTCGCAATTATTATCTGATTTGCCTTAAATTATGTACGACGGATCCTCTCATGACCATCAACATACGTGTTTATTATGGTCTGAATCGGTCTATAGCCCGATACAGTTCCCATATAAATCGATCTCTCTATTATCTTCTTGAGCCCACAAAGGGGGCAATTATTATTCGAATTGGCTGACATTTTACACAGGTCTCCAACATATAATTTAATTGTGGTCCGAACCGGACCATGTTTTGATATCCCTCTAATAGCAGGGCAAATCTTTTCTTTTATCCTTTTTTGCCTAAGAAGAGATGCCGGGAAAAGAACTCGGCAAATGCGATCCATGGTGGAGGGTATATAAGATTCGGCCAGTCCGAACTTAGCACTCTTTTACTTGTTTACTATGTGCTCTATTAAAAAGTCTGCGGACCTCTTTCCCAATATGGCTAGATCGACTTAAAATATCATGACGATCAAGAATATATATACTTTATGAGGTCTTATGGTATCAAATGGGAGTCTTCGCGCGACTTTTGCCCTTCCTTTCCTGTTTTTCAAAACACTGTTCTGGCGATATAACAAAAATACCTGAAATACTTACAAACTGTACGAAGTTAAGCGTAGAAGCATTAGCGCCTTTTTTGATCAGTGTCTTAATGCTCAGTCAGCCTGACATCACTTCTACTTGTTTGTTGTGGCCTCCAGCAAACAAGTGATGAGATTATACAGTATCGGCACCCAGTGTTGCGGCGGCTGGGCTGTTGGTGATCAATGACCGATTGATCAACAAAACGTCAACTTAATGAAGACGATTACAACCAAGCTGCTATAGGGTGCAGATACGGCAGAAATTCGTCTTTCCACTTGTTGGCTTGTACGCAAGAAACCAACACCCAGCTGTTATCGCCAGCGCAAAAAAACATCAGTATTTGAGGAATTTTGTTTGCAAAAATGCTGCAAGCATAAATAAATAAATAAAATTAAAAATGAAATGAAACATTTTTGTGTTTAGCAATAAAATTGCTTGGGTTTTGGTCACAACAGTCGTCATTGGCAACAGTAGTCTGTCCGTCTGTCACTGGGGCTGCTGTCCGTTGTCCATCTATGTGACTGCCTGTCTGTCTGCCCGCAATCATGGGTTCCAATGATGAAATTAGATGCATTGGCATCACTGTAGATTTCCTCAATATCCACTACGCCTCAATACACTGATATGTACATACATGCGTATGTGTGTACAAGCTTTTATGTTGCTGTATGTGGAAGGGGCTTCCATTTAATGTGGCCATACATTGACAATCAATAATACGCCATGGTCCGTCCATGGAAAACGTCGCCACTTGGCTTAGTTTTACTAGTTCTCCTTCTTTTTCATTTCGAACGACACCATTTAGGCATGTGCAAAAAGATATTGAAAATGCTGATGCCGCTGCTGCTATCGCCGTGGCTGCTCCAATAATAAACGAACCTCGCCAATGATTTATGGCTGGTGTAAATTAAGAAATTAAAATGTTTTCTGCCTGTTGCATACCCAGACATTTGCAACAAATGCAACATTAACGACTTTTCACTGTCCTTTTAGACCACTTACTCTGCACTCAGCACTTAGTCCATTTAAATGCTGAATGCGTTTGTCGCTCTGTCGTTCAGGCCATTGGTGGTGTCTTACCATATGCGAAAGCCTCTCATTGGGGGGTTTTCTACGGTTATAGTCAGCGCTATTTTTACATTGTTACATTTGAATAATTAACGCAATGCACAATCTACATAAATACATGGTAAAATTGTAAAATGGTATGAAGCGTTGAGCTTTTGCTTCCAAATCGACAATACGATAATTGAATATAGAGCAAGTATTCAATATATTTGCGTTTTGACCATGTTTGACAAGCAATGTAGTGAAGTCATTTTGCTTTGTCATAGTGACTTTGCCTTACTTAGATGTCTTTATGGTATAAAAGATGAGCAAGATGTATATTTAAGCTAGGTGGTTCTGTGGGCCAATTGTCAAAGAAGAATATTTGATTGGCAGCTGTAGAACACAGGACATTGCCTTGATTAAGATCTACATTGTTTATTATACCCTCGTCATTTCGTTTGTAACTCCTCGAAATATCCGTCTCAGACCTCATAAAGTATATATATCCTTGCTCATCATAACATTTTAAGACTATCTAGCAATATCCGTCCGTCCGTCTGTCCGTCGAAAGCACGCTAACTTTCGAAGGAGTAGAGCTAGCCACTTAAAATTTGACACACATACTTCTTATTAGTGTAGGTCGGTTGGGATTATGCAAGGTGCAAATTTTACCCATGCACATTACACTAAGGAACAGGGGCAAACTTCTCAGATATCAATGAGCGCAGTCCGATTTAAGTTCAATGATTGGGGGCCTCCTTTTTATAGCCGAGTCCGAATGGCGTGCCGCAGTGCGAGACCTTTTTGGAGAGAAGTTTTACATGGCATAGTACATCATAAATGTTTCCTGCATTAGGAGGGGAAAAACACCGCTGAAATTTTCTAAAGGTCTCGTCTGGATTCGAACCCAGGCGTTCAGCGTCATAGGCCGACATGCTAACCTCTGCGCTACGGTGGTCTCCGGTTGGGATTATAAATGGGCTATATCGGTCCACGGTTAGATATAGCTGCCATATCAACCGATCTTGGATCTTGAATCTTGAGCCACAAGAGGGAAAAATTATTATCCGTTTTGGCTGAAATTTTGCATAAGGTGTTTTATTATGGCTTCCAATAACTGTGCTAAGTATGGTTGAAATCTGTCCATAACCTGATATAACTGCCATATAAACCGATCTTAAATCTTGACTTCTTGAGCCACTGGAGGGCGCAATTCTTATTCGATTTGGCTGAAATTTTACATGACGTGTTACGTTAGGACTTCTTATAACTGTGCTAAAAATGGTTCAAATCGATCTATAGCCTGATATAGTTGCCATATAAACCGATTTGGGATCTTGTCTTCTTGAGCCTCCAGAGGGCGTAATTATTATCCAATTTGGCTGGAATTTTGTACAACGCCTTCTTCAATTCAATATACCTGTAAAATATGATCCGAATCGGTCTATATCCTGATATAGCTCTCATATAAACCGATCTCTCTATTTCACTTCTTGAGCCCCTAAAGGGCGCAATTCTTACTCGAATTGGCTGAAATTTTACACAATGACTTCAACTATGGTTTTCAACATTCAATTCAATTAAGTTGATATCGCTCCAATATTATACCAATTCTTTTAATTTTCCCTTTGTTTGCCTAAAAAGATATACCGAGAAAAGAACTCGACAAATGCGATCTATGGTGGAGGGTATATAAGATTCGGCCCGACCGAGTTTAGCACGCGATCAGCGTAAAAATATAAACCATGTCCGTCCATCTGTCTGTTGAAATCACGCCACAGTCTTTAAAAATAGAGATATTGAGCTGATATTTTGCACAGATTCTTTTTTTGTCCATAAGTTAAGTTCGAAGATGGGCTGTATCGGACTGTATCTTCATATAGCCCCCATATAGACCGATCCGCCGATTTAGGGTTTTGGGCCCATAGAGGCCACATTTATTATCCGAATTTGCTGAAATTCAGGACAGTGAATTGCGTTAGACCCTTCGACATCCTTCCTCATTTTGGCTCGGATCGGTCCAGATTTGGATATAGCTGCCATATAGACTGATCCGCCGATTTAGGGTCTTAGGCCCACAAAAGCCACATTTTATTGTCTGATATTGCTGAAATTTGGGGCAGTGAGTTGTGTTAGGCCCTCCCACATTCTTCTTCGATCTTGCGCAGATCGGTCCGATCTCTCGATTTAAGGTCTTGCGCCCATAAAATGCGCATTTATTGTCCGATTTTGGGGCAGTGAGTTGTGCTAGGCCCCTCGACATCCTCAGATCGGTTCAGATTTGGATATAGCTGCCATATAGACCCATCTCTCGATAAAAGGCGCATTTATTTTCCAATGTCATCGAAATTTGGGACAGTGAGTTAAGTTATGCCCGTCGACATACTTCTGCACTATGGTACAGATCGGTCCAGATTTGGATATAGCTGCCATAAAGACCGATATCTCGATTTAAAGTCTTGGCCACATAAAAGTCGCGTTTGTAATCCGATTTCACTGAAATTTGACACAGTGACTTATGTTCGTCTTTTCGATATCCGGGTCGTATATGGTTCAGAACGGTTTATTTTGAGATACAGCTATCAAAAAGACCAATATTTTGTTATACACAATTGAACAATGACTTGTGCTTTTTAGTATTTGGTCCAAATCGGAACATATTCCCATATGGGGCATAAGCTATGCATTTTCACCCGATTTTGATGACCGGATTTTGACAGACAGACGGACGGACATGGCTAGATCGTCTTAGATTTTTACGCTGATCAAGAATATATATACTTTATAGAGTCGGAAATGGATATTTCGATGTGTTGCAATCGGATTGACGAAATGAATATACCCCCATTCTTCGGTGGTGGGTATAAAAACAAGTAAAAGCGCGTTAAATTCGACCGGGCCGAATATTATATACTACCACGGATCGCATTTGTCGAGTTCTAAGCCGGTATCTCTTTATAGGCAAACAAAGGATAATTGATAATAATATGCTATATAGTGTAGCTATATGAAGTTATGGTCAGATTCGGACCATAAGAATTGCGCCCTCTAGAGGCTTAAAAAGTATAATCGGGAGATCGGTTTATATGGGAGCTATATATGAGGTTATGAACCGATTTAGACATAATTGACACAGTTTTTGCAAGCCAAAACAAAACACTTTACGCAAAATTTCAGTAAATCCGATAATAATTGCGCCCTCTAAAAGCTCAAGAAGTCAAAATCCCAGATCGGTTTATATGGCAGCTATTCCAGGTTATGGACCGATTTGAACCATACTTATCACTGTAACTGGAAGTCATAACAAACACCTAATGCAAAATTCGAGTTATAGTCCAATTTGGAATGAATTGAATGTTGAAGGCCATAGTAGAAGTCATTGGGTAATATTTTAGTCCATTCGGATAAGAATTGTGCATTGTAGGGGTTCAAGTAGCATAATCGGGAGATGGGTTTATATGGGAGCTGTATCAGGTTATAGATCGATTCATACATCATATTGGACACTCATATTGAAGATCATGGGAGAAGCCGTTGTACAAAACCTCTGCCAAATCGGATAAGAAGTGCGCTCTCTAGAAGCTTAAGAATTCAAGATCCCAGATCGGTTTATATGGCAGCTATGACAGGTTATGGACCGATTAATACCATACAAAGCAGAGACATTGAAAGTCGTAACAAAAAACTTCATGCAAAATTTAAATCAAATCGGACAAGAATTGCGCCTTCTAGTGGCTCAAGAAGTCAAGATCCAAGATCTGTTTATATGGCAGCTATATCATGTTATAGACCGATTTGAACCATACCAAGCACATTTGTTGGAATTGATACCAAAACACCTTATTTTCAACCAAATCGCATGTGTATTGCGCCCTCGAGAGGTTCAAGAAGTCCAGATCCAAGTTTGGTTTATATGACAGATATATCAAAACATGGACCGATATGACCCATTTACAATCCCTTGGATTAATAAGAAGTATTTGTGCAAAATTTCAAGTGGTTAGCTTTAATCTTTCGAAAGTAAGAGTACTTCGATAGACGAACGGACGGACAGACGGACGCACGGATAAACGGACAGACATTGCTAGATCGAATAAAATGTCATGACGATCAAGAATGTATATATTCTCCATTACGTTCTATACTTTTTATATATTTTTTACCTACGGGTTTAAAAAGAGTCAGGACTATACGCCGGACGATTCATCAAATCGATGTTCTGAGTGCTCAAAAGTGCAGTTGTTTCAGCCTTCTAGTGGTACGATTGCGACATGTCTAGTTTTCACGAAAAAAAACAGGCGACCATTTGCTTGGCAGTGCTTCGTGCGCGAGCAACTTTTGTTGGATTTGGTTCACCTTGGAACACCCATACAGTCGACTGCTGTTTACTTTGGGGCTCATACGCGTAAATCCACGATTTATCACCTGTCACGATGTCATAGAAATGTTTCGACGCGATCGTATTTTTGGAGCATTTCTCTGAACCAATCGACACGAGCCTTTTTTTGAGCGATTAACAAATTGTGTAGGATCCAACGCGAACAAATATTTTTGACGGTCATATGTTAATGCAATATTGAATGTATGCTGCTCCCACTAATGCCTAAGGTTGTCTCTATCTCACGATAGGTCAAATGACGATCTTGAATTATCAGTTAGCGCACAGCATTAATGGCTTTTGAAACAACAACTGATTTTGAATGATATTCACTAAATTCGTCTTGGAGTGAACAACGACCTCGGTTGAATTCACCATACCATCGTTAAACACTAGTCCTTGATGGAGCTACATTGTCAAAAATTTAATTAAGCTCATCGATGCACTGTTGTTGAGTTAATCCATGTATTTAGAAAGTAACAGTCACGATTTAATAAGTGGGTGACAGGAATCTTTTAATTAACTGTAAACAACACAAATATCGCTCGTTTGTCAAAACGTACTGTGTACGTATAACCTCAAAAATGTCAAGCTGTACGATAGAGCTGTCAGTTGGCAGATTGCAATACAAGGGTTGTCCAATCCCAAAATATAAAAAGCAACCCACGTATCTCACAAATGACACCAGCATTAGGAAGTGATGATGATTCGAGCCCAGGCGTTCAGCATCATAGACGCCTTACCTCTGTGCTACGGTGCTGTGCTCTGTGTACCGATATGGACCATTTGTAATCCCCAACGACCTACGTCAACAAAAAGTATCTGTACAATATTTCAAGCTGGCATACAAATTCATGTCGAAGTATAGGAGGTCAACTCACCCCCACAAAAACGCCCAAAATGGGCACATTAGCCAATCACGGATATATGGGACTAGGTTTGTTTGTTCTGTATAGACTGAAAAACGGCAGCATCGATTTTCTCGTAATTTTCGCATATTGTGTAGGTTGGTCCGGAAGGAAACATAGGCCATATTATTTTTCGGTATCGGAAGGGGGACGGACCCTCCCCTTTATGCCAATACACAACCGAAAAATCAAAAGTGTACCGATCGGGACAATGTAGGTATCAAATGAAAAGTGTTGGAGAGTAGAATACGAATATGGCATTAACATTTGAGTTTAAGTACCCATCGGACGGTCCCAACCCCAAAACTACCCCAAACAGACATAATGACCCCCATATTTTAATATGGGGGTCAAATGAAAAGTGTTCGGGAGTAGATTTCGAATCTGATATACAAAATCAGATCGAAGTATAGGGGATCACGCCACCCCTCAAAAACGACATTATGACTATATGACAAGTATCATATGAACCGATATTCTTAAAATTTTCATAGATCGTGTACGTTTGTCTGGAAACATAGACTATATAATTTTTAGATATCGGGTGGGGGCGCCCTCCCTCAAATACCCTCAAATGGGCGTATTAGCCAGGCATTGCTATATGGGACTCAAATGGAAGGTATTAGGGAGTAAATTTCGAATATGATATTAAAATTTGCGCTTTTCCTACTAAAGATAGGTCAAATGGGTTATTTGACCCATTATGACAATATTGGACTCAAATGAAAGCTATTTGAGAGTAGAAAACGAATTTTATATCCAGTTTTGAAGCCAATTGTTTTGGGGTACGCCCTAAAGCATCCCCTAAAGTGAACTTCATTTCCGTTGGGAATAAAGAATGAATTTAATATCTACTTTCAGTGCAAAGTGCCGATGGCTGACCCAGCCCCAAAACACCCTACAAATGGTTCATATTTGCGGGCCATGGCTATATGGGGCTCAAATTAAAAGAATTTGGAAGTGCAATACGATTTTGATATCCATATTTAAGTCAAAATGTCTGAGGTGCCATCCCTCCCCCTAATGAGAACATTATCCTAAGGAAGAACATTACGACCAGGAACCGAGAAGGGGCAAATTCTCTCAATGAGTGCTTTCCGATTCAAGTTTAAACTCAATGATAAGGGACCTTTTTTTATAGCCGAGTCCGAACGGCATCCCGCAGTGCGACACCTCTTTGGGGAATTTTTTTTAAATGATTAGGCATGGCATTATACCTCGGAAATGTCGCCAACATTAAGAGGGGGATAAACACCGCTTTGTCCGATGTTCACGCCAGGATTTGAACGCGTTCGGCGTCATAGGCTACAATGGCACGAATTCGATATCCGCATTCAGGGCAAAGTGTCCCCACCCTAGTTTTGTATCAAAGTCGTACAAACACTTCAAAAGGGTCACATATTTGAAATGTGATATTTTGATCTGTGACCTCGTTCCTTGATTTCAATAAAACTCCAGTGACTTGAAACGTTACAGAAAAGTAAACAAACACTGAACACCGCACATTCTTTTTTAACAACAATGTTTTGAATAATGGCTAAAACCAAAGTATAACAATTTTTGTTTTATTCTTTGTGTCCATTTAATGAAATTGTCTTCATTAAATTTGTGTCCTGTGGTTTTGAATGTGCAGAGATTGTCCACTGTTTTGCGCAATACTCAGCTCAATTGCTTATGACAAATAATATGAAATTACATTAGCTGCCTACTGTTTTCATGTAATCCCTAGAGGAAATTCTAATAAGACCTCTTGAGTTTTGTTAGGATTTGTTTCGTTTTTTTCCCCCTCACTCTATCTGTGGTAATTGCATAAGCGGCAGGATTAACAAAAAATTGCTTTGTCCGCAACCTGTGGCGTAATTATTCAAAATGTCTTATGAAACCTGAACCACGTTGCATACAGGGTTTTTTTTTCGCAATTTGCAACAAATTTGCCAAGACAAATCCATGACAGAAGAAAACAATTTGAACAATACAAAAACTTTTTATTTATGTGTAATATCTTATCCATAAGAAAGGCTTAACGAAAGGGTGCTATAAAAAGAATGTTGACTTTTAAAATCTCATTGGCTTCAAAATTGCAATATTTAACAAAAAAAGAGTTTTCCATAAGACAAACAATAGTATTTCGATTTAAAATTAATAAAGACAAACTCATTGAGTCCAGAGATTAGTTACTGGATCTTAACTATTTCAAATTTTCATCAATCCTTTTAACTGTTTGGGCCCAATGACATCATGACAACCAAGCAAAATACATGCATGTTACAAAATTCCAAAACTTAACATATCTCAAAGAAAGGTACCCTTACATACACACACATGTGCACATGTGTACGATACGTAAAAAAGGTATGTCAAAAAGTCGAAATTAAAAAGGAATAAAGATTAACTACGACCTGCATGGCCCAAAAAAGCGAAATTCGAATAAAGCATTTGAGTGATACAAACCGAATGATTTATTGTCCATGGCAAATCATGTAAAGGAAAATGTAACAGAAATCCTTATAAAGTTTATCAAAGACGGTGCCGTATATAAACAAATTACAGCATGACAACACACACTGGCAGACTCCCCGAGTTCCAATGGATATGAAGCAATAAATGTTTATTTCTTTTTTTTTTACTTTTGCGGCATGCGGTAACAGTTGTTGGCCATTGAAGAATATCAGTTGTAAACAAGTAAAAAGGCGTTAAGTTCGGCCGGGCCGAACTTTGGATACCCACCACCTCGGGTATGTATATAAACCACCTATCATCAAAATTTGGTGAAAATTTCATACCTTATGTCCCATATCAGTTATATTCAAATATGTTCCGATTCGGACCAAATACTAATAAGTACACTTGCAATATCTATAAACAAACCTATCTGAACTATATACGACACGGATGTTAAAAAACCTAATATAAGCCTAACATGTGTCAAATTTCAGTGAAATCGGATTATAAATGCGCCTTTTATGGGGCCAAGACTTTAAATCGAGATGTCGGTCTACATGGCAGCTATATCCAAATCTGGACCGATTTGGGCCAAGTAGCATAAAAATGTCGAAGAGCCTAACACAAAGCACTGTCCCAAATTGCAGCGAAATCGGACAATAAATGCCTCTTTTATGGGCCCAAAACCTTAAATCGAGAGATCGGTCTATATAGCAGCTATATTCAAATCTGAACCGATCTGGGCAAAATTATGGAAGGACGTCGAAGAGCATAACCAAACTCACTGTCTTAAATTTTAGCGACATCGGACAATAAATGCATCTTTTATGGCCCCAAAACCCTAAACCTAGATATCGGTCTATATGGCAGCTATATCCAAATCTGGACCGATCTTTGAGATAATGCAGAAGTATGTCAAGGGGCTTAACTTAACTCACTGTCCCAAATTTCGGCGACATCGGACAATAAATAAGCATTTTATGGGCCCAAAATCATAAATCAAGAAATCGGTCTATATGACAGCTATATCCAAATCTGAACCGATCTGGACCAAATTGAAGAAAAATGTCAAAGGGCCTAACACAACCCACTGTCCCGAATTTCAGCAAAATCTGACAATAAATGTGCCTTTTATGGGCCTAACACAATAAATCGGCGGATCGGTCTATATGGCAGCTATATCCAAATCTGGACCGATCTGAGCCAAATCGACAAAGGATGTCGATGGGCTTTACACAACTCACTCTCTCAAATTTCAGCGAAATCGGATAAAAAATGTGGCTTTTATGGGCCAAAGACCCTAAATCGGAGGATCGGTCTATATGACAGCTATATCCAAATCTGGACCGATCTGAGCCAAATTGACGAAGGATGTCAAAGAGCCTGAAACAACTCACTGCCCCAAATTTCAGCAAAATCGGATAATAAATGTGGCTTTTATGGACCTAAGACCCTAAATCGGCGGATCGGTCTATATGGGAGCTATATCAAGATATAGTCCGATATAGCCCATCTCCGAACTTAAGAATCTGTGCAAAATTTCAGCTCAATATCTCTATTTTTAAAGATTGTAGTGTGATTTCAACAGACAGACGGACAGACGGACGGACATGTCTAGATCGTCTTAGATTTTTACACTGCTCAAGAATATATATACTTTATAGGGTCGGAAATGGATATTTCGATGTGTTGCAAACGGAATGACAAAATGAATATACCCCCATCCTTCGGTGGTGGGTATAAAAACGAATAGATATACTTTAGGAATTCTTTTTGAGTTTTGCGGATAAAAGTGTCCTTAGAAAACCCAAAATAAATTCTGCCCGAAGTTTTTTACAAAAATCGCCAAACTAGCCCTTTCGGGGAAAAGATGGTTTCAAAATTGGCATTTTTAGTAAATTGGCGTCACACTACAAATGTTGTTAGGTGCAAAAAATTTTTTGCATGGGTTTAGGGGACATATGTAGTTTGAGAATTTGAGAAACCGAGAATTTTTTCAAATATTATAATAAAAAATTGCTTATTTTGAAGTAAATATAGCACCCGTTCAACTTGACATCTCTTGTTCAAATTTACTTAAAACGCATTAATACTATGTCTTCTTCACAAAAAAAAGAACATATTAAAGTATTTAAGCAAGTTTTTCCATAAAAGATTTTTCAAAAAATAAACTTTTTCTCAAATTTTTTGACTTCCAAACTGCATAAATTAAAATCGAATAATCGGATGTAGACACTTTTTGTTCAAAGTCGTTGTAAGTTTAATTACAAATCCAAATCATGCATAAAAATGAAAATCGAACCACAAATGCCTTTCGTTAAATGCAAAACACGAAGCAGGTCACGGTCAAAATTCCAAAAAAAAATAAAAGTCGAATATCCCGAAACTAGACAAGATATTGTAGACCCCAACCTGAGTTCTTTGTAGAGATTTTTGAGCACTATCTAGCCAAAATTTTGGAAATCGGACCACAAACGAATGTTTAGCAACCACAACAATTTTTCGAAATACTGAGGTGACCAATTTTAAGGGGCCTTCCAAAAGGCACCCGAACAGCCAATGGTCTTGAAATTTTGCATACAATGCCTTTGGACGTTGTGGCGAGACAAATTGCTGCGACCACTGCTGTGTGGCCAAGTTTTCCCTTTGGTCACGCATCGACTGCGGACCCTGTGTTTCCTTGATACAATGCCCGAAATCCCTGGGAGTGTGGATAACACACAAATTTCGGCGAGAATTATCACAGCATTCATGAACTTAAATCTTGGAATGGCGATGAATCACCATCCTATTGCGCTGTGAAAAACTGGTGTAGTGAATTCAGTCGTGGCTGAAGCTCGTTCAAAGTCGTACTCTGAGAATGTTGTACAAAAACAGCCAAGATCGTCATGTGACATATCGCTAGATAGAGACGTCCTTGAGCATGAACTCCTTGCAGTAGAAAAGTTTGTGCACGTAAGATTCGGCATTGTGATGATTTGCAAATCGACCAAAAACGTTGCGTGTTGATGAGTGAAGAAATGTTGAACAATCAAAAGCGTGTTAAGTTCGGCCGGGCCGAATCTTTGGAACCCACCACCATGGAATCTGCTAAAAATTTGTACAAAATTAATACTATGTCTTCTTCACAAAAAAAAGAACATATTAAAGTATTTAAGCAAGTTTTTCCATAAAAGATTTTTCAAAAAATAAACTTTTTCTCAAATTTTTTGACTTCCAAACTGCATAAATTAAAATCGAATAATCGGATGTAGACACTTTTTGTTCAAAGTCGTTGTAAGTTTAATTACAAATCCAAATCATGCATAAAAATGAAAATCGAACAACAAATGCCTTTCGTTAAATGCAAAACACGAAGCAGGCCACGGTCAAAATTCCAAAAAAAAAATAAAAGTCGAATATCCCGAAACTAGACAAGATATTGTAGACCCCAACCTGAGTTCTTTGTAGAGATTTTTGAGCACTATCTAGCCAAAATTTTGGAAATCGGACCACAAACGAATGTTTAGCAACCACAACAATTTTTCGAAATACTGAGGTGACCAATTTTAAGGGGCCTTCCAAAAGGCACCCGAACAGCCAATGGTCTTGAAATTTTGCATACGATATCGCTAGCACCTCTAACCATTCCAAATTTCAAGGATATAAATTAACCCGTTCTCACGCGGCATATTTTTTACTAGTTGTTTATACCGTCCACCATAGGATGGGGGGTATACTAATTTCGTCATTCTGTTTGTAACTGCTCGAAATATTCGTCTGAGACCCCATAAAGTATATATATTCTTGATCGTCGTGACATTTTATGTCGATCTAGCCATGTCCGTCCGTCTGTCCGTCCGTCTGTGTGTCGAAAGCACGCTAACTTCCGAAGGAGTAAAGCTAGCCGCTTGAAATTTTGCACAAATGCTTCTTATTAGTGTAGGTCGGTTATTGTAAATGTGCCATATCGGTCCATGTTTTGATATAGCTGCCATATAAACCGATCTTGGGTCTTGACTTCTTGAGCCTCTAGAGTGCGCAATTCTTATCTGATTGGAATGAAATTTTGCACGACGTGTTTCGTTATGATTTCCAACAACTGTGCCAAGTCTGGATCAAATCGGTTCATAACCTGATATAGCTGCCATATAAACCGATCTGGGGTCTTGACTTCTTGAGCCACTAGAGAGCGCAATTATTAACCGATTTAGCTGAAATTTTGCATGAGGTCTTTTGTTATAACTTTCAACAACTGTGCCAAGTATGGTTCAAATCGGTTCATAACCTGATATAGCAGCCATATAAACCGATCTTGGATCTTGACTTCTTGAGCCACTAGAGGGCGCAATTATTATCCGATTTAGCCGAAATTTTGCATGAGGTCTTTTGCTATGACTTTCACCAACTGTGCCAAGTATGGTTCAAATCGGTTCATAACCTGATATAGCTGCCATATAAACCGATCTGGGGTCTTGACTTCTTGAGCCACTAGAGGGCGCAATTATTATCCGATTTAGCTGAAATATTGTACGACGGATCCTCTCATGACCATCAACATACGTGTTTATTATGGTCTAAATCGGTCTATAGCCCGAAACAGCTCCCATATAAATCGATTGCTCTATTTTACTTCTTGAGCCCCCAAAGGGCGCAATTCTGACATTTTACACAGGTCTCCAACATATAGTTTTATTGTGGTCCAAACCGGACCATATCTTGATATCGCTCTAATAGCAGAGCAAACCTTTTCTTATATCCTTTGTTTGCCTAAAAAAAGATACCGTGGCAAGAGCTCGATAAATGCTATCCATGGTGGAGGGTATAAAAGATTCGGCCCGGCCGAACTTTGCACGCTTTATTTGTTTTTCATTTTTTCTTACTATGCGACAGCGGAGTGGGCTACCGATAATGGTCTAAGCATAAATCACTCTAAGGCGGAAGTTGTTATTTTCAGAAGGAGTTACCAGTCGCCTACAGTGGAACCTGTCTTCTTGAAAGACGAGAATGTACCATTTACTACTAAACTAAATTTCCCACGAACATTCCATTAAGGAACATTGTATACTTCTCCCACGTCAATGAGTGCAGTGCGATTAATGCTTAAGCTCAATGATAAAGGGCCACCTTTTTATTGCCGAGCCCGAACCCCGAGCAGCCTAGCGATTGGTAGAGAAGTTTTAACACCGCAGGGTACCTCACAAATGTAGCCACCATTAGTGAGGGAAAAGCCACAGCTGAAAATTTTCTGATGTTTACCCCGAGATTTTAACCCAGGCGCTCGGCAACTTAGGCGGACATGCTAAGCTCTGCCCCACAGTGGTCTCCATGTCCCCTTTTTCATGTTCCATGTAATGAAAGCTCAAAATATCTGGGTGCTGTGCTGGACGGGAAATCAAACTTCAAATGAAACATTTTGGAAAGGGCAAGAAATTCAACTCTTGCCCCATACACCTACAAGAGAAAGTTGGGGGTTTAAGCTGCAAAAGTTGGGGGGTTTAAGCTGCGCGTCATGTACTGGGTATATACTGCAGTTGTCAGATTTATAATTCTATATGGTGTTATGATCTGGTGGACGGCGCCTCAAAAAACCACCTACTGTTCAATGGTCAACCGGATCCAGAGAAAGGTTTGTTTGTGTATCACAGCCGCATTAAAGACGACACCATCTGATGCACTGAGTTTAATGCTACACATAATGCCTTTGGACGTTGTGGCGAGACAAATTGCTGCGACCACTGCTGTGTGGCCAAGTTTTCCCTTTGGTCACGCATCGACTGCGGACCCTGTGTTTCCTTGATACAATGCCCGAAATCCCTGGGAGTGTGGATAACACACAAATTTCGGCGAGAATTATCACAGCATTCATGAACTTAAATCTTGGAATGGCGATGAATCACCATCCTATTGCGCTGTGAAAAACTGGTGTAGTGAATTCAGTCGTGGCTGAAGCTCGTTCAAAGTCGTACTCTGAGAATGTTGTACAAAAACAGCCAAGATCGTCATGTGACATATCGCTAGATAGAGACGTCCTTGAGCATGAACTCCTTGCAGTAGAAAAGTTTGTGCACGTAAGATTCGGCATTGTGATGATTTGCAAATCGACCAAAAACGTTGCGTGTTGATGAGTGAAGAAATGTTGAACAATCAAAAGCGTGTTAGGTTCGGCCGGGCCGAATCTTTGGAACCCACCACCATGGAATCTGCTAAAAATTTGTACAAAATAAATTTAGTAGGAGGAAACCGTAGCGCAATAGTTAGCATGTCCGCCTATGACGCTGAAATCCTGGGTTCGAATCCTGGCGAGACTATCAGAAAAAATTTTCAGCTGTGGTTTTCCCCTCCTAATGCTGGCAACATTTGTGAGGTACTATGCCATGCAAAAACTTCTCTCCAAAGAGGTGTCGAACTGCGAGTCCATTCGGACTCGGCTATAAAAAGGAGGCCCCTTATCATTGAGCTTAAACATGAATCGGACTGCACTCATTGATATGTGAGAAGTTAGCCCCTGTTCCTTAGTGGAATGTTCATGGCCAAAATTTGCATTTGCAAATTTAGTTGCAGGGCATAATTTTATTCTGCATACCAAACTTATGTCAAACCAGCAAAAATTAAAGTTTCGAGGAACCGAACAAGAATGATAGAGAGACCGCTTTATATGGGAGCTTTATCAGGTTATAGACACATTTCGGCACAATTGTTGGTATTCATAACAAAACACTATGTGCAAAATTTTATCCAAATCGGATAAAAATTGGGGCTTACAGGTGTTCAATAAGTCAAATCGGGAGATCGGTTTATATGGGAGCTATATCCAAATTAGAACCGATATGACCCATTTGCAATCCCCAACGACCTACATAAATATTAAGTATCTGTGCAAAATTTCAAGCGGCTAGCTGTACGCGTTCGACCGCTATCGTGATTTCGACAGACGGAGGTACGGATGGATGGACATGGCTAGTTCGCTAGAGACGACTTTATGGGGTACTAGATCAATATTTCGACAGACGGAGGTACGGATGGATGGACATGGCTAGTTCGCTAGAAACGACTTTATGGGGTACTAGATCAATATTTCGAGGTGTTACAAATGGAATGACTAGATTAGTATACCCCATCCTATAGATTTGGCTATAAAAATCGTGGTGTTGCAAAATACGTTTACAAGATCGTCCAGGTGTCATATCGTGGATCTACATGTATGGGTCGAAGACGAAGACGAGCCAAATCCAATGAAAGTTGATTGTGGAAGAAGCACTTCGAAACGAATTTTGGCCTTTTTCTGGTAGTCAGACGACTGATCCGCTTGGGCAACGTAGGACAGTCAATTCTGAGTATTACACCACATTTTTATTGCCTGAAGTCTTGCGAAAAATTCGAAAAACGAACAAGAGAAGAGGGATAATTTTTCACTACGATAATGCGAGCTCTCACACATCGGTTCAAACCGTCTAATTGATGGGTCATCCGCCGTACAGTCCTGACTTGGCACTGAATGACTCCTTTTTATTCCCGCATATTAAGATAATAAAAATTCGTGGTCAATGTTTTTTGTCGCCAGAAAATGCTGTTTAATCGTTCAATCACCATCACTTCAAGGTGTTTCAATCGGAGTGGAAAAAGTGCTTCGGCAATTGGTATGAGCGCATTAAAAAATACATAAATCATGCGGGAGGATATTTTAAAAACAATACAACCATTTTTGTTGAAAAAAATTTAGATTTTCATTATCAGGCCACAAATTTATATGGCAGCCCTAGTAGAAGGCATCTTCCTTGTCATGTTCCTGTAGTATCACAATGGACGAAAACGTCTTGCTGAGTTTGATAGCAGACTGGCAATTAAACGTAACGTAACCTAACATTTTATACCCATTATAATGTGTTCATCTAAAATTTAAACCTAAACTCAGATTACTTTCAAATTGCAAATTTTGTTCATGAACTTTCCGCTAAGGAACAGGAGCAAACTTCTCGCAAATCAATGAGTGCAGTCCGATTCAAGTTTAAGCTCAATGATAAGGGGCCTTCTTTCAATAGCTGAGTCCGAACGGCATGCCGAACAGGCGACACCTCTTTGGAGAGAAGTTCTTACCTCACAAATGTTGCCAGCATTAGAAGGGGAAAACCACCGCTGAAAATTTTTTCTGAGTTCTCGCCAGGATTCGAACCCTGGCGTTCAGCGTCGTTAGCGGACATGCTTACCTCTGCACTATTGTGCAAAAAATAAATAAAAATTTAAAATTGCGGAGTTTTAGTTACATTATCCAGCCATCTTAATTCACAGACCGAAGACTGTCGCATTTTGTGGATGTGTCGTTTCCATTTTAGTAATCGTTTTTATTCATTTTTAGTTTTTCGGATAAATGTTCAATGAGCTTTTTGGGCTATTGTGGCACGTGATGTCTTGTCTACAATTAAGTTGTTGCTGATACCGTTGGTGTAGCATTCGTTGTATTTGGCATTTTTCTCCATTCTTTTGCAAATTCAACAGCGTAACCAACAACAACAACAACGACAACAATAAACCCAATGAAAAGTCTAAGAGTATTCCACTAATGAGATACTTTTGTAATTCAACTGTATTCTGCTGATGTTATTGTCACCATGGATGGATAGCTTCACTATTTTGGGATATTTTGTTGTCATTGTCTACGCAGGCATTGGCGTCATTGTAATTTAATTAAAATTGTTTCTCAAAAGATTTTGATATATTTGTGTGATAAGCTTCTTGTAATCTTGCCTATATCTATCTGAGCGAGCATAACAATGTTGCAAAGTATTTGGCTCGTTTTTCACCTGCTTGCCAACGAGGGAGACAATGAAGCTTGAAACGACATTTAATAGTGCCATTAAGCAGCGATAAATGTGACTGGGTTTCTCCTCCGCCAAATGGTCGAAGGCGTTTTGGGGGTAAACAGCATGTATTTTTGGGGTGGTGTGAAAAGTGTTATTTATTACATTTTGTATTTATGAATATTTGCAAAAGGTGGAATAAGGAGGAAACGGTGTCATTGAAAATGTTTGATAATTTGTCTAAAAATATCGATGGGATGGTTTCTTCAGATATTTATGTATTTTATGATTTGAACAAACTTAACTTTCCATTTCGTATGGCTATTGTACAAGACATAGACCTGTTTGTTACAAAATATGACTGTATCCGCATATGAATTGCTAGCTGCCACTTGGTCTCCAAACGAAAGACTTAAGACACATACACGAATAGACATCGTGTCACTTTGGATAAACATCTGTTTAAACTTAGAAATTATATCAAATTTAGGAAGTATGGTGCAAAAGTATTATTTCAGAGATTAGTGCTTTAATCATAATGGCAAACCGTTGGTCAAATGATTTTCGAAGCTGATTTTAAAGTGTATATTTTCAACATTTGAAGAAAACTAAAAAACATTGAATTTGTCTCTCCGCCTATCCATCCATACGTCTGTCGAAAGCACGCTAAATCTCAAAGGAGTAATGCTAGTAAAGTTTTTTTTACAAAAATTTTACACAAATAATTCTTATTAGTGCTGGACGGTTGAGATCAGGGATTCGGAGCGGCCCGGAGTGGAGAATTGCTGCAGCGTGATTGGGTGCAGAGTGCCCGGAGTGGGATTGAGATTGCAAGCCATTCCGCTTAGCATAGAAAACCTTTCACTCCCTCTACGGCAAATACTGGGCCGCTCCGCTTTCTCTCTGACTCCGATCCGGCCACTCCGAATCTCTGTTTGAGATTGTAAAAGTGCCAAATGGGTCTATGTTTTGATATAGCTGTCATATAAACCGATATACCTATTTAACTTTTTGAGTCTCTACAGGGCTCCTAAATATTTGGTGGAGGATATATAAGAATCGGTCCGGCCGAACTTAACACCCTTTTACGTGTTTAAAGTAATTTGATATTTTCACCCTACACCACCACTGTGGTATAATAACTTTGTGCGTTTGTTTGCAACGACCACTAGACAACAAGATCTAGACCAATTGATAAGTATACCGATCGACTAAGAATCACTTCCTGATTCGATTTTCATAAAATTATACACCAGTCACTATTTTTGTTGCAAGAACATACACTATTGATTTTGAAAAAAGTCGGATCAGATTTGCATATAACGCCCATACATTATTTTCATCCGATATAGCCTTTTACGACCATAGTTGCCATAATATTTGTCCAATATTTACAGAATTTTGCATGAGATGTTTCACATGACGTTTTAATACGTGTGCAAAATGTCATAAAAATCGGATCAGATTTGATTTTTACGGCTATAAGTCCATTAAAACAATGACGAAATGGTGGGGTCCTTTGAAGATAGTTGTCCTCATCGGAAAAGGAAATCAGCCCAAGAAAAACCCTGGTTGACCGGGGAGATTCGCAATATTGGGAAAGAGGTCCGCAGACTCTTTAACAGAGCATGTCGTAAAAAAGCGGAAGTTTATTGGGATGTGTTTTACACACAGCTCAAGGAACACAATAAGATTATCAGAGCGGCAAAACGTGCCCGGAAGCTTTTCTGCAAACAAGTCGATAGCGTTAATGACGCCGCCATGTTGACGACATGTTGAGGCTTTTAATGAAAACCCATTTTCCACGGGATTCGAAGGGACTCCCGGAGACAACGGAATCAAGGAATAATGACATTGATCGAAGGTTTATAATAACGGAATTTATGGTGAAGGAATCTTTGAGGAGCTTCAATCCATTTAAGTCACCTGGACCTGATGGAATATTTCCGGCCTTACTACAGAAAGAGGCAGACTATCTGGCGCCTCATCTGGCCAAAATTTTCACAGCGTGCCTAGGACTTGCATATAATCCGAAAGCCTGGCTGGAGGCAAGGGTGGTGTTTATACCCAAGCCCGGCAAGGCAAGTTATGCGACACCAAAGGCCTACAGACCCATAAGCCTTACGTCCTTTCTACTCAAAACCATGGAACGTATTGTGGACACCAAGATAGAGAGTATGACATTCAGCGAACTGCTCAAATACAAACAGCATGCCTATGTCAAGGGAAAGTCGCTGGGAATCGCTCTGAAGAAGAATCCTTCTATGCCAAAACGTACACATTGGCGGTATGCATTGACATCGATGGAGCTTTTAACAATGTGCGGACCGACACACTGATCCAATCCTTAGACCAGTAGAGACTGGATAAACCATATGCTAGGAACAGGTGGATAGAATGTGTGTCCCATGGCATAAATATAAGGGATACGCTGAATGAGGAGGGATTTGAAGGGTTGAAAGGGACTTGCATATGGCATATTACTGGGCTAGACCCAGAGGTCTCAATGTTAACCCTGAAAAGATTGAAATTTGCCTGTTCACGAGGAAGACGAAGATGGGCGAATTTAACGGTCCGTTAAATTGGCCCACGTTTCCTCAAATACTTAGGTGTGATCAAATTCTTAGGTGTGATCTGAATTGGAAGTGTTACATTCAGGAGCGTACTGAGAAGGCTCACAGATGTTGGGCACTATGTAGACGAGCCGTAGGCTTGACAAGGGGCCTGAATACGATGATAGTCCACTGGCTCTATAGGAGCGTGATAAGACCAATACTTACTTACGCCTTAGTAGTTTGGTGGACTGCTATCTAGATAAGGAGCAACATATAGACCAAACAAGAAGTTCAGAGAACATGTTGTCTTGGCATAGGCGGAGCGATGAGTACCACGCCCACTAATGCGTGGTCCGTGAGGCAGCCACTACGGCTATGAGACTTAAGGCGATGGGAGAATGGATTGAGGATGGGAGCAGCTTATACCATCGCGGTGTAATCGAAGCGACGATAGGAAACCTGGAAGGGAAGAGGTTTCCGATCGGATACCTGTGATGAACCTTGAAGTCGAGTGCGACGCACTGCTGCCATCTTGGATTGACGGAACCCTAGTATAGCCATTTGGAAGATCATGTTACACGGATGGATCAAAGCTAGAGGACAGAGTGGGCTTGAGGGTTTACATTGAGAACCCAGGGACTGAGATCTGTTCTGGACTGCCTGAGCATAATACGGTCCTACAGGCGGAGTTCCGGGCGATCACGGAATGCGTGAAGTGGTGTGGTGCTAACGCGAGGACGTCGAGTGTGAACATCTTTACCGACAGTAAAATTGCCATAAGGGTAATAACAACCAGAACGGTAAGGTCACGAACAGTCTTGCAGTGTAAAAGGGATATTAACGCCTTCTCTGATGATGGCAAAATACGCATCGTTTGGGTGCCGGGCCATAACGGAGTAAGGGGAAATGAAAGGCCAGACGATTTGGCGGTGAAGGCCAGGGGAGTGCCGTCAATAAACTTGGTTAACCCGAAACCTTTCGGGTCGACGCAGTCCAAGTAAAGGTAGTGGGTGACGAATGCGCATGCAATATTGTGGAACAGCGAAACGGTCGTTAGAACGGCGAAAACTCAATGGGGGGATTCAGATCGTGAGAAGACGGGGCTATTACTGAAAGGAAGTAAGAAGGAGGTCAGTATATCTATTGGTATCATAACGGGACACATAGGACTACGAGCTCACTTATGTAAAATCGGTGTGGCAAGTGGTAGCATGTGTAGGGCATGCGGGGAAGATGATGAGACATTTGAGCATTTCCTTTGTCACTGCCCGGCTTTCGCGTCCAACAGATACCGGCACTTAGGTGGAGACACAATACCAGACATGAACCAACTTAGGGGAGTGGTATTGAAAACAATTAAGGATTTTGTAAGTAGCACGGAATTCCTAACTTAAAATTTTCTTTTATGAGGTTACTTTATAGTTCTTAGAGCGCACAACATGCCGATTACTGGCTTAGGTGTATGTCCATGCTGGCATGTGGCGGATTAATATCTGCAGCCTCTTTCAAACCTAACCTATTTTCACGAAATTTTCCCCATACCACTGCGTCCAAAAATAGTTGTAGAGGATCCAGTTGAGGATTTTTGGTCTTAACATGAAATTTGTAACCAATTTACAAAATCAAAGTACCAATTCTAAAGCGATTTTGATGAAATGTAGCAAAGACCTTCATATGAGAAGTGAAACATTCCTTACCAACATTTTGTCAGAATTGGTTTAAAAAAAACTATGTCGCTATAAGTAAAAATTGGGAATTATATATATGAACCGATCCTTACCAAAATTCATAGTTTTCGTCGTTGGTCTAAAAAGTAATATGTGGAAAAGCTCGGAATGATCTGGTAACAAATGCGTTCTCCACCTTGATAACAAAACATGACAGCCGAACAAACGTCACTGAAGAAATACGGCGACAGACGGACATGGCTGACCCAAATCAGATGGAATTTCCGAGTCGAAAGTACATTTTCTTACAGCTTCAGTTGTTGTTGTTGTTATTGTAGCAGTTTATTGCGTTCTATCTTTCGTCTGCTTGATTCTGTTAAGTATCAAGACCCAGGAACTCTGCGAATAAGATGAGGTGCGTCCACAGGGATCTGGGTCTGAGTCGAGTGGGTCGGGGCGGGCAGTTAAACAGGTGATGTATATCGTGCGGACCCTGATTACAATCGGGACATATATTTTGCACGTCGGCATCAATCCTAGCTTTGTAGAAATTGAGGCGGCTGCAACTGCCGGAACGAAATTGAGCCAGAACTACTCTGGTTTGCCGGGGGAGGTCGATTTCTTCAGGTGCAATGGGTGGCGGTCGTTCTCCAAGTACTACATTCACCCGGTAGCCAATTACCACATCTGCTACCATGCCTGCATGAATGTTGTTTAGACCTGATTGATATGCTGCTTGATCTAGAGGTTCTCTCTTGTAGCGCTGAACCTCACGCTCTGGATCATGTAGATCTACCTTAAGGCTTCTGGGCGGTGGATATCTATCCAAAAGATGATAATTTGGATGGTCTCTGCGATAACAGCCCAAAAGGTATTGCTTAGACAGCATGTAGGAATGTCTTCGCACTGGTAGGATCTTTGTCTCCTGATGGAGGTGGTCCACATGAGAACTGAGGAGACAGCCCGTCGCAGTTTGGAGGGCGGCATTCTGACAGATCTGAATATTATTCCCCTGCGTGTCACAGAGCTGACGAGACCACACTGGCGCTGCATAACTTACCACAGACCGACCAATTGTTTTGTACGTGGTCAACAAGGTTTCTTTGTCTGCACCCCAAGTGCTGCCAGCGAGTGACTTGAGGACCTTGTTTCTACTTTTGACTTTATCGCAGATTGCTGTGGCATATGGGGAGAATGTGTAAAAGCTGTCAAATGTGAAGCCAAGTATTTTGGGACACTTGATGGTCGGAATTTTTTTTCCATCGATCGTGATAGACAGCGCAGTATTCACCTCACGCGTATTTGTAGTGAACAATGTGGCTGAAGATTTGGTGGCGGATATCTTCAGATTTCTTGCAGCGAAATATGAGGCAAGCTCGTTGAGGTAGACATTCAACCTATCGCAGATGTCATCAATGGGTGGGGGGCCTGATGCCATGATCGTACAATCGTCCGCTTATGATACGATCTCTATGCCGTCTGGAGGGGGTGGAATGAAGGAAAGGTTGAGGTTAAACAGTGCCGGAGTGCATGGCCTGGGCTGATTAAAGCCACGGCAAATGTGTGCGGTGATGGTATGCAAAGCAGTTGTTGTGCTGTGCAGTCTTCGAAATCCATGTTGATGCTCGGCGAATGGAAATTCTTCTACGGGAGGAGTAATGCCTCAAGCGTCTTTGCCACTGGTGAGAGAAGGGAGATCGGTCTGTACGACTCCCCCAAAATCGGGTATTTTCCAGGCTTCAGTAGCGGGATCACTCTGCCAATTTTTCAGACATCGGGAACTATAAGAGTGTCCAAAGACAGGTTGAGGATAGTGGTAAGGTACTCAACTCCAGATGAATCCAGATTCTTCAACATCAATGTAGAGATTCCGTTGGGACCCAACGCCTTACATGATTTGGCGCCACGAATGACATTCGTAACTTCGCCCACGGTAAATTTTGATGGGTGTTCATCGGCTCGGAGACCACGAATACGGCGAATGGCTCTCCTTCTTGCCCTGTCTCTCTCGGGATGCACAATAAACTGACGGTTGAAAAACCTGGCGCATCTCTTCGGATCAGTCACGGTTATTTCGCCAAAAGTGACTGAGGTCCTGTCATCCCGTCTACCGGGGTTCGAGAGTGACTTAACAGTAGACCACAGTTTGCCTACACCGATGCCTAAGTTACATTGCTCCAAGTATTCCAGCCACAAATTCCGCTTATGTTCGTTGACTATCCTGTTTATTTCCAGATTCTGCTCGCTGATTCTGGGGTTAGCGGGGTCCATAGCACGAATCCCATCACGCTCATCTGCGAGTACCACTGTTTGCGTCGGGAAATTGGGCCGCACTTGGGGTATTCGACCGGCTGGTATAAAGCGAGCGGCTGTTGCGTTAATGATGTCTCCGAATTTCCTCTCGGCCACTAGCACATCAGAGGGGGTTGGCAATTCTCTGAAGCGGCGATTGGTATATTCTCTGAAGCCAGTCCAATCGGTCTTCTTATGATTGATAAACGTCCGACGCTGGTGGTCGGTCGATGGTGAGAATTATGGGGAGGTGATCTGACCCCAGAGAGATGACGTCTTGCCAGGATACGTCACTCAGGAGATCGGGGGATGCAATGGAGTTGTCTGGTGAGCTGCTGTACCTCCTCGTTATCCTAATGGAAGCATCCTCATTCACCGTGCAAAACAAGGAGCTTTCAATCTGCTCTGCAAAAGCTATGCCGCACTGGTCGTTACCTAAGGGAGAATGCCATGATGTGTGATGCGCATAAAAGAACCAGACGATTATGGCTAGATAGCAACCCACTTATGTCGGGGTTGTAAGCCTGGCCATTAATCGGGACACAGCTACCAACCGGCGGTATGTACACGTTGTTAAGCTCTATCTCGGCAGTACCGGACCTGACTGCTATCCCCATGCATTCCATGTAGGGACACTAGCGATATGCGCAGGCGAGGGGGGGTCACATAGTCCGACGTCGAGGACGCAGAAGGCGACGACGACGACGCTTGTGACCCACTGCCTGCTATATTCGCACAGCACCTTGCGACATAGCCAGTATGACTATACTCCTGTATAGAAGTGAGGCTAGAGCAAGATCGGAAATGTACCCACTCCATGCACCGGTTACACCTCACCGACAGCGACCGATGATGAAGGCGGTTGTGGCAAACTGAACAGAAGCCGCATTTATTATCCGATTTTGATGAAATTCGGGACAGTGAATTGTGTAAGGCCCATCGACATCCGTCGTTAATTTAGCTCAGATCGGTCCAGATTTGGATATAGCTGCCATATAGATCGATCCTCCGATTTATGATGTAAGGCCCATAAAAGCCACATTCATTATCCGATTTTGCTGAAATTTGGGACAGTGAGTTGTGTTAGGCCCTTCGACATCCTTCTTCAATTTGGTCCAGATCGGTTCAGATTTGGATATAGCTGCCATATAGACCGATTACTTGATTTATGGTTTTGGGCCCATAAAATGCTCATTCATTGTCCGATGCCGAAATTTGGAACAGTGAGTTATGTTAAACCCCTTGACATACTTCTGCAATATCGCACAGATCGGTCCAGATTTGGATATAGCTGCCATATAGACTGATATCTAGGTTTTAGGTTTTGGGGCCATAAAAGACGCATTTATTGTCCGATGTCGCTGAAATTTGAAACAGTGAGTTTGGTTAGGCTCTTCGACGTCCTCCTCCAATTTTGCCCTGATCGGTCCAGATTTGAATATAGCTGCCATATAGACCGATCTCACGTTTTAAGGTTTAGGGCCCATAAAAGAGACATTTATTGTCCGATTTAGCCGAAATTTGGGACAGTGCTTTGTGTTAGGCTCTTCGACATGTTTATGCAACTTGGCCCAAATCGGTCCAGATTTGGATATAGCTGCCATGTAGACCGATATTTCGATTTAAAGTCTTGGCCCCATAAAAGGCACATTTATAATCCGATTTCACTGAAATTTGACACAGTGTCTTATGTTCGGCTTTTCGACATCCGTGTCGTATATAATTCAGATCGGTATGAGGTATATGAGTATAAGGTATGAAATTTTCACCGAATTTTGATGAAAGGTGGTTTACATATATACCCGAGGTGGTGGGTATCCAACGTTCGGCCCGGCCGAACTTAACGCCTTTTTACTTGTTGTTTGTTGGGACACTCTTATATGTCATCATTGTTAATTTTCCTGAGCCAGATATGTTGGCCTGCATTATACATTTCACCGTTTGATTGATTTATTTGATAATTTCTTTGTTTGTCCATAGTCGTAGTGATTGAATTCCTTCGCTCAATGACGTTTATAAATCAAAATCAAAATTGAAAAACAATCAAATAGAAGACGAAAACAGCATCTAAGCAAACCTTTGACGGGGAGACACTCTCAGACACACACACACACACACACACCCAACCACATCGCCTAACCAGTAGATCCACTTAGAAAATCGTAGATGTCTAAATCCAAGATAATATCAACACCAATAAATAGCGGCACGCTTAGAAACCGCCGCGAAAAAAAACGCGCTCGAACTCAGCTGATAGATGAAGGAACCAGTCACACACACACACACACATGAATTGGACACTGCCATTAGACAAGGCGCAAGTGTTTGCGCGCGCGTTTATTTGATTGAACTGACCGCCCAATGCAATTATTAAATTTCTGCACGTTTTCCATTGAATTGGAATACAATTATGTTTCGATAAAGGAAACTGCCGAATGTTGGCGGCGTTGCATGTTCGTCGCTGGAAAATCACAAATCGCCAGCAAGCAAACAACAAACGAGCCTTCGCGATCACGGCATCCATCTATATCGGCTCCTGAATATCCACAATACAAACACGTTCCAATGTTTCTATGCTTCTTTTTTATCTAGTCGAATAAAAATGGAAGCACTTTATCGATAGATGGCCGTTTTGATTTGTACTGGAATCGATGTTATTGGGGGTAGTGAACACCAAAATCAAACATTGAACCACTGAAACTATTCAAGTGTCCACATATTCCGACCCGCTCAGACATTTTTCTGGCCGATTATCATTCAGAGGTGTCAAGTTTTCATATTTATTTAAAATAATTGGTCACTCGCTTAGATGGGGCTAGATTTGTGTCTGGTTAACATTTGTTTTTTTTTTTTTCATTTATTTATTTTTTTTTTTTTTTGTTATTTGATTGCCTCTGCAGTTTGGAACTGAGTGGCTGGCTGGCCGTCCAACCGCATACCGCTGCTTTTTTGAGTTTCTCTTAGCATGTCAAAATTTGCTACAAATTAAAAATTAATTGCAAATTTATTGCATTTAATTTATTTCCAAATGAATTATGATGTGGCCATTATTGGTTTTCATATTAGATAGCAATTCGAACTGCACTGCAAGCAGTTAATTCTTTGTAGCCTGAGGCTATTTTTGTGACGATGTCTTTATTAAGCCAAATGTTCTACTCTAATAGTTTTCGGGTTTTAAATTTTCCAAAAAAAATATCATGTGTATACAATAGACTGTCCTAAGTTATGAAAGAGAAATATTTTTTGCAAATAGGGAAACGCATTTTTTCCTCTTGTTCGCTATAAGCAAAATGCGACAATCCCGTGCTGAAACTACACACAGAGGGATAGAAACGAAAGAAACCCTTCTAAACAAATCTGCCTTGAGGCTAGAGCTGAGGTGCTAGCGAGATCAAGTGCAAAATTTAAAGGCCCTAGTTGGTCCAGGCTCCTCTAGTCAGGTCCCTTTAATTCAACACCTCGGTATTTCGAAAATTTATTCTGGCTGCCAAATCTTTATCCGATTTACTGGAAAATCTAATTTGATAACAAGTAAAAGCGTGCTAAGTTCGGCCGGGCCGAATCTTATATACCCTCCACCATGGGTCGCATTTGTCGAGTTCTTTTCCCGGCATCTCTTTTTAGGCAAAAAAGGATAAAAGAAAAGATTTGCTATGCTATTAGAGCGATATCAAGATATGGTCCGGTTTGGATCACAATTAAATTATATGTTGGAGACCTGTGTAAAATGTCAGCCAATTCGAATAAGAATTGCGCCCTTTGGGGCTCAAGATGTAAAATAGAGAGATCGATTAATATGGGAGCTGTATCGGGCTATAGACCGATTCAGACCATAATAAACACGTATGTTGATGGTCAAGAGACGATCCGTCGTACAAATCGGGCAAATCGGATAATAATTGCGATCTCTAGAGGCTCAAGAAGTCAAGATCCCAGATCGGTTTATATGGCAGCTATAGCAGGTTATTTAACCGATTTAAACCTTATTTGACACAGTTGTTGAAAGTTCAAATAAAATACGTCATGCGAAATTTCAGCCAAATCGGATAGGAATTGCGCCCTCTAGAAGCTCAAAAAGTCAAGTCCCCAGATCTGTTTATATGACAGCTATATCAGATTATGGACCGATTTGAACTATACTTTGCACATTTGGTGGACATCATAACAAAACACGTCGTGCGAAATTTCATTCCAATCGGATAGGAATTGCGACCTCTAGAGGCTCAAGAAGTCAAGACCCAAGATCGGTTTATATGACAGCTATATCAGGTTATGGACCGATTTACGCCATACTTGGCACAGTTGTTGGATGTCATAACAAAACATGCCGTGCAAAATTTCATCCCAATCGGATAAGAATTGCGCACCCTAGAGGCTCAAGAATTCAAGACCCAAGATCGGTTTATATGGCAGCTATATCAGGTTATGGACCGATTTGAACTATACTTGGCACAGTTGTTGGATATCATAGCAAAATTTCATCCCAATGGGATTAGAATTGCGCACTCTAGAGGCTCAAGAAGTCAAGACCCAAGATCGGTTTATATGGCAGCTATATCAAAACATGGACCGATATGGCCTATTTACAATACCAACCGACCTACACTAATAAGAAGTATTTGTGCAAAATTTCAAGCGGCTAGCTTTACTCCTTCGGAAGTTAGCGTGCTTTCGACAGACAGACGGAAGGACGGACGGACGGACATGGCTAGATCGACATAAAATGTCGCGACGATCAAGAATATATATACTTTATGGGGTCTCAGACGAATACTAGTGGCTTAAGAAGTCAAGAACCCAGATCGGTTTATACAGCAGCTATATCAGGTTATGTACCGATTTCAACCATACTTAGCAGAGTTTTTGGAAGTCATAAAAAAACACTTCATGCACAATTCAGCCAAATCGGATGAGAATTGCGCCCTCTAGTGGAAGAAGTCAAAATACAAGATCGGTTTATATGGCAGCTACAGGGTGGCTGATGAATATTGCTACAATGATGAATATTGCTACATTTTTTTTTCGGTGTATGGAATACATTTTTCTTTTATTCATGTTAAATTAAATTATTAAATTAATTATTAAATTATTATTAATTAAATTAATTAATTAATTAATTAAATTAATTATTAAATTATTATTATTAAATAGAAAAAAAGTTATTACATTTTTTTTTGGTAGCGGCTTTCATCAGCCACCCTGTATATCAGGTTATGGACTGATTTGAACCATACTTAACACAGTTTCTGAAAGTCGTAACAAAACACTCATGCACAATTTCTGCCAAATCGCATGTGAATTGCGCCCTCCAGTGAATCAAGAAGTCAAGATCCAAGATCAGTTTATATGGCAGCTATATCAGATTATGGACTAATTTCAACCATACTTAGCCAAGTTGGAACAAAACACTTCATGCTAAATTTCAGCCAAATCGGATGAGACTTACTTCAACTAGTTTCTCAAGAAGTCAAGATCCCAGATCGGTGTATATGGCAGCTTTATCAGGTTGTAGACCGACTTACACCATTCTTGCACAGTTGTTGAAAATCATATCAAAACACCTCATGCAAAATTTCAGCCAAATCGGATAAGAATTGCGCCCTCTAGTGGCTAAAGAAGTCAAGATACAAGATCGGTTTATATGGCAGCTATATCAAAACATGGACTGATATTGCCCATTTACAATCCCAACCGACCTACACTGATAAAAAGTTTTTGTGCAAAATTTGCAGCGATTGGCTTTACTCCTTCAAAAGTTAACGTGCTTTCGACTGACGGACGGACATGGCTAGATCGACTTAGAATGTCATGTCGATCAGGAATATATATATTTTATGGGGTCTCAGATGAATATTTCAAGGTGTTACAAACAGAATGACGAATTTTGCACAATGACTTCTACTATGGTCTCTAATATCCAAATAAAGTATGGTCCGAATTGGTCCATGACCTGATATGGCTCGAATAGCCATGGGCAATTTCTATCCATTATCCTTTGTTTACCTATAAAGAAACATCGGGCAAAGAACTTGAAAATGCGATCCATAGTGGAGGGTACATAAGTTTCGGCCCGGCCAAAGTGAGCACGCTTTTACTTGTTCCATCTACCAGGATGGAGGATGGAGTTATACTAATCTAGTCATTCCGTTTGTTACTCCACGAAATATTCGTATAAGGCCCCATAAAGTATATATATTCTTGATCGTCTCGACGTTCTGAATCGATCTAGCCAAGTCTGCCCGTCTGTCGAAATCACGAAAGCGGTCGAACGCGTAGAGCTAGACGCTTGAAATCTTGCACAGACACTCTATAGTAATGTAGGTCGTTGTGGATTGCAAATGGGCCATATCGGTTCTGGTTATCGGTTTGACTTCTGAAGCCCCAGGAAGCCGCAATTTTTGTCCGATTTAGCTGCAATTTTGCACGTGGTGTTCTATTATGACTCCCAACAGCACTGCTAAGAACAGTCCAAATCGGTAAATAACCTGTTATAGCTCCCATATAAACCGATCTCCCAATTTGATTTCGTGCTAAGTTCGGCCGGGCCGAATCTTATATACCCTCCACCATGAGTCGCATTTGTCGAGTTCTTTTCCCGGCATCTTTTCTTAGTCTAAAAAGGATAAAAGAAAAGATTTGCTATGCTATTAGAGCGATATCAAGATATGATGTCCACCAAGTGTGCAAAGTATAGTTCAAATCGGTCCATAACCTGATACAGCTGTCATATAAACAGATCTGGGGACTTGACTTTTTGAGCTTCTGGAGGACGCAATTCCTATCCGATTTGGCTGA
This sequence comes from Stomoxys calcitrans, assembly GCF_963082655.1. Lineage (NCBI taxonomy): Eukaryota > Metazoa > Arthropoda > Insecta > Diptera > Muscidae > Stomoxys > Stomoxys calcitrans. The sequence continues at coordinate 173,096,139 of NC_081553.1, forward strand.
AATTTCGCATGACGTATTTTATTTGAACTTTCAACAACTGTGTCAAATAAGGTTTAAATCGGTTCATAACCGATATAGCTGCCTTATAAACCGATCTTGGCTCTTGATTTCTTGAACCTCTAGAGGACGCAATTCTCGTCCGATTTGACTGAAAATTTTCACGTAGTGTTTTGATATCATTTCCAACAACTGTGCTAAGTATGGTTTAAATCCGTTTATAACCTGATATAGCTGCTATATAAACCGATCTTGGGTCTTGACTTCTTGAGCTTTTAGAAGGCGCAATTCTTATCCGATTTGGCTAAAATTTTGAATGAGGTGTTTTGATATGACTTCCAAAAGCTGTGATAAGTATGGCGCAAATCGGAACATAACCTGATATAGCTGCCAAATAAACTGATCTGGGATCTTGACTTCTTGAGCCTCTAGAGAGCGCAAGTCTCATCCGATTTGGCACAAATTTTATACACCGGCTTCTCCCATGGCCTTCAACATACGTGTGCAATGTGGTCTAAATCGATTTAACTCCCATATTAACTGATCTCCCGATTATGCTTCTTGAGCCCCGAATCGGACTATAACTTGATATAGCTCCCCCTCCGACCTTATTCATTATTTTTTGTTTGCCTAAAAAGAGATGCTGCGCAAAGAACTCGACAGATGCGAACCTTGGTGGAGGGTATATAAGATTCGGCTCGGCCGAACTTAGCACCCCTTACTAGTTAATTCTGGTGGCTTTCCCGTTTGTGTTTAGCCAAATCGCAGTTATTACTATTTCCGGTTAATAGAATAACGTCTGACCGACAATAAATTCTGCTCCTTTGGTTAATCACAGGCCAAATCTCTGAGTTGACCACAGTTTTACTATTAACATCAAGGTTACGATATTGCTGCTGTTAAGGTAAGCGCATGCCACTTGTTGGGGCAAAACGAAATCATACCTCAATGAATCATGTCATGAGACAACAGACATTAAATTTCAATAACATTCCACTTGATCTTTGGGCTGTAGGCCAGAAACCTCCTATTACTGCTGCATGCATATCCTAGGGCCATTATTCATCTTTAGAGCTGCGCGCCCGTGTTGCACAATAGCTCTAATAAATTTATCAAACGCTAAATGCAAATTTGAATTGCGTTTAAGAAAACCACAAAAACGACAAAAGCACCAACCCCAACCACAAATTAAGAAATTATTAAGATTTCAACGAGCGAGGAAAATTGCATTGGTGGGCCAACACGCAACGCAATATTCAGATAGAGTTTGCCAGTTAACTGACTCCCATAAAAGCAACCCCATCATACAGCATTGCGTTGCATAAAAACTATTGGCAGTCAGAGAGGTTGCAGCACAACGTCTTTATGTTTGTACGTGGCATAGTTTAGCTTAGGGGCAAATTCAACTGTTCGCAGTAATTGGAGCAAATGTTATAACAACATTGACTGCAGCAACCATATGGAGTAACAATGTTCCACCACCACTAGCCTGACCATTGATGCCACTCGGTATTCGGCATGTGGGGATGGATGCTGATGAGAACAACGATGTGGTACGTTATTTACTTATTTTTGCAATAGGCCAGGAGCAAAATTTTCAAACAATTGTTTTTATTGACAAATTGAGCTTGGTTGGACCGAGTAACGGCAACATTAGCCAACAGCAGTAACTTGGTTGTTGCGTAAATTTTAAATGTTGCATGCAACATTATTCCGAAAATTGTCTAATAAACCAATTGCTGTACCAAGCAACAACAGTGCAATGCTAAAAAAAATTTTAAAATTTTCTTGAATTCTAAAATTCACGATAAATCTCCCAAAAATACAACCGTGATCATCATAATCCACAGAACGAGACTGTTGGTCCAAACCAAAGCCTTAAGCAAAACTATATCGACAGGTCATTGAAAAGGTCAATTGCAGATCATTTGTTATAAGTTTTTTCGCCAACTTCTTGTCCGTATCTACACATTCACAGACCAAATCACACCATGACAATACCACAACCACAAGAGCAGCTTTGGCAACAAATTATGTGAAATGGTGACAAATGTCATTATCGTTGTAGCTTTATAAACAATTTCAAATTCGAAGTAAATTGTTTGAATTACTGGAATTTTAGGTATAAAAGGAAAAGACAGTTTTAGGTGTAGAGCACATCTGTTCTACTTATATCCGGCATATTTCTGGGGCCCCACATCCGGTAGAACTGAATTTTAAACTTCTCAGCCACTTCGTAGTGAGATCTCGCACAGTCAGGTGCCGTTTTGAATTCAAGAATTCGTTCTCCACAGATATAAAAGCTGCCTGGCTGTCGGAGAAAATAATTAAAATAATTATGCCATCAAGATTTGCTTCTTCGCCCTTTCCAAAATATCGGAAGTTCAACTTCCTGTACAGATATTTTTCGGCTCTAGTAAGAGGAATATTCTTTCTTCTCTAGGAGACAGCCGCCACTGTGGGGTATAGCTCCCACTAAAAAGAGCAATTTGTGTTGTAGGCACCCAGACAAGCTACCTGATGGATGCCAAGAAACTATACCAATCATCATAGCTAGGTGACCACTTCAACAATATATTCTTTCAGAGACAATTATTGTTCATGGCTACATTTCAAATAATACACCCCATTGTGGTGTCCCTCAACAGACACATCTCTTAAGTTCAATGAATGAAAGTTAATCGTGGCCAGTGTTGGGGTTTTGCCACTATACCCCCTATATCCCCAATGCCTTCAAGTTTTATAGGCTTCAGCAGACAAACAGATGAACGGATATGGCTTGATCGTGTATTAATACTACGACGCTCAGTGGGCCAATAATAATAAGTCCACAATTTTTTTAAAAGTTTTAAAAATAAACAAGTAATAAGGCGTTAAGTTCGGCCGGCCCGAACTTTGGATACCCACCACCTCGGGTATATATGTAAACCACCTTTCATCAAAATCCGGTGAGAATTGCATACCTTATGTCCCATAGCAGTTATATCGAAATGTGATCCGATTTGGACCAAATACAAATGAGCACAAGTCACTGTTCAATTGCGTATAACAAAATATTGGTCTTTTTAGTAGCTATATCCAAAAATAAACCGATCTGAACAATATACAACATGGATGTCGAAAAGCCTAACATAAGTCAATGTGTCAAATGTCAGTTAAATCGGATTATAAATGCGCCTTTTTTTGGGCCAAGACTTTAAATCCAGATATCGGTCTATATGGCATCAATATGCAAATCTTGATCGATATAGACCAAATTGCAGAAATATGTGGAGGGGCTTAACTTAACTCTCTGTCCCAAGTTTCTGCAACATCGGAAAATAAATGCGCCTTTTATGGGCCCAAAACCTAAAACCGAGAGATCGGTCTATATGGCAGCTATATCCAAATCTGCACCGATCTGTGCCATAATACAGAATAATGCAAAGGGGCTCAACTTAACTCACTGTCCCAAATTTCGGCGACATCGGACAATAAATGCGACTTTTATGGGCCTAAAACCCTAAATCGGAGGATCGGTCTATATGGCATCTATATCCAAATCTGGACGGATGTTGGCCAAATTGACGAAGGATGTCGTGCGTCTAACAGAACTCACTGTTCCAAATTTCAGCAAAATCGGATAATAAATGTGGCTTTTATGGGCCTAAGACCCAAAATAGAAGGATCGGTCTATATGGCAGCTATATTCAAATCTGAACAGATCTGAGCCACATTGAAGAAGGATGTCAAAGGGCCTAACACGACTTATTGTCCCAAATTTTACGGGCCTAAGACCCTTAATCGGAGGATCGGTCTTAATGGCAGCTATATCCAAATCTGAACAGATCTGGGCCAAATTGACGAAGGATGTCGGTGGGTCTAACCCAAATTTCAGCAAAATATCCGATAAATGTGGCTTTTATGGGCCTAAGACCCTAAATCGACGGATCGGTCTATATGGAGGCTATATCAAGATATAGTCCGATATAGCCCATCTTCGAATTTAACCTGCTTATGGACAAAAAAAAAGAATCTGTGCAAAGTTTCAGCTCAATATCTCTATTTTTTTTTAAGACTGTAGCGTGATTTCAACAAACAGACGGACGGACATGTCTTGATCGTCTTCGATTTTTACGCTGATAAGGAAAATATATACTTTATAAGGTCGAAAAGAGACACTTCGATGTGTTGCAAACGCAATGACAAAATGAATATACCCCCATTCTTCGGTGGTGGGTATCAAAATATTCCAGACATTTGTAGAAGAGGATATAAGCTTTCAGGAAAATAACGTTAAAGATATGGACCAATTCGTTAATACAGGGTGTCAAAGTTGACCACTTTCTACTTTACCAACATTCAAGAGTCTATTACTTTTGATCTACTCAACCGATTCGCATGATTAAGGACTCTGGAAAGAGCTTGACACACGTATACTGCTACGCCATGGAACATTGTTAGCGGGATATGAATAATTTAATTTTAAAATTTAAAAATTTTGCCTTGATTTTTTTAGTTTTTCTACCCACTACCATAGGATGGGGGCATATTATTTTAATCATTCCGTTTGTAACATCTCGAAACAATCGTCTAAGACCCCATAACGTACATATATTCTTAATCGTCATGACACTCTAAGTCCATCTAGCCATGTCCGTCCGTCTGTCTGTCGAAAGCACTCTAACATTCGAAGTAGTAAAGCTAGGCGCTTGAAATTTTGGAGAAATACTTTTTATTTTTGTAGGTCAGTTGGGATTATAAATGGGCCAAATCGGTCCATGTTTTAATATAGCTGCCATATAAACCGATATAGGATCTTGACTTCATGAGCCGCTAGAGGGCGAAAATGTCATCCGAAATTTTTCATGAGGTGCTTTGTTATGATTTCTAACAACTGTGCCAAGTATGGACCAAATCGGTTCACAACCTGATATAGCTGCCATATAAGCCAATCAGGGATCTTGTCATCTTGAGACTCTAGAGTGTGCAATTGTCATCCGATTTAGCAGAAATTTTGTTCTACGGCTTCTCAAATGGCCTTCAACATACGTGTCCAATATGGTCTGAATCGATCTATAGCTTTATACAGCTCCCTTATAAACCGATCTCCCGATTTTTCTTCTTGAGCCCCTACAAGGCGCAACCTTTATCCGATTGGAATGAAATATTAAACAATGACTTCTACAATGTTCAGCATTCAATTCATTTATGGCCCGAAAATCAGACTATAACTTGATATATTCTTTGCTTGCCTAAAAAGGGATACCGCGCAAAGAACTCGACAAATGCGATCCATGGTGGAGGGTATATAAGATTAGGCCCGGCCGAACCTAACACGCTCTTATTTGTTTTTAATAACTTCATCAATTTTTAAGTCGCATACTGGAAAGTTCGCACAAATTGTGCCAGTTTATGTAAAAGAAATCCGTTGCCATTATCTAGCGTTTGAATACAACTTCCAACAGATGTACAGAATCTTGTGTATACCATGGGAGTATCGTAATTGTTGTAGACAAAAAATCTGTGCCAAAAGCACATGCATTGGGAAAAGTACAGCTAATAGGCAGGCGTGGTGTCGAGTGTGGTTAATGTGGTATTTATTTCATAAAGAAGTTTTCGCAATTAATTCAGTATAAGTACAACATACCAGCGTACAGCCCTTGAAGCCTCTACGCCTAATATGGCTGATAAGTAATTCTATATCAAATTACGAAACGCCTAATATGGCTGATGAGTAATTCTATACCAAATTACGAAACGCGTAACATAGTGATTAGTGTGTGTTGCTATCTCCGATCATTGAGCTCGTGTCGAAAGAGAAATAAACAAAACAAGTAAAACGTGTTAAATTCGGCAGTGCCGAACTTTGGATACCCACCACCAAGGGTAAATGATCATCCTATTTTATTATAACTCCACTAATATATCCATAGTTATGTCTAAATAGGGGCTGGTCTCGATCATATTTTACTCAGGTCCCGATAGCTCATATACAAGTAGCAGTTTCAGTGAAATCAGGCAAGAAATCCGCTTTTTATGCGGATTAAGACCCAAAATTAGATGATCGGTCTATATGATAGCTATAACTGTATAGTCTGATCTGATTCATATTTGGGTCGGATGTCGAGAAGCTTCAAACAACCCACCATTTTATATTTCAACGAAATCGGGTAATAAATAAAGCTCTTATGGGCTTCAAACAATTAATCGGCATATCGGTCCACATGGCTATATCCAAATCTGAACTGATTTGGGCCAAAATGAAGAGGATGTCGAAGGGGCTAACACAACTCACTATTCCAAATATTGGCAAAATCGGACAATAAATGCGCCTTTTATGGGCCAAAGACCTTAAATCGGCGGATCGGTCTATATGGCAGCTATATCCAAATCTGAACCGATTTGGGTCAAAATGAAGAAGGATGTCGAAGGGGCTAACACAACTCATTATCCCAAATATTGGCAAAATCGGACAATAAATGCGTCTATATGGCAGCTATATCCAAATCAGGACCGTCGGACGGACGGACAGACGGACGGACAGACGGACGGACGGACGGACGGACGGACGGACAGACGGACGGACGGACAGACGGAGCGACAGACGGACGGACAGACGGACGGACAGACGGACGGACAGACGGACGGACAGACGGACGGACAGACGGACGGACAGACGGACGGACAGACGGACGGACAGACGGACAAACGGACGGACAGACGGACGGACGGACAGACGGATGGACAGACGGACACACAGACAGACAGACGGACGGACAGACGGACGGACATAGCTAAATCGAATCAGAAAGTGATTCTGAGTCGATCGGTATACTTATCAATGGGTTTATCTTTCTTCCTTTTGGGTGTTAAAAACTATTTCACTAAGTTATGATACCCTGTACCACAGTTGTGGTGTGGTATAAAAACCATTCTATGGTGTGGCGAAGCGCACCGGGCCAACTGGTATAGAATAAAATAACGGATGGTATCTTGAACAGCAAACTTAACTAGAAGTACATATCACATTTGGAAGCTTGCGGAGTGGCCTCGAAACGCAAGATATTCTACTGGCTCTAAAAAATTGTGGATAGGTCTAAACTGAAATACGCCTCGATAATACGATGGCCGCGTTGGAGAGGAAGTGCAACATGTGCAGATATTACAACAGATTCAACGGACATCTTGTGTTGGTCTTGATGCTCCCAACGAGGTCACTAGAGAGAATTGTTAACATCAGGACCTTAGATATACAACACTGTATGAGGCGGCACTTTTGAAAATACCGATTATATTGAAGTTAGGAATAAGATCCGCAAATGTGAACCTGCTCACTGATATTCAAATGTCTATTAGATAAATAACAACCAGGGCCGTTAAGTTACAGAGTTTATAAAAACTTTCCATCCCTGCCTGTACGCATCCCAAATAGACCAGTTTAAAAATCATTAGAGGAGCTTAACTCTTCATTCCAATGTCATCTTTTAATCTAGGGTATATTTTAGATTATATGTTATATAACCAACCAACAGCTGTGCAACAAACGATCGCCATTTATTATCAATAACCGTATTGGCACCACAACATATGGTTTCCATTACTATATAAGACACTTTACAAATGCTGCAATAAATAAAAAGGCAACAATTTACCAAATTCCTATGCGTAGGTAAATTATGATCAACGCACGGTATGATCGAAGGATATGCGAACAGGTAAACGCAACAGCACCATATCGTCGCAGTAACGTGCCAGCATTTACACCACAGACAAAATACTTCATCGTGGTAGACACAAAGGAGAGCATTTGAAATGAGTTATTAGCCATACAGAAACAGCATATTTAAATCAATTAAACCAGTGTGACTAACTCCTGCTATGCATGGATATAAATTGTTTATACATAGAAGCAGACAATTTTACCTGGTGGCAACATAAAGAACGAGTATCGCATTGTTCAGTGCGACAGATTTCATGTTACGGGTATTCACTATACGAAAATCTTTTCATATTGATCATATCGATTAGAATAGTTAGTGACTAGAAAAATTTTTAGATTTGGTTTGGTTTAAGTGGCAGTCTGCCATCAGACTCACTTTGACATTATCGTCCATTGTGATATCACGGGAACAGGAGAGAGAAAATGCCTTCTATTTTCTACCGTTGAACAAGCCAGATCGCTTTAAAACCCCAACAACTTGTGAATGTTCATATCTGCTAAATCAGATAAGTTCTCTAAGAAATGAGAACCAAAAATGAAATTCCTTCTGACTGCCAGTGTGGAACACACAAACAGCGGATGTTCTATAATCCCCACTATCTCGACGTCCTCTCTGCCAGCATGTTTTCCGACCACACATTCACCCGTCATGACTGACGCAATGACTAAGATGTCTGTTCTAGCCAGCGACAGCAAAGCGATAGGTCAGACTCCGGCTATAGGTGTAGGTGTGGTCGGAGACACTTTTCGAATTTAGAGCGCAAGCAAGGCCTTACTGGCTTAGGTGTACAAGTGAACAAAAAGCTGGGTGCATTTATTTGTAAATTGATAAATCTTTATTTATTCTTCTAAATCACTTTTGTACCTTTCAAAGTAATCCCCTTTCAATAACTACAATTATGCCAACGTTGCTTACAATCCTCGAAACCAAATAGTCGCCTTCTGAATAAAGCCATCAAAGCCTTCGGCTGAAGTGCACTTCACGGGGAAAATCGCAAAAAATCAATTTTTTTGTATTTTTTGCATAAAATGACCCCAGGAATACGAATTCAAAGTCCGTTTTTGGGGCTAAGGCCTGGGGCTATACCCTCCACCATGGATCGCATTTGTCGAGTTCTATGCGCGGTATCTCTTTTTAGGCAAACAAAGAATATTGAATAAGAACTGTTTTCCTATTGGAGCTATATCATGTTATAGTCCGATTCGGACCATAAATGAATGGTGAACATTGTAGAAGTCATTGTGTAATACTTCAGTTCATTCGGATAAGAATTGCGCCTTGTAGGGGCTCAAGAAGCAAAATCGGGAGATAGGTTTATATGGGAGCTGTATGAAGCTACTGATCGATTAAGACCATATTAGACACGTATGTTGAAGGTCATGAGAGAAGCCGTTGTAATTTCTGCCAAATCGGATGATAATTGCGCCCTCTAGAAGTCAAGATCCCAGATCGGTTTATATGGCAGCTATACCAGATTATGAACCGATTTGAATCATACTTAACACAGATGTTGGTAGTGATACCAAACACTACGGGCAAAATTTCAGTCAAATCGGACGAGAATTGCACCCTCTAGAGGCTCAAGAAGTCAAGACCCAAGAGCGGTTTATATGGCAGCTATATCAAAACTTTGACCGATTTGAACCATACACAGCGTAGTTGTTGGAAGTGATATCAAAACACCACGTACAAATTTTCAGTCAAATTGGACGAGAATTGCGCCCTCTAGAGGCTCAAGAAGTCAAGACCCAAGATCGGTTTATATGGCAGCTATGTCAAAACATGGACGAAATTGGTCCATTTACAATCCTAACCGACGTACACGAAAAAGAAGTATTTGTGCAAAATTTTAAGCGGCTAGCTTTACTCCTTCGTAAGTTAGGGTGCTTTCGACAGACAGGCGGACGAACGAACGGACGGATGGACGGACAGATGGACGGACAGACGGACGGATGGACAGACAGACGGACGGATGGACGGACAGACGGATGGACATGGCTAGATCGACTTAAAATGACATGACGATCAAGAATATATATACTTTATGGGGTATCAGACGCATATTTCGAGGTATTACAAACAGAATGACGAAATTAGCATACCCCCATCCTATGGTGGAGGGTATAAAAAGTGACAAAACAAATTTTGGATACCCACCACCTCGGGTATATATGTAAATCACTTTTCATAATAATCCGGTGAAAAATGCATAATTCATTCCCCAAAGCAGCTACATCGAAATATGGTCCGACTTGGACCTAATTCGGCACGGACAATAGGTGGTCTAATGAGTATAAGACAATTTTCAAGTTTGTAGAACAAAATCTTTTGGTCTTTTTGGTAGAAATTGAAGTAGTTCTGCAATTTCAGAACTGCAGCCTGTTGAAAAGTCGGTTGTTTGCTGAAAATTACTCCTGCTTAATTATGAAGGGGATGTAAGAAGAAACAAGTAAAAGCATGCCGGCCGGGCCGAATCTTGAAAACACTCCACCATGGATTCTGTTTGAAAGATGACTGCCGTCAAAAAACTTGGTTAATCTGAAGCCCTTCGGGTCGACGCAGTCCGAATTGAGGGAGTGGGCGACGAATGCGCATGCAACATTGTGGAACAGCGAAACGGTCGGTCGGAGGACGGCGATAATCCTATGGGGCGATCCAGATCGTGAGAAGACGAGGCTATTACAGAAAGGAAGCAATAAGGAGGTCAGTATAGCTATTGGTATCACAACGGGACACATAGGACTACGAACTCACTAATGTAAAATCGGTGCGGCAAGTGATAGCATGTGTAGGGCATGCGGGGAAGATGATGAGACGTTGGAGCATTTCCTTTGTCTTTGCCAGACTTTAGTGTCTAACAGATACCGTCACTTAGGTGGAGGCACAATACCAGACATGAACCAACTTAGGGGAGTGGAATTGAGAGCGATAAAGGATTTTGTAAGTAGCACGGAATCCCAAATTAAAATTTTCTCTTTAGAGGTTACTTTATTGTTTCGATAGCGCAAGCCGATTACTGGCGTAGGTGTATGTCCATAGTGGCATGGAGCGGATTAATATTTACACCCTCTTTTCAACCTAACCTAACCTTATGATATCAATATTTCGAGGTGTTACAAACTGAATGACTGTATTAGTATACCCCCATCCGATTTGACTGAAATTTGTAACAGAGACTTGTGTTCCAACATCTATGCCCAGTATGATCCGAATCGGTCTGTAAACAAATATAGCCTCCGTGTAAACCGATTCCCGGATTTGACTTCTTGAGTCCTTAGAAGCCCCAATTTTCTCCTGATTTGGCTGAAATTTGGCCCAAAACCCTATCTTATAACCAAGTTTTATCCGAATTGGTCAATATGGCGATATAGGCCCCCCGATATCCCGATATGACTTCTTGAGACCAAATTAATTCAATTGCTAAGTCAGTTAATAACGGTACTTTATTAGAGGCATCCATGGTGATGGGTACCGAAGATTTGGCTTCCATATAAACCGATCTCACGATTTGAAATCTGGAGCCGCTCGAAGCCGCTTAACATTTTGCACCAATACAATACCATGTCGGTTCAGGTTTGGATATTGCTCCCATATAAACCGGTCTCCCGGTTTGACTTCTGGAGTCCTCAGAAGACGCAATTATTGTACGATTGAGCTGAAATTTTGCTTGTAGTGTTGTTACTACTTCGAACAATCGTGACGAGTATGGTCCGAATCGATCTATAACCTGATATAGCTACCATAAAAGCCGATCACCCGATTTAACATCTGAAGCCCATAATATGCTTATTTTGCCCTTGAACATTCCACTAGAGAGCAGGGGCAAACTTCTCAAATATCAATGAGTGCAGTCCGATTGAAGTTTAAGCTCAATGATAAGGGGTCTCCATTTTATAGCCGAGTCCGAACGGCGTGCCGCAGTGCGACACCTCTTTGGAGAGAAGTTTTACATGGCATAGTACCTCAGAAATGTTGCCAGCATTAGGAGGGGAAAACCACCGCTGAAACATTTTTCTGATGGTGTCGCCAGGATTCAAACCCAGGCGTTCAGCGTCATAGGCGGACATGCTAACCTCTGCGCTACGGTGGCCTCCAATAATAATAACCCCTTGAAATTCTGCACAAATACTTCTTATTAATGTAGGTCGTTGGGGATTTCCGACGGGCAATATAGGTTCACATTTGGGTATAGCTCCCATATAAACCGGTCTCCCGATTTGACATCATGAGCCTCTAGAAGCCACAACTGGCATCGGTTTATAATTTAAATTTTTGCCTGATTTGGTACAAATTTGATATGTGCAAATACGGTGCAGGCCACCGTAGCACAGAGGTTAGTATATCCGCCTTTGAAGCTAAACGTCTGGATTCGAATACTGGCAAGAATATCAGAAAACATTTTTCATTTGTGGTTATCCCCTCCTAATGCTGGCGACATTTGTGAGTTACTTTGCCATGTAAACACTTCTCCCCAAAGCGGTGTCGCTCTGCTGCACGCCGTTCGGACTCAGTTATAAAAAGGAGGCCCCTTATCATTGAGCTTAAACTTGAATTGGACAGCACTCATTGATATGTGAGAAGTTTTTATTGAGAAGTTTTATTCTTATGGGATGTTCATGAACAAATTTGAATTTTTGCACAAATTTACAGCAGAATCAGTTGTGTTGGGTTCCCAAGGTTTGACCCAGCCGAACATAGCACGTTTTTACTTGTTTGTAACCAACACCGAAGGGCGCCCCGGTAGCCGAGTTGGTAGCGTGCTTGGATTACGATTGCAGGGGTCGTGAGTTCGATTCGCGCCAGAAGCCGTGGTCTGTCGCTACTGTGTTATCACAATGGACTTAAAATTGTCTAAGTGAGTCTGTAAAAAGGACTGCCACTCTTACCTAACCTAACCACCACCGAAAGATGGAGATATATTTAGTTTGTCATATCGTTCGCAACACATCCAAATACCCATTTCTGACCCCAAAAAATTAATATGTATATTCTTGATCGTCGTAAAAATCTAAATCCATTTACGTCCGTCCGTCTGTCTTTCACAGCTAAAATGCTAATATTAAAATTATGAAAAATCCAGGACATCTCGAAGACGACAAAGTCGATCAAAATATCGAAAAAAAAACTTTATTTCAATGAAACTAGTTTCGCTTTTACTTGCTAATGTATGAAATAACTACTCAGTGTATAGTCACAGCAAACAGCGTGAGGCTGTTTTTATACGCTCCACCTTAGGATGGGGGTATACTAATTTCGTCATTATGTTTGTAACTACTCGAAATATTCGTCTGAGCCCCATAAAGAATATATGTATATTCTTGATCGTCATGACATTTTAGGTCGATCTAGCCATATCCATCCGTCCGTCCGTCTGTCTGTCGAAAGCACGCTAACTATCGAAGGAGTAAAGCTAGCCGCTTGAAATTTTGTACAAATACCTTTTATTAGTGTAGGTCAGTTGGGATTGTAAATGGGCCATATCGGTCTATGTTTTTATATAGCTGTCATATAAACCGGTCTTAGATCTTGACTTCTTGAGCCTCTAGAGTGCGCAATTCCTATCCGATTGGAATGAAATTTTGCACGACGAGTTTCGCTATGATATCCAACAACTGTTTTAAGTATGCTTCAAATCGGATGATAACCTGATATAGCTGCCATATAATCCGATCTTGGGTCTTGACTTCTTGAGCCTCGAGAGGTCGCAATTCCTATCCGATTTGAATGAAATTTTGTAGGACGAATCCTCTTATGGCCATCAACATACGTGTTTATTATGGTTTGAATCGGTCTATAGCCTGATACAGCTCCCATATAAATCGATCACTCTATTTTACTTCTTGAGTCCCCAAAGGGCGTAATTCTTATTCAAATTGGCTGACAGTTTACACAGGTCTCCGACACATAATTTAATTGTGGTTCGCACCGGACCATATCTTGATATCGCTCTAATAGCAGAGCAAATCTTTTCTTTTATTCTTTTTTTTTTGCCTAAGAAGAGATGCCGGAAAAAGAACTCGACAAATGCGATCCATAGTGTAGGGTATATAAGATTCGGCCCGGCCGAACTTACCACGCTTTTACTTGTTATGTTTTGGTATTTGCTTCATAAGCCGGAAATTATTTGCAAGTTTTGTTTTCACACAGCCTTCAAGCATCAATGGGGCGCTAAAAATAAAAAACGCAAGGGGAACAAGAAAAGATTTGTAGAAATATTTAATTATCTCAAACACTACAATCAATTACCACCATCAAAGTTGTTGTACTGAGGTATTAAATTGCGCCAGCACTGCCTGCCACAGTTATAGGAATATCGCCATAACCGTGTCCATGAATTCGATGGAGCAAACCTATGATGATGGCAATGATTTTCTTCCATGGAATTAACACTGCGTTTGGTGTGTTCCACTATCTGATGCTGACTGGCTGACTAGTTGCTTGACTGAGTGACTAGCTGGCTGATTCTTTCCACATCTACAAGATGATATTTTCTGCACATACACAAAAGGTGGGCAATTTTCGTTTAGTTTCGTTTCTGGTGGTGTTAAATACATATTTATGGGTTGTAAAATAAAATTGAGTGTAAATTTAATATAATTCGCCATGTGTGGGCTTCATTGAAGTATTTATTCATTTCTAGCTTTACGACGGTCGGCCATGTCCCAGGCGGCGCGACCATCTCAATGGAGGCTACCTTTATATGCCTCCCATGGCCCCACAAGTTGTCTCTGGCTCGCATATGAGGTGTTTTGGGTTGCTTCACAATTTTTGCCTAAAATGACGGCAATAATTTGCCGAAACAGACAATCTTACCGCTGGGTCATATATTTCTCCAGAAAATATATCACTCATTTTCACTTCCACCACATCTAAACAAGCATAAACACTAGCATGGAACGTGAAACCTCACTTCACCTTAGAAAATATGAGACAATTGGTTTTTATATTTGTGAGAATTTAGTGTGGAGATTTATTACCAGAATCCTTACTGCAATTGTACGACGCGACGTCGTCTCATAGATGAACGATGATATTGAAACGATCATGGATAGCATCATAGATAGTAATCTCAAAAGAAGCTTTTGGTGAAAGACTTAAACGTTAGTGGGGATAAATCAAATGAGTTATGAAAGCCTTGTAAGAGTTTAAATTTTTTTTTTTGCGATAGTAATAATGGTACAATTATAAATACATACATATGTTTGTCTTCGTGCTTTCTCTTGTGTGCGATGGTTCCCATAATTTCAATTTCATAGATGATTTAAATTAATATTAGGCTATACAAAAGAATATATTTTCGCAAAGCACGCAGTTCAAGTAGGCACAGGGTGCTATCACTGTTACGCCTCACCTTTATGCCAAATTTCATAGCCCTAGCACAACCACAAATAATGTACCAAATGGTATCATTCCTACCGTTTCCAGTGTTTTTATACCCATCACCGAAGGATGGGGGTATATTCATTTTGTCATTCCGTTTGCAACACATCGAAATATCCACTTCCGACCCTATAAAGTATATATATTCTTGATCAGCGTAAAAATCTAAGACGATCTAGACATGTCCGTCCGTCTGTCCGCCTGTCTGTTGAAATCACGCTACAGTTTTTAAAAATTGAGATATTGAGCTGAAATTTTGCACAGATTCTTTTTTTGTCCATAAGCAGGTTAAGTTCGAAGATGGGCTATATCGGACTATATCTTGATATAGCCCCCATATAGACCGATCCGCCGCTTTAGGGTCTTAGGCCCATAAAAGCCACATTTATTATTCGATTTTGCTGAAATTTGGGACAGTGAGTTGCGCTGGGCCCTTCGACATCCTTCGTCAATTTGGCTCAGATCGGTCCAAATTTGGATATAGCTGCCATATAGATCGATCTCTCGATTTAAGGCTTTGGGCCCATAAAAAGCGCATTTATTGTCCGATGTCGCCGAAATTTGGGACAATGACTTGTGTTGGGCCCTTAGATATTTGTCGTCAATATGGCTCAGATAGGTCCAGATTCGGATATAGCTGCCATATAGACCGATCCTCCGATTTAGGGTCTTAGGCCCATAAAAGCCACATTTCTTATCCGATTTTGATGAAATTTGGGACAGTGAGTTGCGTTGAGCCCTTCGACATCTTTCGTCAATTTGGTCCAGATCGGTTCAAATTTGGATATAGCTGCCATATAGACCGATGCTCCGATTTATGGTCTTAGGCCCATAAAAGCCACATTTATTATCCGATTTTGCTGAAATTTGGGACAGTGAGTTGCGTTAAGCCCTTCGACATCCTTCGTCAATTTGGTCCAGATCGGTCCAAATTTGGATATAGCTGCCATATAGACCGATCCTCCGATTTATGGTCTTAGGCCCATAAAAGCCACATTTATTATCCGATTTTGCTGAAATTTGGGACAGTGATTTGCCTTAGGCCCTTCGATATCTTTCTTCTATTTGACCCTGATCGGTTCAGATTTGGATATAGCTGCTATATAGACCGATCTCTCGATTTAAGGCTTTGGGCCCATAAAAAGCGCATTTATTGTCCGATGTCGCCGAAATTTGGGACAATGACTTGTGTTGGGCCCTTCGATATTTGTCGTCAATTTGGCTCAGATCGGTCCAGATTTGGATATAGCTGCCATATAGACCGATCTCTCGGTTGAACAATGACTTGTACTTATAAGCATTTGGTCTAAATCGGATGATATCTATAGAGCTGCTATGGGGCATAAGGTATGCATTTTTCACTGTATTATGACGAAATGTGGTTCACATATATACCCGAGGTGGTGGGTATCCAAAGTTCGGCCCGGCCGAACTTAACGCCTTCTTACTTGTTTTGCATATTTTTCTTTCTTACCTCCATTACTTTGCAATATTACCATTTAATACCTAACCTAACCTACGCCTTCTAATCTACACACGTTATCCACAAATTGGCCAGCTTTATGGTACGAGTATATGTGGCTTATTTAGAGGATGCAAAACTCTTTCTTTGCAGACAATGATAATGTATTCCTAATAATTTTGTACTTTTGGTACCAAAGTAAAACCTCGACATATAAATATAAGACCCCATTAAGTATATATAATCTTGATCGCCATGACATTCTATGTCGATGTAGCCATGTCCGCATGTCTGTCCGTCCGTCAGTCTGTCGAAAGCACGCTTACTTACGAAGGAGTAAAGCTAGGCGCTTGAAATTTCCCATAAGTACTTCTTATTAGTGTAGGACAGTTGGGATTGTAAATGGGCCAAATCGGTCCATGTTTTGATATAGCTGTTATATAAAACGATCTTGGCACTCGGCTCTTGACTTCTTGAGCATCTAGAGGGCGCAATTTTTACTCGATTTGCTTGAAATTTTGGTTGTGGTATTTTTATACCCTCCACCATAGGATGGGAGTATACTAATTTCGTCATTGTGTTTGTAACTACTCGAAATATTCGCCTGAGACCCCATAAAGTATATATATTCTTGTTTTTCGTGACATTTTATGTCGATATAGCCATGTCCGTCCGTCCGTCCATCCATCCATCCGTCCGTCTGTCTGTCGAAAGCATGCTAACTTTCGAAGGAGTAAAGCTAGCTTTAAAATTTGGACAAATTCTTCTTTTTAGTGTAGGTCGGTTGGGATTGTAAATGGGCCATATCGGTCCAATTTTTGATATAGCTGCCATATAAACCGATCTTGGGTCTTGACTTCTTGAGCCTCCAGAGCCTCTAGAGGGCGCAATTCTTATCCGATTGGAATGAAATTTTGCACGACGTGTTTTGCTATGACTTCCAACAACTGTGCTTAATAGGTTCAAATTGGTCAATAACCTGATATAGCTGTCATATAAACCAATCTGGAATCTTGACTTCTTGAGCCTCTAGAGGTCGCAATTATTATCCGATTTGCCTGAAATTTTGTACGACGGATTCTCTCATGACCATCTGAATCGGTCTATAGCCCGATACAGCTCCCATTTTAATCGTTCTCTCTATTTTACTTCTTGAGCCCCCAAAGGGCGCAATTCTTATTCGAATTGGCTGACATTCTGCACAGGTCTCCAACATATAAATTAATTGTGGTCTAAACCGGATCATATCTTGATATCGCTCTAATACCAGAGCAAATCCTTTCTTATATCATTTTTTGCCTAAGATGAGATGCCGGGAAAAGAACTCGACAAATGCGCTCCATGGTGGAGTGTATATAAGAAATATTCGTCTAAGACCCCATAAAGTATATATATTCTTGATCGTCATGACATTTTAAGTCGATCTAGCCACATCCGTCCGTCTGTCTGTCGAAAGCACGCTAACTTTCGAAGGAGTAAAACTTGCCGCTTGAAATTTTGCACAAATACTTCTTATTAGTGTAGGTCGGTTGGGATTGTAAATCGGCTATATCGGTCCACGTTTTGATATAGCTGCCATATAAACCGATCTGGGATCTTGACATCTTCAGTCGCTAGAGGGCACAATTCTTATCCGATTTGGCTGAAATTTTGCATGAGGTGTTTAATTATTACTTCCAACAACTGTGTTGAGTATGGTTTAAATCGGCCTATAATCTGATATAGCTGCCATATAAGCCGATCTGGGGTCTTGACTTCTTGAGCCACTAGAGGGCGCAATTCTTATCCGGTTGGGCTGAAATTTTACATGAGGTGTTTTGTTATGACTTCCAACAACTGTGTTGAGTTTGGTTTAAATCGGTCTATAATCTGTTATAGCTGCCATATAAGCCGATCTGGGGTCTTGACTTCTTGAACCACTAGAGGGCGCAATTCTTATCCGGTTGGGCTGAAATTTTGCATGAGGTGTTTTGTTATGACTTTCAACAATTGTGCTAAGAAAAGTTTAAATCGGTCCATAACCCGATTCTCATCCGATTTGGCTCAAATTTTGCATGAGGTGTTTTGTTATGACTTTCAACTACTGTGCTAAGAAAAGTTTAAATCGGTCCATAATCTGATATAGCTGCCATATAAACCGATCTCGGGTCTTGACTTCTTGAGCCTCTAGAGGGCGCAATTCTCGTCCGATTTGACTGAAATTTTGCACGTAGAGTCTTGGTGTCACTTCCAACAACTGTGTTATGTATGATTCAAATCGGTTCATAATCTGGTATAGCTGCCATATAAACCGATCTTGGATCTTGACTTCTTGAGCCCATAGAGCACGCAATTCTCATCCGATTTGGCTTAAATTTAGCATGAGGTGTTTTGTTATGACTTTCAACAAGTGTGCTAAGAATAGTTCAAATCGGCCCATAACCTAATATAGCTTCCATATAAACCGATCTGAGGTCTTGAGTTTCTGAGCCACTAGAGGGCGCAATTATTATCCGATTCAGCTGAAATTTTGTACAACGGCTTCTCTTATGACCTTTTACATACGTGTCGAAAATGGCATGAATCGGTTTTTGGCCTAAAGCAGCTCCTCTATAAACCGATCTCCCTATTTTACGTCTTCAACCCCTAAAGGGCTCTACAAATGTGATCCATAGTATATAAGATTCGGCCCGGCCGAACTTAGCACGCTTTTACTTGTTTTTTACTTTTCTCCTTCTGACCGCCAGTGTGTGTGTTTCTGCACTGGCAGTCAGAAGGAGTTTCACTTTAGGTTCTCATTTCTGTGAGACCTTGTCTGATTTAGCAGATGTGAACAGTCGCAAGTTGTTGGGCTTTTTACAGCGATCTGGATGGTTCAATGGTAGAAACTAGATGGCATCTTCCTTCTTCTGTTCCTGTGGTATTACAATGGACGAGAACGTCTCAGCGATTCTGATGGCATAATGCCACTTAAACCTAACCTAACCTACCGATCAAATGTCATGATTCGATGACAAATAGAATTTCAATATCAAAAATTATCCAAGCAATGTTAGGAATGTTTTTATTAACCAATGTCATGTGTAGTTGCTCAAATTTAAGTCAATATTTTTTGACCGTAATAAAAGTCTAGATTACTCAGTTAGCCCGTCATATTTAAGGTAGTTACCAGTTTTTGGAGTCTTATAACATTGGACATAGCAAAATGTCATAAATATTTAGGAGAGATATGAGGAAATATTGTAATATGAACTCTAACCAGATGTGACAAAAGCATCCAAGTGTCTTTAGAAATATTAAGACCTGAAATGACCAATTCTGCGCATTCGCTTTCTTGTGTCTTTGGATATCTACACCAGTAAAAATAAGGTCTTTGAGAAATAGCTTTTACTGAAGAGTAAAAAATTTTCCCAGCAAACTTAGTTTTTTAAATTGTAAAAATGACATAAAAATTAACTTCTTCTATATCTAATATCCAAGCGATGCAAGTATACTTGCATTGAACTACAAGTTATTCTTCGAGTGTTTTTAGGCTGCACTACACCGCTTTGCTCATTCAGCAAACATTTCAAACACAACAACGAAACAACGACACTACATTTGTCTTTAAAAATAAATTATCACAATAATGCATTTAAAGTCCATTGAATTTTTATCTATCTGTTTAGTGGCTCTTATTTGGTCTTTGTATGAAAGAAATCACAAAAATCAGAAACAGAAAGAAACCAACAACACTTGGAACTCTTTGAAGAGAACTTTAAAAGAAATGTTGCAATTTTGTTGTTTGGTTGTTCGACATGGTGACGATGCCGCTGCTTTGCACTGGAAACCTTGCGCTACATTTCCATATAAACAGCATTTCTGAATATTACGATGTACATGGTGAGCTTGAGGACTTGGGGTCTGATTTTGTATGCTGTTTTTGGAATTTAGTACCAACTATAGTTGTTCTTTAAGTGAGTTAGTCTCTCATTGAGTCAATGGATCGTCTTTCGATATTTTCAGCATCCTCACGTACTCCGTTTGGCTTTTGTTGTTCGTTGTGCTATAATTTTGACAAGTTTTTTTTGCGTACTGTTTTGCAAATGCGATGTTTACATGGCAATAAAATAATAATTGGATTTCAATTCAAAACTATTTTTTGGTAGTCTTTCGATGTTTATGGTGATGTTCTTTTTCGCTTAAATATATATTTAACCCTTAAATGGCATTAGAAGAAATAATGTGGCTATTGGAAATCATAACAAATTTTTCAATATTAAAATTCAGTAGTCACGAATTTTATTAGTAGATCGGTTAAAGGTGAGGCTTTATCAGAAAATGGACATTGAAGTTCGACACCATGCGGCAAACCTTAGCAAACGATTCTTTGCTTGGCCATAAACAGCCACGAAGAGAGCTGCCAAAAACCTGAGAGTAGAAGGTTCGTAGAAGATGTGTAAAGTATGGTTGAGGGCAAATTCTATGACCGTTAGAGAGACAGTCCTTACTCACGTAGACAATTTGAGAGTCGAACCCACGGTATCTGTTAGACGCGATAGCCGGGAAATGACAAAGGAAATGCTCCAACGTCTCATCATCTTCCCCGCATGCCCTAAACATTTTATCACTTGCCGCACCGATTTTTCATAAGTGAGCTCGTAGTCCTATGTGTCCCGTTATGATACCCATAGCTATACTCACCTCCTTCTTACTTCCTTTCAGTAATAGACTCGTCTTCTCACGATCTGAATCCCCCCATTGAATTTTCGTCGTCCTACCGACCGTTTCGCTATTCCACAATGCTGCATGCGCATTCGTCGCCCACTCCCTTAACACGGACTGCGTCGACCCGAAAGGCTTCGGGTTAACCCAGTTTACTGATTTCAATACCACTCCCCTAAGTTGGTTCATGTCTGGTATTATGTCTCCACCTAAGTGCCGGTATCTGTTAGACGCGAAAGCCGGGCAATGACAAAGGAAATGCTCCAACGTCTCATCATCTTCCCCGCATGCCTTACACACATTATCACTTGCAGCACTGACTTTACATAAGTGAGCTCATAGTCTTATATGTTCCGTTATGATACTAATAGATATACTGACCTCCTGAAAGGCTTCGGGTCGACGCAGTCCACCAAATCGTCTGTCCTTTTATTTCCCCTTACTCCGTTATGGCACGGCACCCAAACGATGCGGATTTTGTCATCCTCAGAGAAGGCGTTAATCGCCATGTTACACTCCAAGACTGTTAGTGACCTTACCGTCCTGGTTGTTATTGCCTTTATGGCAATTGTACTGCCCGTAAAGATGTTCACAATCGACGTTCTCGCGTTAGCACCACACCACCACCACACCAACACCACCAACACCACCACCACACCACGCATTCCGCGATCGCCCGGATCACCGCCTTCAGGACCGTATTATGGTCAGGCAGTCTAAAACAGATCTCAGTCCCTGGGTTCTCAATGTAGACCCCCAGTCCCACTCTGTACTTTAACTTTGATCCATCCATGTAACATGATCTTCCAGGTTGCAATACAAGGGTTCCGTCAATCCAAGACTGTGCCACTGGCAGCAGTGCCTCGCTGTCTGCTATCTTATCGGAAACCTCCTCACTTCCTTCCAGGTATCTTATCGTCGCCTCGATTATACCGCTATGGTATGAGCTTCCCCCAACCCCAATCCATTCTCTCATCGAGATGTGACCAAAATTGTGGTTTTTACAGCCTAAAGTCTATATCGAATGAAATATACTCATTGGAGCTATATCTAAATTAGGACTGATTTTAATGAAATTTTGCACACGTATTAGCACGTCAATTTAAACGTCACATATAAAATCTAGCGAAAATTTTGGATTCTACAGCCTTAAAAGCCCATATCGGATGAAAGATATATATGGTAGCTGTAAATCTAAACCGATTTTTATGAAATTTTGCACACATATGAAGACGTCATATAAAGCAACTCATGCCGATTTTTATGAAATTTTGCACACATATGAAGACGTCATATAAAGCAACTCATGCAAAATTTTGTTAAGTTCGGACCAAAATTGTGGCTTCTACAGCCTAAAAAGGCCAAATCGGATGAAAGATATATATGGGAGCTATATCTAATTCTGAGCCGATTTTTATGAGACATTGAGACTTCACAAAAACGACTCCACGCCAAATTTGGTAAAGATCGGACCAAAATTGTGGCTTCTATAGCTTAAATATTTTCCAGATATATTAAGTGCAGTAACAAAACAGTCCGTGCCAAATTATGTGCAGATCGGTTGAAAATTGTAGCTACTACGGCCATGTAAGTGGTAATCGGGCGATACATAAAGGGTGATTTTTTTGAGGTTAGGATTTTCATGCATTAGTATTTGACAGATCACGTGGGATTTCAGACATGGTGTCAAAGAGAAAGATGCTCAGTATGCTTTGACATTTCATCATGAATAGACTTACTAACGGGCAACGCTTGCAAATCATTGAATTTTATTACCAAAATCAGTGTTCGGTTCGAAATTCTAAATTCATTCTAAGTTTTATTAAAAATGCATTTACTTTCTTTTAAAAAATCCGCAATTACTTTTTGGGCATCCCAATTATGGGAGCTATATCTAAATCTTGACCGATTTTTATGAAATTTTGCACACATATGGAGACGTCAAACAAAACACCCCATGCCAAATTTTGTAAAGATCGGTACAAAATTGTGGCTTCTACAGCCTTAAACGGCCATATCGGATGAAATATATATATATGGGAACTATATCTAAATATTAGGACGTCAAATAAAACACCTCGTGCAAAATATTTGAAAGATCGGACTAAAACTGTGGCTCCTACAGCCATAAAAGTCCATGTCGGATGAAAGATATATATGGGAGCTATATCTGAATCTGAACCGATTTTTATGAAATTTTGCACAAATAAAATGCCCAACGCCAAATTTTGTGAAGATCGGACGAAAATTGTGGCTTCTACAGCCTTAAAAAGCCATATCAGATGAAAGATATATATGGGAGCTATATCTAAATCTGAACGGATTTTTTCAAAATGAATAGCGTTTCTCCTTGGGCCAAAAAAGTGACATGTGCAAAATTTCGTGAGAATCGGACAACAAATACGACCTGCACTTTGATTATAAAAATACACGGACTCACAGACGGACATGGCTAAATCGAATCAGAAAGTGATTCTGAGTCGATCGGTATACTTATCAATAGGTCTAGCTCTTCTCCTTCTTAACGTTGCAAACAAATGCACAAATCTATAATACCACAGTGGTGGTGCAGGGTATAAATAGATTCCATACTCTTTCAATAAAAAGGTCCGATGAAGTTTAGAATGCAATAAACTTATTTATCGGTCGTTTTCGTCAATTTTGACCAAAAATATAAACGAATTTTCGTCTTCGACGTCTTCAACCACGGCATCGCCAATCGGAATAAGGGGGATTATAACATCGTCTGCGTAGCAGACGTTGTACACTAAGGCGGCTGCCCTTGCCGAAGAAGGAATCCATTGGGGCAATCCGGTACGTACAACAGGTGATGTGTATCGTGTGGTCCCTGGTTACAATCGGGACATACATCTTGCACGTCGGCATCAATCTTTGCTCTGTAGGAGTTGAGGTGACTGCATCTGCCGGAACGTAATTGAGCCAGATCCACTCTGGTTTGCCGAAGGAGGTCAATTTCTTCAGGTGCAATGGCAGACGGTCGATCTCCAAGGACTACATTCACCCGGTAACTATTTACCGCACCTGCTACCGTATCTGCATGAATGTTGTCTAGACCTGCTTGATATGCCGCTTGTTCTACAGGTTATATCTCGTAGGGATGAACCTCACGCTCTGGACATGTAGATCTACCTTAAGGCTTCTGGGCGGTGGATATGTATCCACAAGATGATGATTTGAAAGGTCTCTGCGAACATCCCAAAAGGTATTGGTTAGACAGCATGTAGTTATGTCTTCGCACTGGTAGGATTTTTGTCTTCTGATGGAGGTAGGCTGGAGGGCGGCATTCTCACAGATCTGAATATTATTCCATTGCGTGTCACAAAGCTGACGAGACCACACCGGCGCTGCATAACTTACCACAGACCGGCCAATTGCTTTGTACGTGGTCCACAAGTGGTCTTTGTCTGGACTCCAAGAGCTGCCGGCAAGTGACTTGAGAAGCTTGTTTCTACTTTTGACTTTATCGCAAATTGCTGTGGCATGTGGCGCCAAGTATTTTGAGACACTTGAAGGTCGGAATCATTTCTCCGTCACAGTCAGCTCGGTATTCACCTCACGCGTATTTGTAGTAAACAATCTGGCTGAAGATTTGATGGCAGATATCTTCAGATTTCTTGCAGCGAAATATGAGGCAAGTTCGTTGAGGTAGACGTTCAACCTATCGCAGATGTCAATAATGGGTGGGGGGCCCAATACCATGATCGTACAATCGTCCCCATATGATACGATCTCTATGCCGTCTGGAGGGGGTGGAATGGAGGAAAGGTAGAGGTGCTTCGACTTTTTATCCCTTAATTCCACAAATAACTAGCGACCACACAGATAATTCGCAACCCAGCGTTTCAGGCCTGGCTGGAGCGACGTGTTGGCGATGTCCTCAAATAGTTTGGCATGGCTGACCGTGTCGAATGCCTTCGATAAGTCCAGTGCCACGAGGACAGTAATAGGTCATTAACAGTAGTTGTTGCTGTCCATTGGGTCAGTCCGGAACGTACAACGGGCTGCCATGAGATTGGTTTATGGTGGTCACCCACTGCCACTTTCTCCCTTATATTTGTGTCATGGGACCCGCAATTTATCAATTTATTTCTAAGCATATGGTTTATCCAGTCTCTAAGGATCGGGTTCACCCGGTACTCGTCTAAGGATTGGATCAGTGTGTCGGTCCGTAAATTGTTAAAAGCCCTTTCGATGTCAATGCATACCACACTGGTGTGGCATCGAAGGATTCTTCTATTTTATGCACAACCTCGTGCAGCGCAGTTTCCATCGAGCTTCCCTTGATATAGGCATGCTGTTTGTATTTGAGCCGGCCGATACGGGATGACTATGAGCACCACACAGGCTGGAACTTTGAGCTCCGACTTGCGTGGTGCCCATCGTTATCACGGGAAGCTTAGCTGAAAGCTACCGGGCGCGTCCACAGGTTGCGGATGGTGGAAAGCTCCGTTTTTATGCGGAGTAGCTGCAAGTGCGGCCGCGGGTAGTCAGCGATTTTCGAGAGGAGAGTCTCAGTGAGGAGTCAGGTGGCACTGGCTCTTAACTAAATACTGAGTGCCAATGATACTCGAGATAACAAGGCGAGTTATTGGCGCCTTCAAATAACCAATGGCCAACATCAGCGTCTGTTCCCAGGTTAGGGGCGGCTGGCGGCGAGCGTCGGATTTTGGAGCAAGCGGCTCGCCACAACGAGGGATACATGCAATCCCACAAACCCATGCGGTTGGGGCGCTGGGCCAGTAACCCGCCCCCGAAAAACATAGAACTACTACGAAAAACAAAGGAATAGTAAAAACGGACCCCCTAACGTTGACGACCCACGCAAACGAAAAAAGGACCATGATTTGCGGATCTGCACCTGGAATGTCCGCACTCTTTATAGAGAAGGTGCAGTATACGCGCTGGCGGATGTATTAGAGAAGTACAAGGCAGACATAACCGCCTTACAGAAAGTGCGATGGACTGGGAATGGCGTCACTACAACACCAAACGGTGACGAACTATACTATAGCTACCATAACACGTGGCATAAATATGGCTGCGGATTTGTGGTTCGTCGAAGACTGAAACACCTAGTCTCCAGCTTTACTCCGGTGGATGAGAGGCTAGCCACAATTCCCATAAAAGCCAAATTCTTCAACATCAGTCTTATTAGTGCCCATGCTCCGACGGAAGACAAAGACGAGCAGACCAAGGATATTTTCTACGAGCGCCTGGGAGATTTTAATGCGAAAATAGGGAAGGAAGAAATTTTTGGTCCAACAGTCGGAAAGTTTAGCCTCCACGAGATAACGTCCAGTAATGGGTTAAGGCTGATAGATTTCGCCGCGGCAAAAAACATGGTAGTTAGTAGCACCAGATTTCAACATAAAAATACCCACAAAGCCACATGGCTGTCACCCGATCAAAACACGAGAAACCAAATTGATCACGTTGTGCTGGAAGGCATTCATCCAGCGAGTGAGATGTACGATCGATCCGTGGAGCGAAAATAGATTCGGATCATTACCTTGTTGCAGCAAAGGTTCGCACCCGTTTGAACATGGCGAGGAAAGTACGATCTGACGCTGCTAGGAAGCTGGACATTGAAAAGCTGCAGACACAACAAATGGCAGCGGCATACTCCAGTCGACTGACCCAACTGCTTGATGAAAGCACTCCTTGTTCCGATGATATAATGGAGCAGTGGCAAACTATGGCCCACTCCATGGAAAATGCCGCAAAATCCGTACTTGGGTACCGAAAGCCTCCTCCAAAAAACCCATGGTACGACCAAGAGTGTCGAGATGCTACTGAAGTCAAGAATGCGGCATATAGAGCAACCCTGCAATCAGTAGCAACGCGCCAGATGAATGAGAGGTATCGGGAGAAAAGGAGAGAGGAGAAACGTATATTCCGCAGAAAGAAAAAGGAAATGGAAAGACGTGAGTGCGAGCGAATTGAGATGTACAGGAATCAGAATGAAGTCCGGAAAATCTACCAAAGAATTTAACACCAAACCGATGGCTTTGGTGCAGGCACAACCTCCTGCAGAGACAAAGAAGGAAATCTGGTAACTGACACAGACAACATACTGAGGATATGGAAACAACATTTTACCCAACTGCTAGTGTCCGATGTTGGCGGCGAAGAGGATACCGCAGAACCAATCCCTGATGATGGTATAGAATGTTTACCTCCTAGTCAGAATGAGGTCCAAGTAGCAGTAACCCGACTAAAGAACAACAAGGCAGCAGGAGCCGACGGGTTACCCGCTGAACTATCTAAGACCGGAGGCGACACGCTGATAAGGCGTATGCATCAGCTTATCTGCGCAATCTGGCTAGAAGAACGCATACCCGATGATTGGAACCTCAGCATACTATGCCCCGTACACAAGAAAGGAGACAAGACGGAATGTGCCAACTACAGAGAAATAAGTCTCCTCCCCATCGCATACAAGGTACTCTCGAGCGTACTGTGTGAATGATTAAAACCTAAAGTCAATGAGATAATTGGGCCCTATCAATGCGACTTTAGATCTGGTAAATCCACCCTAGACCAGATATTCACACTGCGCCAAATCCTGGAAAAGACCCGAGAAGGACAAATCAATACCTACCACCTCTTTGTTGACTACAAAGCCGCCTTCGATACTCCTTTACGCTCAAAGGTATTTCAAGCCATATCTGAATTTGGTATCCCTGCAAAATTAATAAGACTCTGCAGGATGACACTTGCTGATACGCGTTCCTCAGTAAGAATAGGAAAGAATCTCTCCGAACCATTTAATACCAAACGAGGTTTCAGACAAGGAGACAGCCTCTCGTGTGATCTCTTTAATATCCTGCTGGAGAAGATTATACGAAATGCAAAAGTGAATAGATATGGCACACTAATCACAAGAGAGCACATGCTACTCTCCTATGCCGACGACATCGATATCATAGGTCGGTCACCGGAAGTAGTAACTGCAGCCTTTGAAAGAATCAAAAGAGAGTCAGTGAAAATGGGTCTGGCAGTAAATGGAGAAAAGACGTTAAAGACAACCGAGCAGATAAAGAAAATGGAGAAAGTTGGGAACCACAACTTTGAGACAGTCAGTAACTTTATCTACGTCGGCACCGCCGTAACCGAAACGAATGACACCAGTTTTGAGATTAAGAGATTTGAGATTTGGACTAAATAAGCAGTTTAGAAACAAGGCCACTTCTCGACAGACGAAGACTATACTTTACAAGACACTGATACAACCCGTGCTGTTATATGGTTCTGAAGCATGGGTACTTGTGAAAGCAGATGAGGCAGTGCTTGGAGTATTTGAGAGAAAGATTCTTCGTAAAATATATGGACCAGTTTGCGTTAATGGAGAATAAAGGCGACGTGTGAACCACGAGCTGTATGACGACGATAGCATAGTTACACGTATCAAAATACAACGGCTGCGTTGGCTAGGTCATGTTGTCAGAATGGATGAAGAAGCTCCAGCAAAGAAGTCTTTTGAAGGCAAACACGGTGGTACACGCAAACCGGGAAGACCAAAAGCCCGATGGAAAGATCAAGTTGTGGGAGACACCTCGAAACTTGATGTCAGAGATTTTAGAATGAGCGCAGAAGATCGATGCGCTTGGAATGCTATTCTACGTTCGGCTAGTGGAAAAAATATTCTGTCATTGCCAATTAAAGTAAAGTAAAGTTTGTATTTGAGCAGTTCGCTGGATGTTTTATTCTTCATCTTGGTGTCCACAATACGTTCCATGGTTTTGAGTACAAGAACTTAAGGCTTATGGGTCTGTAGGCCTTTGGTGTCGCATAACTTGCCTTGCCGGGCTTGGGTATAAACACCACCCTTGTCTCCTGCCAGGCTTTCGGAGTATATGCAAGTCCTAGGCACGCTGTGAAAATTTTAGCAGAAGAGGAGCTAGATAGTCTGCCTCTTTCTGTAGTAACGCCGGAAATATTCCATCAGGTCCGGGTGACTTAAATGGTTTGAAGCTCCTCAAGGATTTCTTCACCATAAATTCCGTCATTATATTCGATCAACGTCATTCTTCCAAGATTCCGGTGTCTCCGTGCGTTCCGTCGTATCCTATGGAAAATGGGTTTTCATCAAAAGCCTCTACATGTCATCCGTTGTCTCAGCTCCCACTCCCATGTCCTTTTTACGACGTGCTCTGTAAAAAAGTCTGTGAACCACTTTCCCAATATTGCGAATCTCCCGGTCATCCAGGGTTTTTCTTGGCCTGAATTCCTTTCCCGAAGAGGACAACTATCTTCGAAGGACCCCACCAGTGCAGTCGTAATCCTGTTGACATTTTCGTCAATGTCTTCTATGCTTGGACAATGTAAATGATCTTGCCCAAGTCTTCTTTTGAGTAGCCTTCCGAATTTTGTTCTAAACCTAATGTAGCGATGGTCAAAGCAAGAGTGTTCCATGGAGACCCTCCAATCCTGAACCTCATCGATTAGATTTTCTGAACATATCGTCACATCTAATACCTCCTCCCTAATCCTATTAACAAAGGTAGCGGTGTTACCAATATTAAGTGTTATTAGGTCGTTAGTATTCCAGAACTCTGCTCGGGCTTAGCCCCGCTTATTAGAGTTCGCATCGCACCCTATTAGTTTTGTTTGTTTTGCTTTCCATACCAGCCGCTGCAGCTCCGACGTGGGTGACGGTGTCGGAGAGTCGAAATGTGGTGAGAGTTCGCATCGGACCCTATTAGTTTTGTCTGTTTTGCTTTCCTTACCAGCCGCTGCAGCTCCGACGTGGGCGACGGTGTCGGAGAGTCGAAAGGCAGAAAAAGTGATGCCAAGTATGCTCCACCGTCTCCCTGTCTCATCACTGTTGCATCTGACGTTGACAACTTTGTTCCGGATCGTCCATGGCTGTTGAATTAAGGCAATATGAGCAGTACACAGAGCAGTGTGTAGCAGTCTCGCTCCGGTGGAGGTCTATCTAGATTACCTTAATCATTAGTCCTCCAGTAAATGGGCATCTTGGGAGTAGGTGATGATCTCATCGTCTGCTCCCTGTTCTTTAGACTACATGGACTATCCTGTCACTGCACCGCCTGATGTCATCATTTTAGGTTGTTTGCCTAGTCTAGTCTTCTGACTCTTTATAAAGTCGGTAATTGTTCCATCGTCGGGTCCTTGTTCGTTAAGCTGTATTGGGTTTCCCTTCCCTGAACGGCCTGATGTTTCAATACTAGGATTTTTGCCTATAGGTTAGGGAGTAGGTTATGGTACCATCATCGGCTCCCTGTTCGTTGGGTTGCATTGAGACTCCTGTCGCTGCGCAGCCTAATGTTTCAACATTAGAATCTTTACCTATCCCAGTATTCCGAATCTTTAAGTCGGTGATGGGTCCGTCGTCGGGTTTCTGTTTGTTAGGCTGTGTTGGATCTCTCGCCACGGCACTGCTTGATATTTTAGTATTGGGATCTTTTCTTCTTCTAGTCTTTCCAATATTGAGAGATGCCGTGATTGTCTCGTTGTCGGCCCCCTGTTTGTTGGGCGGTGTTGAGTCACCTGCCACTGCACGGCCTGGTCGCAAAATGAAAATTTCTGCCTATCCTAGTCTTCCCAATCTTGAAAAAGACAGCTTTGCTCCCGTAGTGCGCCATGCCTTTAGTCTTAGCCAAACTTGTCACGGACACTTGAGCAATGCCAACCACAAAGAGAGTTCCTTCCTCTTTCTTCTCCCTGTGGAAGACCTGCCTTCTGCGATCAAATCTGGTTTTGCTTGCCCAAGAATCCCAACATGCGTTCCGTTGCAAATTTACTGCCCCATCCCTTGATGAAGACCGTAGCCTTTGTGAGCTGAGGGATATCCATCTTTCTCACCACGTCGAGCTTTGCGCTCTCCTCTGACGAGCTGTTTGACGGTATCAATACATTCCACCGGCGCAAAACGCAGCGTAAAGATGTCACCTTTAAACTCGCATCATTTATATGGGTGGGCCCTCTACAGAGTTCCACACAAAAAAATTTGCAAATTTTGCCCATAAACATTCCATTAAGGAACAGGGGCAAACTTCTCACATATCAATGAGTGCAGTCCAATTAAAGTTTAAACTCAATGATAAGGAGCCTCCTTTTTATAGCCGAGTCCGAACGGCGTGCCGCAGTGCGACACATCTTTGGAGAGAAGTTTTACATGGCATAGTACCTCACAAATGTTACCAGCATTAGGAGGGGAAAACCACCGCTGAAAATTTTTTCTGATGGTCTCGCCTGGATTCGAACCCAGGCGTTCAGCGTCATAGGCGGACATGCTAACCTCTGCGCTACGGTGGCCTCCACAGAGTTCCACACATGTTCATAAATCCGATCGTTAACCAGATCCTCCACTTGGAACCGATGATCTGGTGGAATCCTACCGGATGCACAGCCGATATTGATGACTGCATAAGTCAGCTCATCTCTGTTGTGCTTCCTTGGCACTCTGGCGTAAAAGGGCGGCTCCCTACCATTCTCAGCTACCATCTTCCCCTTCCGTGATGGCTTTGGCCTCCTATTGGAAGTCACGTGCGCGCTTCCTTCGTTGCTGTTCCGACTTTGTCTACCTCCGCACGACACTGTGTAGAGTCTCCATTGCGGGATGGCTGGCTTGGTTTTCCCAGAGTACATGAAAGCGGGGAGCTCTTTTTCTTCTTAAGCATTTTAGCAGTGTTATGCTCTTCGGGAGATCTGATTCTTTTTCCAGCTTCCGTAGAAATGCCTGGAATGTCAGTTCTATCCCTTCCAGTATCCTGCACTTTCGCCCGATTACACTGCCGGTACATACTCCTCTGTCTCCTTCGTCGTGCACCGGAACGCGTTTCGGGCGTTACTACAGAAAGACGCAAACTATCTGGCGCCTCATTCTGTTTGTAACACCTCGAAATATGCGTCTAAGACCCCATAAAGTATATATATTCTTGATGGTCGTGACATCTTAAGTCGATCTAGCCATGTCCGTCCGTCTGCCTGTCAAAAGCACGCTAACTTTTTAAGGAGTAAAGCTAGGCGCTTGAAATTTTGCACAAACACTTTTTATAAGTATAGGTCGGTTGGGATTGTGAATGGGCCAAATCGGCCCATGTTTTGATACAGCTGCCATATAAACCGAGCTTGGGTCTTGATTTCTTGAGCCTCTAGAGGGCGCAATTCTTGTCCGATTTAACTGAAATTTCGCACGTATTGTTTTGTTACGACTTCCAACACCTGTGTTGAGTATGGTTCAAATCGGATATTGGATCTTCATTTTTGAGCCACTAGAGGGCGCAATTCTTATCCGATTTGGCTGAAATTTTGCATTAATGCGATAAATATGGTTCAAATCGGTACATAACCTAATATAGCTGCCATATAAACCGATCTGGGATCTTGACTTCTTAAGCCTCTATAGGGCGACAATGCTTTTCGAACCCCTACAAGGCGCAATTCCTATCCGAATGGACCAAAATATTACCCAATATCTCCAATAGCATAACAATTCATATGCATTATTTTTATACCCACCACCGAAGGATGGGGGTATATTCATTTTGTCATTCCGTTTGCAACACATCGATATATCCATTCCGATAAAGAATATATATTCTTGATCAGCGTAAAATCTAAGACGATCTAGACATTTCCGTCCGTCTGTCCGTCTATATGTTGAAATCACGCTAAAGTCTTCAAAAATAGAGATATTGAGCTGAAACTTTGCACAGATTTTTTTTGTCCATAAGCAGGTTAAGTTCGAAGATGGCTTATATCGGACTATATCTTGATATAGCCCCCACACATTTATTATCCAATTTTTCTGGAATTTGGGATAGTGAGTTGTGGTAATCCAGTCGACATCCTTCGCCAATTTGGCTCAGATCGGTTCAGATTCGGATATAGCTGCCATATAGACCGATCCTCCGATTTAGGGTCTTAGGCCCATAAAAGCCACATTTATTATCCGATTTTCTTAAAATTTGGGACAGTGAGTTGTGTTAGGCCCTTCGACATTCTTCGTCAATTTGGCTCAGATCGGTCCAGATTTGGATATAGCCGCCATATAGACTGTTCTTCCGATTTAGGGTCTTAAGCCCATAAAAGCCACATTTGTTATCCGATTTTGCGGAAATTTGGGACAGTGAGTTTAGTTAGGCCCTTCGGCATTATTCGTCAATTTGGCTCAGATCGGTCCAGATCTGGATATAGCTGTCATATAGACCTTCCTCCGATTTGGGATCTTAGGCCCATGAAAGCCACATATATTATCTGATTTTGCTGAAATTTGGGACAGTGAGTTCTGTTAAGCCCTTCGACACACTTTTGCAATTTAGTTTAGATCGGTTCAGATTTGAATATAGCTGCCATATAGACCGATCTGTCGGTATAAGGGTTTGAGTCCATAAAAGGCCCATTTATTGTCCGATGTTGCCGAAATTTGGGACAGTGAGTTGTGTTAGGCCCTTTAATATTCTTCTTCAATATGGCTGAGATCGGTCCAGATTTGGGTATAGCTGTTATATGGACCGATCTCTCGATTTTAGGTTTTGGTGTCATAAAGGCCCATTTATTGTCCGATGTCGCCGAAATTTGGGACAGTGAGTTGTGTTAGGCTCTTCTACATTTTTCTGCAACTTGGATCAAATCAGTCCAGATTTTGATATAGCTGCCATATAGACCTATATCTCGATTTAAAGTCTTGACCCCAAAAAGGAGCATTTTTAATCCGATTTAACTGTAATTTGACACATTGACTTATGTTAGGCTTTTCGACAACCATGTTGTATATGGTTCCGATCAGTTTATTTTTACATATAGCAACTAAAAACACCAATATTTTGTTATACACAATTGAAAAATGACTTGTGCTTATTAGTATTTGGTCTAAATCGGATCGTATTTCGATATAACTGCTATGGGACATAAGGTATGCAATTCTCACCAGATTATGGCGAAAGAGGGTTTACATGTACACCCGAGGTGGTGGGTATCCAAAGTTCGGCCCGGCCGATCTTAATGCCTTTTTTCTGGTTTGCCTAAAAAGAGATACCGCGCAAAAAACTCGACAAA
Organism: Stomoxys calcitrans; assembly: GCF_963082655.1. Classification (NCBI taxonomy): domain Eukaryota; kingdom Metazoa; phylum Arthropoda; class Insecta; order Diptera; family Muscidae; genus Stomoxys; species Stomoxys calcitrans. The sequence continues at coordinate 173,130,411 of NC_081553.1, forward strand.
TGCGATCCATGGTAAAGGCTACTTGTTTAAATTTTACATACTTGTTTACATTTTATACTTAACAAACCTTTTGTTATCTTTACCACAACTCAATACAAAATAAAAAAAAAATTGTTATCCTATTATGACATCTAAAGGTTAAAAACAACACATTTTACGTTGGCCATTAAAAGCCCCCTAAATTTACTAAGACAAATAAACTGGCAAATCAACTTCGTTGAAGCTGCTGTCGTATGTTCCCATCGCAGTCAAATATTAGCGAATATCACCACTATAAGTTTATTGCAAACATAAAAACATTAAATAAAATACACTCGCAGATATTGGACGACCACTCTGTTTCAATCAGTTCTCGAATATAAGAAAAGAAAAGCAACTCGATTGTCCAAATTTTCATGGACCCACAAGCGAATGCAGAATGCTTCGAATGATTTGGTTGACTACGGCAGTAACGATGCGCCAAAGTTTTGGACATATTTAAAGAAAAAAAACATAAAAATGCAACAACACTTTACAACTAAATAAGGGGTTTATATTGTTTATATTATAACTTAGTGACTTTGCAAATAAAGATGCTAATGGTGATTATGAAATGCAGCTCGCAATGTGACTATTTTATGCTAATGTGTGACCACTGACTAAATTGATTGCTCTGATATGTATCTTTGTAAGATGTTGATGGTCTGAGAACTTGATGTTAATGCATTTAGAAGTCCAGTGATGATGCCATTTAGACTCTGAATCAAGAGTAGCGAGACATAATGTGCATGCATGTGTCTATTCCAACCAATTGAAGTATATTCGTTTACTTTTATATAGAAAAATTGTAAACACACCGTAAAATATATGAAGCAACCCTAAATAATTGCAACAAGTTTTTAATTGACAAATCAATCAATCATTTCACAGTTCTAATCGGTCTCATCATAATAAATCTTTCGAGCTAACTTGAAGAATATTCAAAATACAATAACATCAGCAAGCGTTAGTATTAAAACATGCTAAGTTCGGCCGGGTCGTACCTTATATACCCTCCACCATGGATCGCATTTGTCGAGTTGTTTTCCTGTTGTCTCTTTTTAGGCAAACAAAGGATAATAGAAAAGAATTGCTATGCTATTGAAGATACATCATGTTATGGTCGATTCGGGTCATAATTGAGGTGAATGTTGGAGACCATAGTTGAAGTCAATGTGTAAAATTTCAGCCAATTCGAATAATAATTCCGCACTTTAGGGGCTCAAGAATTTAAATAGGGTGATCGGTTTATATGGAAGCTGTATCAGGCTATAGACCGCTATAGACAATATATTAGACACATATATTGAAGGTCATGGGAGAAGCCGTTGTTGTCAACCGAATCGGATAATTATTGCCCCCTCTAGAGGCTCAAGAAATCAAGATCCCAGTACGGTTTGTATGGCAGCTTTATCAGGTTATGTACCGGTTTGAACTATATTTGGCACTGTTGTTGGCAGTCATAATAAAATACGTCATGCAAAATTTCATCCAAATCGGATAAGAATTGCGCTCTGTAGTGGCTCAAGAAGTCAAAATCCCAGATCGGTACGTAGACAGCTATATCAGGTTATGGACTGATTTCAACCATACTTAGCCAAGTTGTTGGAATTTATAACAAAATACCTCATGCAAAATTTCAGCTAAATCGGCTCAAGAAGTCAAGATTCAAGATCGGTTTATATGGCAGCTATATCAGGTTATGGACCGATTTAAACCATACTTAGCACGAAACACGTCGTGCAAAATTTCAGCCAAATCCGATAAGAATTGCGTCCTCTAGGGGCTCAAGAAGTCAAGACCCCAGTTCGGTTTATATGACAGCTATATCAGGTTTTGGACCGATTTCAACCGTACAGTTGTTGAAAGTCATATCAGAACACTTCATGCAAAATTTCAGCCAAATCGTATTAGAATTGCTCCCTCTAGTGGCTCAAGAAGTCAAGATCCAAGATCACTTTATATGGCAGATATATAAAAACATGGACCGATATGGCCCATTAACAATCACAACCGACCTACGCTAATAAGAAGTATTTGTGAATAATTTCAAGCGTCTAGCCTTACTCCTTCGAAAGTTGGCGTACTTTTGACAGACAGACGGACGGACGGACATGGCTAGATCGACTTTAAATGTCATAACGATCATGAATATATGTACCTTATGGGGCTTAGACGAATATTTCGAGGAGTTACAAACTGAATGATAAAATGTGTTTAACCCCATCCAATGGTAGGGGGTATAATAATTAACACCGGAGCTATGATATGATATTTTTAAAGTGGTCTTTTCAGTAGAACAATTGTTAACAAGTAAAACGGCGTTAAGTCCGAACTTTGCCGAACTTTGGATATCCACCACCTCGGTTATATATATTAACCACATTTCGTTATAATCCGGTAAAAAATTTATAATTTATGCCCCCATAGCAGTTACAATATATCGAAATATGGTCCGATTTGGACAAGTCATTCTTCAATTTTGTAGTACAAAATATTGGTATTTTTGGTAGTTATATCCAAATATGATCCGCCTATGACGCCGAACGCCTGGTTTCGAATCCTGGCGAAACCATCAGAAAACATTTTCAGCGGTGGTTTTTCCCCTCCTAATGCTGGCAACATTTGTGAGATACTATGCCATGTAAAATTTCTCTCCAATGAGGTGTCGCACTGCGGCACGCCGTTCGGACTCGGTTATAAAAAGGAGGCCCCTTATCATTGAGCTTAAACTTGAATCGGACAGCACTCATTGATATGTGAGAAGTTTGCCCCTGTTCCTGAGTGGAATGTTCATGGGTAAAAAAATTGCCAAAAATTTGCAAATAGTCCGACCTGAACCATAAACGACACGGATATCGAAAAGCCTAAGATAAGTCACTGTGACAAATTTCAGCGAAATGTGCCTTTTATGGGACCAAGACTTTAAATCGAGTAAGATGTCGAAGGGCCTAACACAACTCACTGTCCGAAATTTCAGCAAAATCGGATAATAAATACGACTTTTGTGAGCTTAAGTTCTTAAATCGAGAGATCGGTATATATGGCAACTATATCCAAATCTGGACCGATCTGTGCCATATTGCAGAAATATGTCGAGGGGTTTAATTCAACTCACTGTCCCAAATTTCGGAGACATCTGACAATAAATGCGACATTTATGGGCCCAAAACCTTAAATCGAGAGATCGGTCTATATGGCAGCTTTATTCAAATCTGAAACGATCTGGGCCAAATTGAACAAGTAAAAGCGTGCTAAGTTCGGCCGGGCCGAATCTTATATACCCTCCACCATGGATTGCATTTGTCGAGTTGTTTTCCCGGCATCTCTTCTTAGGCTAAAAAGGATATAAGAAAAGAGTTGCTCTGCTATTAAAACGATATCAAGATATGGAGACCTGTGTAAAATTTCAGCCAATTCGTATAGAGAGAACGATTTATATGGGATCTAGTTCGGGCTATAGACCGATTCAGAACATAATAAACACGTTTGTTGATGGTCATGAGAGGATCCGTCGTACAAAATTTCAGGCATATCGGATAATAATTGCGATCTCTAGGGGTCAAGAAGTCAAGATCCCAGATCGGTTTACATGGCAGCTATATCAGGTTATGAACCGATTTGAATATTATCTGACACTGTTGTTGAAAGTAAAAATAAAATACGTCATGCAAAATTTCAGCCAAATCGGATAGGAATTGCGCCCTCTAGAAGCTCAAGAAGTCAAATCCCCAGATCTGTTTATATGACAGCTATATCAGGTTATGAACCGATTTTAGCCATACTTGGCACAGTTGTTGGATATCATGACGAAATATTTCGTGCAAAAACTCATTCAAATCGGATAAGAATTGTGCCCTCTAGAGGCTCATGAAGTCAAGACCCAAGATCGGTTTATATGGCAGCTATATCAGGTTATGAACCGATTTAAACCACACTTGGCACAGTTGTTGGATATCATAACAAAACACGTCGTGCGAAATTTCATTCCAATCGGAAAAGAATTGCGCCCTCTAGAGGCTCAAGAAGTCAAGACCCAAGATCGGTTTATATGGCAGCTATATCAAGTTATGGACCGATTTGAACCATTGGCACAATTGTTGGAAATAATAACAAAACACGTCGTACAAAATTTCATTCCAATCGGATAAGAATTGCGCACGCTAGAGGCTCAAGAAGTCAAGACCCAAGATCGGTTTATATGGCAGCTATATCTGGTTATGGACCGATTTGAACCATACTTGGCACAGTTGTTGGATATAATAACAAAACACGTTATGCAAAATTTCATTCCAATCGGATAAGAATTGCGCACTCTAGAGGCTCAAGAAGTCAAGACCCAAGATCGGTTTATATGGCAGCTATATCAAAACATGGACCGATATGGCCCATTTACAATACCAACTGACCTACACTAATAAGAAGTAATTGTGCATAATTTCAAGCGGCTAGCTTTACTCCTTCGGAAGTTAGCGTGCTTTCGACAGACAGACGGACGGGCGGACGGACATGGCTAGATCGACATAAAATTTCACGACGAACAAGAATTTATATACTTTATGGGGTCTCAGACGAATATTTCGAGTAGTTACAATCAGAATGACGAAATTAGTATACCCCCCATCTTATGGTGGAGGGTATAAAAAAGATGTCGAAGAGCCTAACACAACTTACTCCCCTAAATTTCAGCAAAATCGGATAATAAATGAGGCTTTTGTGGACCTAAGGCCCTAAGTCGGCGAATCGGTCTATATGGCAGATATATCCAAATATGGACCGATCAGGACAAAATACGAAGGAAGACGTCGAGGGGCGTAATACAACTTACTGTCCCAAATTTCACCAAAATCGGATAATAGGTGTGGCTTTAATGACCCTCTGACCCTAAATCATCGGATCGGTCCATATAGGGACTATATCAAGATATAGTCCGATATAGACCATCTTCGAACTTAACCTTTTTATAGACAAAAAAAGAATCTGTGCAAAGTTTCAGCTCAATATCTCCATTTTCAAAGACTTTAGCGTGATGTATATTTATTGTATATATCTAAAGGGTGATTTTTTTGAGGTTAGGATTTTCATGCATTAGTATTTGACAGATCACGTGGGATTTCAGACATGGTGTCAAAAAGAAAGATGCTCAGTATGCTTTGACATTTCATCATGAATAGACTTACTAACGAGCAACGCTTGCAAATCATTGAATTTTATTACCAAAATCAGTGTTCGGTTCGAAATGTGTTCATTCACCGTAACGTTGCGTCCAACAGCATCTTTGAAAAAATACGGTCCAATGATTCCACCAGCGTACAAACCACACCAAACAGTGCATTTTTCGGGATGCATGGGCAGTTCTTGAACGGCTTCTGGTTGCTCTTCACTCCAAATGCGGCAATTTTGCTTATTTACGTAGCCATTCAACCAGAAATGAGCCTTATCGCTGAACGGTGAATGAACACATTTCGAACCGAACACTGATTTTGGTAATAAAATTCAATGATTTGCAAGCGTTGCTCGTTAGTAAGTGTATTCATGATGAAATGTCAAAGCATACTGAGCATCTTTCTCTTTGACACCATGTCTGAAATCCCACGTGCTCTGTCAAATACTAATGCATGAAAATCCCAACCTCAAAAAAATCACCCTTTACAACTATATCCAAGTACAGTGTAATATGTAATCTAATGTCGGGATAGTCGGATACAAATAGACCTACATCGGTCTATAGGGCGGCAAAAAAGTGACACAGTGCACACCATAGAGGTAATTTTAACATCACTCCAATGAGTGACCACCATAAATAGTCTACTACGATCCTGACTGGGGAGGATTTTGAACCCGTCTGCTATTAACACAATGTTATAATAGTACTTAAAGGATAGGAGACTGAATCAGCTATGCAAAATGGCAAAAAGGTTCTTGAAGATGTCATACGATTGGGCTAATGCAAATCCAGATATGGCCGAGGTCTGCATCTTTAAAAGGATGACACAGATGAGCCAATTTAAGATGCCACATTTTGTCAAGATAACTACAATACTGCGATATCCAACAAGTTTTAAGTTCTTGAATTGAAAATTTAACGGAGCGTCCTAAAAAGGCTCACAGCTGTTGGGCACTATAAAAACGAACCGTATGTTCGGCCTTAATCCGAGGCTAGTCCACTGGCTCTACAGAAGCATAATTAGACCAATACTTACTGTCGCCTTAGTACAATAGTTTGGTGGACGGCAATTGAGAGGAAATGCTACATAAAGATATTACAACAGGTTCAGAGTACAGACCGCGCCTGCTAGAACACTGAAAACTTTGCTAGTATCAGGCCCATAAACATTTATTAGTTTAGGTATGAGACGGCCAATGCGGTTTTGGGACCTCATACAATGGAAGTGTGGATAGAAGATAGAAACAGGCCATCCCATGGCAAGATAATCATGCCGACGATAGGAAACCTGGATGGATGAGAAAAGGTTTCAAATCGGATACCAAAAAATGACACTTGGGGTCGAGTGCGACCCGCTAATGCCTGCGGAACAGTCTTGGATTAACGGAACTCTGGTATTGCCATCTGTTAGTTATTTCTACACGTATGAGCCAAAACTAGAGGACAAGGTGGGTTTTTATACCCTCCACCATAGGATGGGGGTACACTAATGTTGTCATTATGTTTGTAACACCGCGAAATATGCGTCCAAGATCCATAAAGTATAAACAAGTAAAAGCGTGCTAAGTTCGGCCGGGCCGAATCTTACATACCCTCCACCATGGATCGCATTTGTCGAGTTATTCTCCCGGCATCTCTTCTTAGGCAAAAAGGGATATAAGAAAAGATTTGGTCTGCTATTAGAGCGATATCAAGATATGGTCCGGTTTAGACCACAATTAAATTACATGTTGGAGACTTGTGTAAAATGTCAGCCCATTCGAATAAGAATTGCGCCCTTTGGGGGCTCAAGAAGTAAAATAGAGAGATCGATTTGTATTGGAGCTGTATCGGGCTATAGACCGATTCAGATCATAATAAACACGTATGTTGATGGTCATGAGAGGATCCGTAGTACAAAATTTCAGGCAAATCGGATAATAATTGCGACCTCTAGAGGCTCAAGAAGTCAAAAACCCAGATCGGTTTATATGGCAGCTATATCAGGTTATGAACCGATTTGAACCTTATTTGACACAATTGTTAAAAATAAGAATAAAATACTTCATGAAAATTTTCAACCAAATCGGATAGGAATTGGGCCCTCTAGAAGCTCAAGAAGTCAAGTCCCTAGATCTGTTTATATGACAGCTATATCAGGTTATGAACCGATTTAAACCATACTTGGCACAGTTGTTGGATATCATAACAAAACACGTCGTGCGAAATTTCATTCCAATCGGATAAGAATTGCGCACTCTAGAGGCTCAAGTAGTCAAGACCCAAGATCGGTTAATATAGCAGCTATATCAGGTTATGAACCGATTTGAACCATACTTGGCACAGTTGTTGGATATCATAACAAAACACGTCGTGCAAAATTTCATTCCAATCGGATAAGAATTGCGCACTCTAGAGGCTCAAGAAGTCAAGACCCAAGATCGTTTTATATGACAGCTATATCAGGTTATAAACCAATTTAAACCATACTTGGCACAATTGTTGGATATCATAACAAAACACGTCGTGCAAAATTTCATTCTAATCGGATAATAATTGCGCTCTCTAGAGGCTCAAGAAGTCAAGACCCAAGATCGGTCTATATGGCAGCTATATCAAAACATGGACGAATATGGCCCATTTACGATAGCAATTGACCTACACTAATAAGAAGTATTTGTGCAAAATTTCAAGAGGCTAGCTTTACTCCTTCGGAAGTTAGCGTGCTTTCGACAGACAGACGGACGGACATGGTTAGATCAACATAAAATGTCGCGACGATCAAGAATATATATACTTTATGGGGTCTCAGACGAATATTTCGAGTAGTTACAAACAGAATGACGAAATTAGTATACCCCCCATCTGATGGTGGAGGGTATAATAAATAACAAATAAAAACATGCAAAGTTCGGCCGGGCCGAATCTAGGCAACCCACCACCATGGATTCATTCTACCAAACTTTTGTCAAACCATCGAAAATTAAAGCTTCTAGGAACCGAACAACGATGATCGAGAGATCGGTTGTACGGTCCAAACCAGTCTCTCAGGTTATAGACTGATATGGACCGTGCTAGACACAGTTTTTGAAAGTCGTTACAGAACAGCGCATGCAAAATCTCAGTCAAATCGCACAAAAATTGCGGCTTGTAAGTGCTCAAGAAGTCAAATCGGGAGATCGGTTTATATAATAGCTATATCCGGTTATCGACCGATATAAACCGTGCTTGGTACAGTAGTTGGAATTAATTACATAACACTATATGCAAAATTTCAGCCAAATTAAACAAAAATTGCGGCTTGTAAGGGCTAGAGAAGACAAATCGGAAGATCGGTATACATGGGAGCTATATTAGTTTAAAGACCGATTTGGACCATACTAACACACAGTTCTTGAAAGTCATAACATAACACAAATGCAAAATTTCATCCCAATCGGACAAAAATGGCGGCTTGTAAGGGTTCAAGAAGCCAATCGGGTGATCGGTTTCTATGAGAGCTACAATATATGAGATTATAGACCGATGTGCACCGTAATTAACACAGTTTTTGGCAGTCATAACAGAACACTACATGCAAATCGGACAATAATTGCGACTTCCAGGGGCTCAAGAAGTTAAATCGCGAAAAAATGTTTTATGGGAGCTTTATCCAAATCAGAACCGATATGGCGCATTTGCAACCCCCAACGAATGACATCAATACTAAGTATATGCGCAAAACTTCAGGCGACTCGCTCTACGCGTTCGACCGCTATCGTGATTTTGAGAGACGGACATGGCTAGATCGCTCAGGACATCGAGACGATCAAGAATATATATACTTTATGGAAACTTAGACGAATATTTCGAGGTGTTTCAAACGGAATGACTAGATTAGTGTACCCCCATCCTATGGTGATGGGTATAAAAACGTGTTAAGTTCGGCAGTGCCGACCTTTAGACACCCACCACCATGGATAAAAAACCATCCTCTTTTATAACAACTCCACTACCATATCCATAGCAATATGCAAATGGTCCCGAGAACTCTTATACAAGTCACAGTTTCAGCAAAATCGGGAACAAATCCGCTTTTTACATGATTAAGACCCTTAATTTGAGGATCGGTATGTATGGCAGCTATATCTAAATATAGTTTGATCTGAACTATATGCTGATCGGATGACGGGAGACTTAATACAACTCACAGTATTAAATTCCAGCGAAATCGGGTAATAAATGCCGCTTTTATGGGCTTAAGATCCTTACTCGGCAGATCGGTCTATATTACAGCTATATCTGAATAAGAACCGATCTGAATCATATTTTAGTCGGATATCAGGAGGCTTTATTCAACTCACTATTTCAAATTTCAGCGAAATTGGATAATAAATGCGGCTTTTATGGGCTTAAGACCCTCAATCGGCAGATCGTGTATGTGGCAGCTATATTTTAATATTGTGGGATCTAGACCATATTTATGTATGATGACGGAAGGCTTAAACAACGCACTCTTTTAAGTTTCAGCGAAATTGGGCTCAACACCCTTTATCGGCAGATCACTCTACATGGCAGTCATATCTAAATATAGACCTATCTGAACCAAATTTGATTCGGATGCCGGGAGGCTTTAATCAACTCACTATTTCAAATTTCAACGAAATCGGATAATAACTGCGGCTTTTATGGGCTTAAGACCCTAAATCAGCAAATTTCGGGAGGCTTAAAACAACATACGGTTTCTAATTTCATCGAAATCGGATAATAAATTCGCATGTTACGGGCTTAAGACCGTAAATCGACATATTGGTCTGTATTGCAGCTATATGTAAATATGACCCGATATGGGCCATGGTTAGGTTAGATAAGGTAAGAGTGTCAGTCTATTTCCAAAAAGACTCACCTAGACAACATTAGTCCATCGTTATACCAAAAAAGCGACAGACTAGACCCTGGTGGGAATCGAACCAACAACCCCGCACTGATAATCCGAGAACGCTACCAACCATGACCATGATATAAATATAAAGGAGAAAGTGGCACAGGGGGCATTTTATTGTCACTCCTTTGGGTGACCACCATAAATGACCTATTATGGATGCTGACTGAGGAGCGATTTGAGCCCGTCTACTATGCAATCAATTTAAAAAGCTTCTAAGGGATAAGGATCCTAACCAACAATGCAGAAGGGCCGAAAGGGTCTTGCATATGGCATATGACTGGGCTACACCCAGGAGTCTCAATGTTAACCCAGAGAAGATTGAAATATGCCTGTTCCAAGGAAGATGAAGGTTGGCCAATTTGACGCATCACGTTTCCTCAATAAAATGGTTTCTATATCTGACAAGGTCTAATATTGAGGAGTGATCTTGGATAGGAAACTTAATTAGAAGTGTCACATTCAGGAGCGTACTGAGAAGGCTCGCAGATGTTGGACACAAATGGGGCCTGAATTCGAGAATAGTCCACTGGATCTTTAGGAGCGTGATTAGACCAATACTTACTTACGCCTAAGTAGTTTGGTGGACTGCCATGGAGAAAAAGGGAAATGTTAGGACCATACAACAAGTTCAGAGAATATGTTGTCTTGGCATGGGTTGAGAGATGAGGACCACGCCCACTAGGCCACTGGCGACTATTTCAGATATCCGACCCATTGACATTCAGATTAAATGAGAGGCAGCCACTGCGGCTATGAGACTTAAGACGATGGGAGAATGGATTGAGGATGGGAGCAGCTCATACCATCGCTGTATAATCGAGGCGACGATAGGAAACCTGGAAGGAAGGGAAGAGGTCGGATACCTGAGACGACACTTGAGGTCGAGTGCGAGGAACTGCTGCAAGCGGCACAGTCTTGGACTGCTTGTACCCTAGTATTGCCGTCTGGAAGATCCTGTTACACGGATGGATCTAAACTAGAGGACAGAGGGGGCCTTAGGGTCTACATTGAGAAACCAGGAACTGAGATCTGTTTTAGACTGCCTGACCATAATACGGGCCATCACTGAGTAAGATGGAATGAAGGGGCAGACCTGAGAACTTCCGTCGATAAACTTGGTTAACTAGAAGCCTTTCGGGTCGACGCAGTCCGATTTAAGGTCGTGGGTGCCGAACGCGCATATAACACTGCGGAAACAGTCGGTAAATTGCGAAACTCCTATGTGGTGATCCGGATCGTTAGAGGACGAGGAAGTAAGGAGGTCAGTATAGTTTTTGGAAAGAAAGTAAGAAGGAGGTTAGTTTAGTTTTTAGTGTCATAACTGGACACATTGGACTACGTGCTCACTTATGGAAAATCGGTGGTCTGGGTTCTAAACTTTATCACCTCGGCATTTCGAAAAATTGTTCGGGCCAAACCATCACTTGTGGACGGATTTTCGAAATTAGTTTTTTGCTGGATAGTGCTAACGGTCGGTAGATCGTAAATGGATTCAATCACAATTTTCATGTCATTTAGTTTATATTTTGCAAGATATGTTTGAACTCCTTGCTAAATATCTGATTTCGCAAGGAATCTGATAAGAGCAAAAAACAAGAAAAAAGGCTTTAAGTTCGGCCGGGCCGAACTTTGGATGCCCGCCACCTCGAGTATATATGTAAACCACCTTTCATCAAAATCCGGTGAAAATTGGATACCTTATGTACCATAGCAGTTATAATGAAATATGATCCGATTTGGACCAAACACTAATAAGTACAAGTCATTGTTCAATTATGTATAACAAAATATTGGTCTATTTGGTAGCTATATCTAAAAATAAACCGATCTGAACCATAAACAACATGGATGTCGAAAAGCCTAACATAAGTCAGTGTATCAAATTTCAGTTAAATCGGATTATAAATGCGGCTTTTTTGAGGCTAAGATTTAAATCGAGATATCGGTGTAATATGTGAAGGGGCTTAACTTAACTCTCTGTCCCAAATTTAAGCAACATCGGACAATAAATGCACCTTTGATGGGCCCAAAACATTAAATCGAGAGATGGGTCTACATGGCAGCTATATCCAAATCTGGACCGATCTGAGTGAAATTGAAGAAGGATATCGAAGGGCTCAACACAACTCACTGTCCCAAATTGCGGCGGCACCGGACAATAAATGCGCTTTTTATGACCCCAAAACCTAAGACCCAGAGATCGGTCTATATGGCAGCTATATCCAAATCTGGACCGATCTGTGCCATAATGCAGAAGAATGGCAAGGGGTTTTACTTAACTTACTGTCCCAAATTTCGGCGACATCGGATAATAAATGCGCTTTTTATGGTCCTAAGACTCAAAATCGGCGGATCGGTCTATATGGCAACTATATCCAAATCTGGCCCGATCTGGGCCTAATTGACAAACGATGTCGAGGAGCCTAACACAACACACTGTCCCAAATTTCGGCGACATCGGGCAATACCTGCGCCCTTTATGGGCCCAAAACCTTAAATCGAGGTATCGGTCTATATCGCAACTGTATCCAAATCTGGACCGATCTGGGCCAAATTGAAGAAGGATGTCGAAGGGCCTAACACAACTCACTGTCCCAGATTTCAGCAAAATCAGATAATAAATGTGGCTTTTATGGGCCAATGACCCTTAATCTAAAGCTATATCTAAATCTGGACCGATTTGGGCCAAATTGAAGAAGGATGTCGAAGGGCCTAACACAACTCACTGTCCCAGATTTCAGCAAAATCAGATAATAAATGAGCCTTTTATGGGCCAAAGACCCTTAATCGAAAGATCGGTCTATATGACAGCTATATCCAAATCTGGACCGATCTGGGCCAAATTAACGAAGGATGTCGAGGGGCCTAACACAACTCACTGTCCCAAATTTTAGCAAAATCGGATAATAAATGCGGCTTTTATGGGCCTAGGACCCAAAATAGGAGGATCGGTCTATATGGCAGCTATATACAAATATGGACCGATATGGGCCAAATTGATGAATGATGTCGAAAGGCCTAACACATCTCACTGTTCCAAATTTCAGCAAAAATGGGATAATAAATGTGGCTTTTATTGGCCTAAGACCCTAAATCCGCGGATCGGTCTATATGGCAGCTATATCAAGATATAGTCCGATATAGCCCATCTTCGAACTTAACCTGCTTATGGACAAAAAAAGAATCTGTGCAAAGTTTCAGCTCAATATCTTTATTTTTAAAGACTGTAGCGTGATTTCAACAGACAGACGGACAGACATGTATAGATCCCATCCTTCGGTGGTGGGTATAAAAAGGAGTTTTCATATATAAATCTATACAGGATATATGTATTTCAGTAAAATGGAGTTACAGTAAATTTAGTTTAAATTCTATTACAAAATATATATGAGAATACGCAAAATGTTGATTATCCCTTCTTCTTGAACATAGTGGCCTTGCAAACTTCACTTACTTGATGCGGAATATGCTCCAGGTCTTCCATCAATGACATCTCCCCCCGCAAGTTGTCCAAGTACATGCGTTGCATCTTCCTGATCATGGGATTGATTATTTTCGAACTGACAATATCATCTACTGTTATTGTCAGAGTGTCAGTATTACCATCTTGAAAGATCTCCTTATTTTCAAGTTCGGCTATGACATTCTTATCCTTTGAGCCAGATGGTTGCAACGTCAAGGAACTAGGCTTTGCGGGCAAATCAACATCCAAGACAGTTCTACCTTTACTTTCAAAATGTTCCTTATTCTCATTGTTGGCATTGAGCGCACTAAGAGTGTCGTTGATTTCACTATGAAGTTTGCATTGTGACTTTACAAGTCTTTTTAGCTCATGAGAACTCTTGCGACTTATTGCGGTTTTGGAAGTTGATTCGCTTTTGACACTGCCCTCTGAGATATTGTATAGGTCTCCCATCTGTTCAGCCCTATAACCACAGCCAGGAAAAGCATCGGTGTCAACAATGGATGGTGGGTTTGAATTTAAATCACTCTTATATTTGCGCATGATTGCTTCCGCACCTGGCGACATCAAGGGTGGGGTGTCTGTAGTGGGTGCTGCAACTTCTTGAGTGTAGCAATACTTTGGCAAGGGGCAGTATATCGATTTGAAGAAATCGCGGTGACGATCTGCATCCCCACCACTATTTAGAGCATTATCCATGATTTTCGCATTTTGCACCTCGCTGGTGAAGCTTTGATGTTTGTCGTAGCCAACAGAAGTTCCATTTGCTATCTGTTGAGTTGGACGTTTTGTGAGATATGTTTGTTCAACAGCAGCAGGATTATTGAATGCAAATGAAATTGCATCTCCTGCGTATTCGGCATCTGTTTGCGCTCTTTGCTTCATTTTGGTGGTCATTGATGGCAATTGATGCTATAAAAGTATGCAAATTAAATATTTGCTTTAGCACAAGTTCTGATGATCTGTCTTACTTGTCTTGATATTTCTTGGAGTATAATTTTTCGTATGGTATCTCTGTATTCTCCTTGCTGCTCTTGCATAATAATTGCAAAAGTTTATGTCCCGTTTTAAATGAATGATTAATAGAGCTAGAAAATTTCAGTGTAAGCCCGTCAACAAATAAAAGTAAAATGTGAAAATGGAAAAATTCATGTGACTGTTTATTCGAAGATAATGATGTCCTTTGTTCAAAAAAAACAAAAATGGAAAAATTGCTGAGGTACTGAGTGATACGATACGAGAGTGTCATTGGGTGACTTTACACAGAAAATAATTTTATATTAAAAGTGTTTAAGCTTTGAAGAAACCAGTTTCACATTTTTTCACATCTGAACGATAGTTTAGATACGGGATAACTATGGCCACCGTCCATCCTCTACAGGCTCTAGAAATCAAGATCCGAGATCGGTTTATATGACAGCTATATCAGGTTATAGGCCGATTTGAACCATACTTAGCACAGTTACTGAAAGTCATAGTCAAACACGTTGAGCAAATTTCGGCCAAATTAGATAAAAACTACTTCCCCCTAGAGGCTGAAGAAGTCAAGATCCCCGATTGGTTTTAATGGCAGATATATCAGGTTATGAACCGATTTGAACCACATTTGGCACAGTTGTTAAAAGCCATAAAAAAACAAGCCATGCAACATTTTAACCAAATCGGATAAAAATTGCGCTCTCTTGAGGCTCAAGAAATCAAAATCTCATATCGATTTATATGGCTGCTATATCAGATTATGCACCGATTTCAACCATACTTAGCACAGTTGTTGAAAGTCATAACAAAACATGTCATGCTAAATTTTAGCCAAATCGGATAAGAATTACGCCCTCTAGAGGCTCAAGAAGTCAAGATGCCAGATCGGTTTATATGACAGCTATATCATTTTATAGACCGACTTCAATCCTACTTAGCACAGTTGTTGGACATCATAACAAAACACCTCGTGCAAAATTTCAGTCAAAACAGATAAGAATTGCGCCCTCTACAGGCTCTAGAAATCAAGATCCCAGATCGGTTCATATGACAGCTATATCAAGTTATAGACCGATTTCAACCATACTTAGCACAGTTATTGGAAGTCACAACTAGATCAACTTAAAGTGTTATGACGATAAATAATATATATACTTTATGGGGTCTTAAGCGAAGAGTTACAAATCCTATGGTGGAGGGTATAAAAAAGGACCCCCTTTATGTTGACGACGCACGCAAGCAAAAAAATTAACATGCGGATCTGCACTTGGGGTGTCCGAACTCTCTATAGAGAAGGTGCAGTATAAGCGCTGGCGGAGGTATTGGAGAAGAACAAGGCAGATATTGACGGCTTACAAGAAGTGCGATGGACTGGGAATGGCATCACAACAACACCAAACGGTGACTATAGCTGCTACACGAGGCATGAATTTGGCTGTGGATTTGTGGTTAGTTGTGGCCATGTGTTCGGGGAAGCCTCCTCCTGTAAACTCCTCTTAAGCCAATGGCAATATGGGGTTTAAATAAATGGTATTTGGAGGAAGAGCACGATGCTGATATTTTTTTAGGGCCAAGTATCTGGGGACCACATCTCCCCCGACATCATGAGAATATCGGGCTGAAATGAAGTATTTTAGAATGGAGTACACCTTACATCTAAACTTAAATTCGTATACCAATAAAGTTCACATGGGATTCAGATAAAGGCACTTATATTGTTAAACTGTTAGTCAAGCGATATACTATTTCCGTAGCATGGTATTTCACTACAAGATCTTTAATTGTCGAAAATAAATATTTTAAGGAAACTTTTGTTCCATATAAAGTAAAAGAAGGCGCAGCGGAGCGGGCCCGGGTCAGCTAGTTTAAAATAAAGTAAATCAGCAGAAAACATTTGCTATTTCTGTCCTATTTTCAGTAGACATGCAGTTGACACAGCAAGACGTAATATAGTCTAATCATGCTCCTGTAGAGCCAGTGGACTATTGTCGAATTCAGGCTCCATTTGTGCACAACATCTGTGAGCCTTCCCAGTACGCTCCAGAATGTGACACTTCCAATTTAGTTTCCGAGACCACTCCCAAGTACTTGACTTTGTAAGATATCGAAATCTTTCTATTGAGGAAAGGTGGTGTGTCGTCTTCCTTGTGTACAGACATATTTCATTCTTCTCTGGGAAAACATTTAGATACGTAGGTCTAAACCAATCGTGTGCCATCTCCGAACCCCTTTCGGCGCTTCAGCATAGCTCCTAGAAGTATTATAATGTTATTTGCATTGTATACAGGTTCGTTTCTCCCAGTGACCTATAACGGATTATAGATTGTTTATGGTGGTCACCCACAGGAATGCTCCGGCCAATAGGACTTTTTTAAACAAAAACAAGTAAGGACGGGATAAAGTAGGGTGAAGCCGATACCCTACACCACATTGGATATGCAGACTAAGTCGCTGAACTTAAAATATGTTTAAATTGGATATGTAGAATTTTGATCAAATTGTATACTAGTCCAAATCGGACGTACATATACATGGGAGCTATATCTAAATCTGAACCGATTTCTATGAAATTCACCAATAATGTCGGAACTTATAAGAGAATAACTACTGCAAACTACTCGTGAGAATCGGTTAACAAATGACGATATAACTGCAATTTTAATCCAAATCGGACGAACAAATATATGGGAGCTATATCCAAACCAGCACCGATTTTTTCCAATTTCGTCGCAAGAAAATGCATGTTGCAAATTTAAAGAAGATCGGATGACGATTGCGACCTGTGCTTTGTATACAAATTTACATGGACAGATGGACATAGCTATTGAATCAAAAAGTGATTCTGAGTCGATCGGTATACATATCAATGGATATATCCCTCTTCCTTCTGGGTGTTACAGACAAATTCACTAAGGTTTAATACCCTGTACCACAGTAGTGGTGTAGGGCTGTAGGAGGCTAATCAAGAGAACTACTCTAGTCGTCAAACTGGGAGATAGGTTTATATGAAAGCTATATCCTACCATACACCGATTTGGACCATATATGTCACGATTGTTGGAAATCATAACATAACACTATCTGCCTACTAGAGTCGCGCCATCTAGGGACTGGAGATGTTAAATCGGGAGATTGCTTTATATGAGAGCTTTATCAGGTTACATAGCGATTCGGACCATCCTTGTCACGATTGTTGAAAGCCACAATAGCCCAATCGGATAGAAACTGCAGCTTCTAGTGGCTGAAGAAGTAAAGTCGAAGGACCATTTATTATGGTAGCTGTATCAAAATCTGAACCGATATGACCCATTTCCAATACCCAATGACCTACATCAAAACGAAGTACCTGTACGAAATTTCGAACAACTAGCGTCCTTAACGTCCTAGCACTTGTGTTAAAGTCGGTCCGGACTTAGTTATATCTCCGATATATCTTTCATCAGTTTTTCAATAGGTATGCAAATTTAACATAGGTTTTGTGTATTGAAAGTAGTATGTATGTAGAATCAGTGGTGTAGGGTATTATACAGTCGGTTCTGCCTGACTTCTTTTGATGGTCATAAGAGAATCCGTCGTACAAAATTTCGGGCAATTCGGATAATAAATGCGACTTCTAGAGGCTCAAGAAGTCAAGATCTTAGATCGGTTTATATGACAGCTATATCAGGTTATGAACCGATTTGAACCTTATTTGACACAGTTGTTGAAAGTAAAAATAAAATACGTCATGCAAAATTTCAGCTAAATCGGATAGGAATTGCGCCCTCTAGAAGCTCAAGAAGTCAAATCCCCAGATCTGTTTATATCACAGCTATATCAGGTTAAGGACCGATTTCAACCATACTTGGCACAGTTGTTGGATATCATAACGAAATACTTCGTGCAAAAATTCATTCAAATCGGATAAGAATTGTGCCCTCTAGAGGCTCAAGAATTCAAGACCCAAGATCGGTTTATATGGCAGCTATATCAGGTTATGGACCGATTTGAACCATACTTGGCATAGTTGTTGGGTATCATAACAAAAGACGTCGTGCGAAATTCCATTCCATTCGGATAAGAATTGCGCCCCCTAGAGGCTCAAGAAGTCAAGACCCAAGATCGGTTTATATGGCAGCTATATCAGGTTATGGACCGATTTGAACCATACTTGGCACAGTTGTTGGATATAATAACAAAACACGTCGTGCAAAATTTCATTCCAATCGGATAAGAATTGCGCACTCTAGAGGCTCAAGAAGTCAAGACCCAAGATCGGTTTATATGGCAGCTATATCAGGTTATGGACCGATTCGAACCATACTTGGCACAGTTGTTGGATATCATAACAAAACACGTCGTACAAAATTTCATTCTGATCGGATAAAAATTGCGCACGCTGGAGGCTCAAGAAATCAAGACCCAAGATCGGCTTATATGGCAGCTATATCAGGTTATGGACCGATTTGAACTATACTTGGCACAGTTATTGGATATCATAGCAAAACGCATCGTGCAAAATTTCATTCCAATCGGATAAGAATTGTCCACTCTAGAGGCTCAAGAAGTCAAGAGCCAAGATCGGTTTATATGGCAGCTATATCAAAACATGGACCGATATGGCCCATTTACAATACCAACCGACCTACACTAATAAGAAGTATTTGTGCAAAATTTCAAGAGGCTAGCTTTACTCCTTCGGAAGTTAGCGTGCTTTCGACAGACAGACGGACGGACGGACGGACAGACGGACGGACATGGCTAGATCGACATAAAATGTCACAACGATCAAGAATATATATACTTTATGGGGTCTCAGACGAATATTTCGAGTAGTTACAAACAGAATGACGAAATTAGTATACCCCCCATCTTATGGTGGAGGGTATAAAAACTAATTTGATATTCAATTTTGAACCAAGTTATGTGGAAGTACGCCCTATAGCAGGTCCTAAACTGAACTTCACTTCCGATTGTGGCAATATGGATCTCAAATCAACGGTATTTGGAAGTAAAGAACGAATTTGATATTTTTTTCAGGGCAAAGTGACGTTGACCGCTCCAGCCCCAAAACACCCTCCAAACAGTTGATATTTACCGACCATGGCAATAAGGGCTCACATTAAATGGATTTGGGAGTGCAGCACGAATTTGATATCCATATTTGAGTCAAAATATCTGAGATGCCATCCCTCCCCTGAAATGCACTTCTCATTACCCTAATTTTGAAAAACACCAGATCTCGGAGATTGGTAATGCTATTCGTTCGAATTTTTTATACCCACCACCGAAGGATGGTGGTATATTCATTTTGTCATTCCGTTTGCAACACATCGAAATATCCATTTCCGACCCTATAAAGTATATATATTCTTGATCAGCGTAAAAATCTAAGACGATCTAGCCATGTCCGTCCGTCTGTCTGTTGAAATCACGCTACAGTCTTTAAAAATAGAGATATTGAGCTGAAATTTTGCACAGATTCTTTTTTTGTCCATAAGCAGGTTAAGTTCGAAGATGGGCTATATCGGACTATATCTTGATATAGCCCCCATATAGACCGATCCGCCGATTTAGGGTCTTAGGCCCATAAAAGCCACATTTATTATCCGATTTTGCTGAAATTTGAAACAGTGAGTTGTGATAGGCCCTTCGACATCCTTTGTGAATTTGGCTCAGATCGGTCCAGATTTGGATATAGCTGCCATATAGACCGATCCTCCGATTTAGGGTCTAAGGCCCATAAAAGCCACATTTATTATCCGATTTTGCTGAAATTTGAGACAGTGAGTTGTGTTAGGCCCTTCGACATCCTTCTTTAATTTGGTTTAGATCGGTTCAGATTTGGATATAGCTGCCATATAGACCGATCCTCCGGTTTAGGGTCTTAGGCCCACAAAAGCCACATTTATTATCCGATTTTGATGAAATTCGGGGCAGTGAATTGTGTAAGGCCCATCGACATCTTTCGTTAATTTTGCTCAGATCGGTCCAGATTTGGATATAGCTGCCATATAGATCGATCCTCCGATTTATGGTGTAAGGCCCATAATAGCCACATTCATTATCCGATTTTGCTGAAATTTGGGACAGTGAGATGTGTTAGGCCCTTTGACATATTTC
Organism: Stomoxys calcitrans; assembly: GCF_963082655.1. Taxonomy (NCBI): domain Eukaryota; kingdom Metazoa; phylum Arthropoda; class Insecta; order Diptera; family Muscidae; genus Stomoxys; species Stomoxys calcitrans. Next base: position 173,151,042 of record NC_081553.1, read on the forward strand.
TTCAATTTGGTCCAGATCGGTTCAACTTTGGATATAGCTGCCATATAGACCGATTTCTTGATTTATGGTTTTGGGCCCATAAAATGCTCATTTATTGCCCGATGTCCCCGAAATTTGGAACAGTGAGTTAAGTTAAGCCCCTTGACATACTTCTGCAATGTCGCACAGATCGGTCCAGATTTGGATATAGCTGCCATATAGACCGATATCTAGGTTTTAGGTTTTGGGGCCATAAAAGACGCATTTATTGTCCGATGTCGCTGAAATTTGAGACAGTGAGTTTGGTTAGGCTCTTCGACGTCCTTCTTCAATTTTGCCCAGATCGGTCCAGATTTGAATATAGCTGCCATATAGACCGATCTCTGGATTTAAGGTTTATGGCCCATAAAAGAGGCATTTATTGTCCGATTTCGCCGAAATTTGGGACAGTGCTTAGTGTTAGGCTCTTCGACATGTTTATGCAACTGCCATGTAGACCGATATCTCGACTTAAAGTCTTGGCCCCATAAAAGGCGCATTTATAATCCGATTTCACTGAAATTTGACACAGTGACTTATGTTCGGCTTTTCGACATCCGTGTCGTATATAGTTCAGATCGGTATGAGGTATATGAGTATAAGGTATGAAATTTTCACCGAATTTTGATGAAAGGTGGTTTACATATATATACCCGAGGTGGTGGGTATCCAAAGTTCGGCCCGGCCGAACTTAACGCCTTTTTACTTGTTTTTTTTTTTACTCTCACAGTCAAAAAGGAATATGGTTTCTATTGTTGGGGTTGGTGCTTCGGGCGCCGTTCAAAACCCGCCAAATGGGTATATAGACCAATCACGACAATATAGAGCTCAAACGAAAGGTGCTTGGGAGAAAAAAAAAGAATTTGATATCCAATTGAAGAGCCATGTGTTTGGGGAACTGCCCCACCCGAAAACACCTCCCTATTATACAAAAAGCCAATTGATGTTTAAATTGATTGATTTTCGGGAAATTGATCAAAGTCCCTGGGGTACACCCCACCCTCATACAGAATTTATTTACCGATCATGCCATTATGGGGCTCATATAAAATGTATTTGAAAGTAGAGCACGAAGCGTATATTTACATTATGAGCCAATTGTCTCTCTAAACCGGAAATATTTATCAATACGGTAATATAGGACTCAAAAGAAAGGTATCGGGAGTGTAGTAAAAATTTACCCAGGAACCAAAAAGGGGCACACTTCTTACACATGAATGAAAGTTTTCCGATTCAAGTTTAAACTCAATGATAAGGGACTTTTTTTATAGCCGAGTCCGAATGACTTGCGGCAGTGCGTCACCTCTTTGGGGAGAGTTTTTTACATGGTCATGTATGACAAATGACGCTAGCATTAAGAGGGAATAATCACCGCTTTAAAATGTTATCGCCAGGATTTGAACGCATGCGTTCAGCGTGATAAGAGACATAGGTTACAGGAACACGAATTCGATACACATTCAGGGCGAAGTGTCCCCACCCGAAAAAGATATTAGAGAGTTAAATAAGGCGCAGCGGAGCGGGCCCGGTTCGGCTAGTAGACTATTGATGCGAGTGGACTATACTCTATATATTTTCCGAAGTGGGAATCGAAAAAATTTTACTCTTTAGAGTCTGTGTCGAGCAAAAATTGTAGCCCTGGCTCAAAACACCCTCGATGTCAATGCACATCGCCAACATGTGCATCTTGGCTTCAAAAGATTCTTCTATTTTCGTAGAGGGCAGCCTCCACCGATTACACCTTCACATAGGCATGCTGCTTGTATCTGAGTAATTCGTCGAATGTCCTACTCTTTATCATGATGTCCACTATAGGCTCTATGGTTTTGAGTAGGAATGATGTAAATCTTATAGGTCTTAGGACTCATGACATTTTCGAAGCTTGGATAGCGTTGTTTATTTGCGGAACTACTTTCCTTTTGGGGAAATTTCTCTCCCAATTAAACTTCATTACGATTATGTCATTTTTTTGTTTTGATAATTGTTTTCAATTAAAGATTAAATAGCCACATGGGAGCCAAATGAGTTCCAGTTATAAATCACGACGATGAGCAGACATTTTGCAAATGTTGTAAATATTACGTTTGCATATTTCGTCATAAAAGTGCACTTTTGGAGTTTTTAAATTGGTTCGTGCACTCATAATGGCATCATATATCACATCGTTAGCAGCATCCTAATCGTCATCGTCGTCAGCGCCTTCGTCATACATGTCATTATCCAACATTATCGTGCCAATATTGTTAAGAGTACCTTTGCCAGCCATCCAGCCAGAGCATTGTTGGCCATAATCGTTAACATGTGTTGTTACCATTATATTAAATCGTACTTAAACTTTATTGTTCAACTGCTCCATAAACAATTGTGGGGCCGCCAGTCAACCAGCCAGCGAGCCATCGAGCCAACCACCAACTACTACAACAGTGGTCTTCCCCACATAAGTACCTATGTATACGTAGCCTAGCTAGCTATTCATCTCGGCCTGCCTTGTACTAACTACTTGGGTATTCATGCAGAGTAAGGCCGTCACCACCGCCACCATACACGTGGTGATGGTTAATAAACAATGACGCCCGCAAGTCTGCAGTGCCCAAGGAACACACATTCAAGAAGTGGAGGCCCAGTAGGTGCAAGACCCACCGCCAGCAACAAATGCAGTACCATGAATCAAACTATGCAAGTTCTTCCTTATTTGGTAGAACCCGCATATGTGCATATGCCCTCAATATTCCCTCATTGGTAGAATAAAAAAAAAAAAACGATTGTGATCACTGATATTAACAGCATGGCGGTGATCATTAACAGTCACTCAGTGCTACATTATAACACCCAAAAAGGAAATCCTCCCACATTGCAGAAAAACATAAATAGTTCATATCTGTGTATGATGGAAATTGTATGGCAACCGCTTGTCGCAGACACGAGGACGCCTTTTTGGTTGCAATCACGAGCTAAAGCTGCAAGTAGGCTATAACAAACATTTAAGCCAGGATGATTCGTATAAAATACTATTGTATATTTTGATATGTTCATAATTTTCAATGGAAGCCTTGCGATTCTTCCAATTGGTTACCATTGCTTGTTAGAATCATTGTATCATGGTGTTCGGAAGTTCTCTGGCATATATACATTTTTTATACGTTCTGACCTTTACGCCATCTCGCTGGCCAATAATTGGCATGTTGGGATAAATTAATTTTTTTGAGATTTTGGTTTTTTTAAGCCCAATTTCATACAAAACAAGTAAGAGCGTGCTAAGTTCGGCCGGGCCGAATCTTATATACCCTCCACCATGGATCGCAATTGTCGAGCTCTATGCGCGGTATCTCTTTTAAGGCAAACAAAGAATATTGAATAAGAATTGTTATGCTATTGAAGCTATTTCAAGTTATAGTCCGATCCGAACCATAAATGAATGCTGAACATTGTAGAAGTCATTGTGTAATATTTCAGTTCATTCTGATAAAAATTGCGCCTTGTAGGGGTTCAAGAAGCAAAATTGGGAGATCGGTTTATATGGGAGCTGTATCAAGCTATGGATCGATTCAGATCCTATTAGACACGTTTGTTGAAGGTCATGAGAGAAGCCGATGTACAAAATTTCTGCCAAATCGGATGAGAATAGCGCCTTCTAGAGGCTCAAGAAGTCAAGATCCCAAATCGGTTTATATGGCAGCTATACCAGTTTAGGGACCGATATGCGCCATACCCAGCACTGTTTTTGGAAGTCATAATAGAACACCTCATGCAAAATTTCAGCCAAATCGGATGAGAATTGCGCGCTCTATTGCCTCAAGAAGTCAAGATCCAAGATCGGTTTACATGACAGCTCTACCAGATTATGAACCTATTTAAATCATACTTAACACAGTTGTTGGAAGTGATACCAAAACACCACGTGCAAAATTTCAGTCAAATCGGACAAGAATTGAGCCCTCTAGAGGCTCAAAAAGTCAAGACCCATGATCGGTTTATATTGCAGCTGTATCAAAACATGGACCGATTTGGCCTATTTACAATACCAACCTACCTACAATAATAAAAAGTATATGTGGAAAATTTCAAGCGGCTAGCTTTACTCCTTCGAAAGTTAGCGTGCTTTCGACAGACAGACGGACGGATATGGCTAGATCGACTTAAAATGACATAACGATCAAGAATATATATACTTTATGGGTTCTCAGACGCATATTTCGAGGTGTTATAACCAGAATGACGAAATTAGTATACCCCCATCCTATGGTGTAGGGTATAGTACAAATATTGTGATACAAAAAGTATGGTAGAGTACAATCGGAAGTCGGAGAATCGGAAAACGTGGGAATTATGTCTAGTCAGCAAACTCTAGAAATATTAGCGGATACATATTTCCCGGGAAACTCTTCCTACGTACAATGTGGTATGGTACAATGTGGTATGGTATGGTAGATGGTTACTGTAGGACAGAATCGGACAGCACTCATTGATATAGGAGAAGTTTGCCCCTGTTCCGTAGTGGAATGTTCACTGCCAAATTTGCATTTTAAACAGGATAAGCAAAGGTAATTTTCATTGAAAAAGGCAGAAAACCCGTACCACACGAAAGCAAACGAATTCCGTCTTATTGGTCTATCATCCTTTATGCTGAAGACTATTGAGAGTTTGATAGATACATACACATCTCAAGCCGAACGTTCTTAGAGTTTGTCGGATACATAGCGCAACACTTTAGACATATAATTCAGGCAGGGAAGTTCTTCGCGCGAAGGCGAATTAGGCCGTGTAAAGTGGTCTAGGCCTGAATCCATCTAGGACGAAAGATGTTCATTTTAACAGGAGATAAAGAGTGATTTTTTTAGCTATTATCTTTTTGGCAACACTGTTCACGCACGTTTCGTGTTTTGTTTCACTGTCAAACTTCTTCAGTTTGGTCTATAACTTAACCATGGATCGTCTTACAAACGAACAACACTTGCACATTTCCGAATTTTATTATCAAAATGCATGCTCTGTTAAGAAAGTTTATCGCACGCTTCTTCCATTTTACGGCGAAGTTCATTTTTGGCTCAATTGGTACGTAAATAGGCAGAATTGTCGATTTTGGAGTGAAGATCAACCAGAAGCATTGCAAAAGGTATCAATGCATCCCGAAAAAGTCATAGTTTGGTGCGGTTTATGGGCTGGTGGCATCATTAGACCGTAATTCCTCGAAGATTATGCGAATCGTAACGTAACTGCGTCGACCCGAAAGACTTTAGGGTAACCAAGTTTATTGACGGCAGTCCTCTGGCCTTCACCGCCAAATCGTCTGCCCTTTCATTTCCCCTTACTCCTTTATGGCCCGGCACCCAAACAATACGGATTTTGCATTCCTCAGAGAAGGCGTTAATCTCCCTCTTACACTGCAAGACTGTTCGTGATCTTACCGTCCTGGTTGTTATTACCCTTATGGCAAGTTTACTGTCGGTAAAGATGTTCACACTCGACGTCCTCGCGTTAGCACCACACCACTTCGCGCATTCTGTAATCGCCCGGTTCTCCGCCTGCATGACCGTATTGTGGTCAGACAGTCTAAAACAGATCTCAGTCCCTGTGCGGATGTATCAATGTAAACCCCCAGGCCCACTCTGTCCTTTAGCTTTGATCCATCCGTGTAAGATGATCTTCCAGATGGCAAAACTAGGGTTCCGTCAATCCAAGACTGTGCCGATGGCAGCAGTGCCTCGCACTCGACTTCATAACAAAAAAAAACGTCATACAAAACTTCAGCCAAATCGGATAGAAATTGCTCCCTGCAGAGGCTCAATAAGTCAAGACCCCAGATCGGTTTATATGGCAGCTATACCAGGATATGCACCGATTTGAACCATACTTAGCACATCAAAGTTGAAAGTCATAACAAAGCACCTCATGCAAAATTTCAGCCAAATCGGATAATAATTGTGCCCTCTAGTGGCTCAAGAAGTCAAGAGCACACATCGGTTTATATGGTTATGGACCGATTTCAACTATTCTTAGCACAGTTTTTGAAAGTCATAACAAAAAACCTCATGCAAAATTACAGCCAAATCGGATAATAATTGCTCCCTGCGGAGGCTCAAGAAGTCAAGACCCCAGATCGGTTTATATGGCAGCTATATCAGCTTATAGACCGATTTCAACTTTTCTTATCACAGTTGTTGAAAGTCATAACAAAACAACTCATGCAAAACTTCAGCCAAATCGGATAATAATTGCGCCCTCTAGAGGTTCAAGAAGTCAAGACCCCAAATACGTTTATATGACAGCTATATCAAACGTGGACCGATATAGCCCATTTACAATCCCAACCGTCCTACACTAATAAGAAGTATTTGTGCAAAATTTCAAGCGGCTAGCCTTTCGACCGACAGACGGACGGACATGGCTAGATCGACTTAAAATGTCATGACGATCAAGAATATATATACTTTATGGGGTCTTAGATAAATATTTCGAGGAGTTACAGACAGAACAAGTAAAAAGGCGTTAAGTTCGGCCGGACCGAACTTTGGATACCCACCAACTCGGGTATATATGTAAACCACCTTTCATCAAAATTCGGTAAAAATTTCTACCTTATGTCCCATATCAGTTTCATCAAAATATGTTCCGATTTGGACCAAATACTAATAAGTACACTAGCTATATCTAAAAATAAACCGATCTGAACTATATACGACACGGATGCCGAAAAGCCAAGCCTAACATAAGTCACTGTGTCAAATTTCAGTGAAATCGGATTATAAATGCGCCTTTTATGGGGCCAAGACTTTAAATCGAGATATCGGTCTACATGACAGCTATATCCAAATCTGGACCTATTTGGGCCAAGTTGCATAAAAATGTCGAAGAGCCTAACACAAAGCACTGTCCTAAATTTTGGCGAAATCGGACGATAAATGCCTCTTTTATGGGCCCAAAACCTTAAATCGAGATATCGGTCTATATGGCAGCTATATTCAAATCTGGACCGATCTGGGCAAATTTGAAAAGGGTGTCGAAGAGCCTAACCAAACTCACCATCTCAAATTTCAGCGACATCGGACAATAAATGCGTATTTTATGGCCCCAAAACCTAAAACTTAGATATCGGTCTATATGGCAGCTATATCTAAATCTGGACCGATCTGTGCGATATTGCAGAAGTATGTCAAGGGGCTTAACATAACACACTGTCCCAAATTTTGGCGACATCGGATAATAAATGAGCATTTTATGGGCCCAAAACCATAAATCAAGAAATCGGTCTATATGACAGCTATATCCAAATCTGAACCGATCTGGACCAAATTGAAGAAATATGTCGAAGGGCCTAAAACAACTCACTGTTCCAAATTTCACCAAAATCGGACAATAAATGTAGTTTTTATGGGCCTAACACCATAAATCGGAGGATCGGTCTATATGGCAGCTATATCCAAATCTGAACCGATCTGAGCCAAACTGACGAAGGGTGTCGATGGGCCTTACACAATTCACTGTCCCGAATTTCATCAAAATCGAATAATAAATGTGGCTTTTGTGGGCCTAAGACCCTAAACCGGAGGATCGGTCTATATGGCAGCTATATCCAAATCTGAACCGATCTGAGCCAATTTAACGAAGGATGTCTAAAGGCCTAACACATCTCACTGTCCCAAATTTCAGCGAAATCGAATAATAAATGTGGCTTTTATGGGCCTTAGACCATAAATCGGAGGATCAGTCTATATGACAGCTATATCCAAATCTGAACCGATCTGAGCCAAATTGACGAAGGATGTCGAAGGGCCTAACACAACTCACTGTCCCAAATTTCAGCGAAATCGGATAATAAATGTGGCTTTTATGGGCCTTAGACCATAAATCGGAGGATCGGTCTATATGGCAGCTATATCCAAATCTGAACCGATCTGAGCCAAATTGACGAAGGATGTCGAAGGGACTAACACAACTCACTGTCCTAAATTTCAGCGAAATCGGATAATAAATGTGGCTTTTATGGGCCTTAGACCATAAATCGGAGGATCGGTCTATATGACAGCTATATCCAAACCTGGACCGATCTGAGCCAAATTAACGAAGGATATTGAAGGGCCTAACACAACTCACTACCCCAAATTTCAGCGAAAACGGATAATAAATGTCGCTTTTATGGGCCTAAGACCCTAAATCGGCGGATCGGTCTCTATGGGGGCTATATCAAGATATAGTCCGATATAGCCCATCTTCGAACTTAACCTGCTTATGGACAAAAAAAGAATCTGTGCAAAATTTCAGCTCAATATCTCTATTTTTAAAGACTGTAGCGTGAGTTCAACAGACAGACGGACGGACATGTCTAGATCGTCTTAGATTTTTACGCTGATCAAGAATATATATACTTTATAGGGTCGGAAATGGATATTTTGATGTGTTGCAAACGGAATGACAAAATGAATATACCCCCATCCTTCGGTGGTGGGTATAAAAACGAAATTAGTATATCCCCATCCTATGGTGGAGGGTATAAAAATTACCGTAACTCAGTAAGTACTTCATGAAGCTCGATTAACCTCTTGCTAACATAAAGGACCTCATTATACCCTACACCACCATTGTGGTACAGGGTATTATAACTTAGTGAATTAGTTTGTAACACCCAAAAGGAAGAGAGATAGACCCATTGATAAGTATACCGATCGACTCAGAATCACTGTTATATTAATTTGTTAAACTGCCCATGTTAAATTTAAAACTACAGGTCGCAATTTTCATCCGATCGTCTTCAAATTTGGTATGGGCGTGTTTTTCGACCTAGAGACGAAGCCTATTGAAATTGGTACAAATCGGTTTAGATTTGGATACAACTCCCATATATTTTGGGTTGCCCAAAAAGTAATTGCGGATTTTTCATATAGTCGGCGTTGACAAATTTTTTCACAGCTTGTGACTCTGTAATTGCATTCTTTCTTCTGTCAGTTATCAGCTGTTACTTTTAGCTTGCTTTAGAAAAAAAGTGTAAAAAAGGTATATTTGATTAAAGTTCATTTTAAGTTTAATTAAAAATGCATTTACTTTCTTTTAAAAAATCCGCAATTACGTTTTGGGCAACCAAATATGTTCGTCCGATTTGCAGTAATATTCCAATAAAATGGTCATTTGCTAACCGATTTTCTCGAAATTTGGCAGGAAGAACTTTTTTATGACTCCCGACGTTACAGGTGAGTTTCATTCAAATCGGTTCAGATTTGGATATAGCTCCCATATATATGTTCATCCGATTTGCAGTAATACTCCAATAAAATGGTCATTTGTTCACCGATTTTATCGAAATTTGGCAGGAAAAATTTTTTTATGACTCCCGACATTACAGGTGAGTTTCATTTAAATCGGTCTAGATTTGGATATAGCTCCCATATATATGTTCGTCCGATTTGCAGTATTACTTCAATAAAATGGTCATTTGTTAACTGATTTTTTCGAAATTTGGCTGGAAGGATATTCTTATGGCTCAATGGTCATTTGTTCACCGATTTTCTCGAAATTTGGCAGGAAGGATTTTTTTATGACTCCCAACATTAAAGATGAGTTTCATTAAAATAGGTTCAGATTTGGATATTGCTCCCATATACATGTTGGTCCGATTTGCAGTGATAATGCAATAAAACGCTCATTTGTTGCCCGACTCTCTCGAAATTTTGCAGGAAGGATTTTCTTTTGACTCTGGCCCAGATTTTAATATAGCCCCAAGAGCCACTGCAAGCGTATTATTTGACCAATCTTGCCAAAATTTGTCAACCTAATTATTACAGTTTGAACATATTTGCTCGCCGAAATCCATCAAAATTGGTTCAGAATAGATATAGCTCCCACATTGTACTTGTACGGTAGGTGTAGGGTATTATACAGTCGGCACCGCCCGACTTTTGCCCTTCCTTACTGGTTTTTATAATCGAGTTCCACAGTTGTTGCTAGCATTGGCGTGGGAAAAATTAAACGTTGAAAATGTATTCATGGTGTTTTCAATGGATTCTGATTCTAATTGTGGTTAACTGTACCCATGTTTTTAATCGCACCATATTTGAGTGTGCATTGTGTGTCACATATTTAACGGATTTCTATGTCGAAAGTTACATTCAGTCAGAGATTTTTAGAGAAATCCTGTCGTCACCACAAAATGTTAACACACAGCATTCTTTCGCAAGACCTTTGAAGAATGGCCCCATTTATTTGCAGTCCCCACAAAAGTTCACAGAATGTGCATTTATTACAATTTCACGATAACCATCACCTATCGCTGAAATCGCAATTCCATTTACATACATAGTTGATATTTAAAGTAAATTTATTTCCTTAACATAACATAATGTAATTTTATTAAACGACATTTAAATGTAATTCAACGCCAACACCATCATTAATGCCATTTAGACATTTATGTAGCATCTGGAAATTCATTCATGCAATTTTGACACAATACTCATCTTCGTGTCTCAGCAACAGGTAGAAATGTACACATCCATCCGTCCGTCCTTTCGTCCCTCCGTATTGGGGGGATATAGAGCAGCTACATATGTAGCTTTAGCCGACTTTGGCACAATTAATATACGAGTGTGGTGACTGACTGAGTTTTTACTAGGCATTGCCTTAATGCATTACCCAGAGAAACTATGTATGTTGGCATCTGAAAACTGCACCACATTGGGGGGATGATCGTCGAGAGGATCACTTTACATGGCAACGGAGACCAAGAGTTAAGAAAAGCAGCGTGTAGGTATGTTTTATGCGATTTTCGTGAGTTTAATGCATTTTGCATGATCCGCAAAGGTAACATTGACAGCAACAGATGAGGAGACATTGCAACATTTTCCCAAACTCGCATGTGTTTGGCATACAGCGTAAGGTGTATGTGCTGTGAAATTGTTCGACTTAAAGAAATATCTACGAGTGTTGTAAACTTTAAAGATTCCCATTGGAAGAAAAAAAAGGAATAACAAAAGTTTACAATGAAATTAATGACTATTTGTTGTGGAGTTTCTAAGTAATTTGAGTGTACATATATGCCCTCCGTATACTATACTCTAAGCAACAACAACAAATTGTTAGTTAAGACACATCAAACGGCATGAAGTTTTCACAGGCCAAACATAGGTCTTCTGCAATTCAAGAAATTCGTTTATATAGTGGCTATAACAAAAAATTGAGTTATCTGTATCTGTTGGGGTTTCCATTTACATTTCCCGACTTTTCCGAAATGTAATACAAGATCCTGTTTTAAACGCGCATATAAATACTATACATATACTCCAAGCCATATATATTTTATAGAACTTCATTTTACAGTCTGCGGGGATTTAAAAGTAGATAGGATTCGTTTAATCCATGGTCATTAGACCGCTTCATCCTTTAAGAGAAAACCTTTTTTTTGCAAATAGGGAAACGCATACCTTCAACTTCCATTTGGTTCTAATAAGTGAAATACGAAATGGCATGACGATCGGTTAACGATAGCACAAGCAGCAACGGCATTCAAAGTTGGAAAAAGTGCATTTTTATACCCATCACCATAGGATGGGGGTTTACTAATCTAGTCATTCCGTTTGTAAGACGTCGAAATATGAATCTTAGACCCCATGAAGTACACAGATAGAACAATGACGGTACCTTGTCAAGACCGCCTGGTATTATTTTGTTCTCGTCATTGGCAAAGATATTTAATACCATTTGGTATCAATTCAATACCAGACATATGAGGCAATTAAGACCAGCAATAAAGACAAAAGATTTGGATTTCCCCATCTTTGAAAGGCCATATCGGATAAAAGATTATATGGGAGTTTTATCGAATCCTGTGCCAATTTTAACGACACATACTGGGACATGAAATAAAACATATCACGTCCTATATTGTAGAGATGTTACCAAAATTGTAACATCTCTTACCTTAAAAGTTCATATCGGATGAAATATACACATTGGATCTATATCTAAATTAGAAGTGATTTTAATGAAATTTGCGCACTTATTGGAACGTCAATTTAAACGTCTCATGCTAAATCGGAATTGTGAATTCTACAGCCTTAAAAGGCCATATCGGATGAACGATATATATAGGAGCTTTATCTAAATCTTAACTAAATCTTTATGAAATTTTGTGCATAAATGAAGACGTCAAATAAAGCACCTCATGCAAAATTTTGTAAAGATCGGACCAAAATTCTGGCTTCTACAGCCTTAAAAGGCCAAATCGGATGAAAGATATATATGAAAGTCATATCTAAATCTAACCCGATGAATTGGTGTAGATCGGATCATAATTATGGCTTCTACAGCCTTAATAGTTTAAATCGGATGAATGATATATATGGGAGCTATATGTAAATCTGAGCTGATTTTAATGAAATTTTCCATATATGTTAAGATCAGTAACAAAACAGTCCGTGCCAAATTTTGTGCAGATCGGTCGAAAATTGTGGCTACTACGACCATTTAAGTGCAAATCGGGCGATACATATATATGGGATCTATATCTAAATCTGGACCGATTTTTATGAAATTTTGCACAGATATTAGGACGTCAAATAAAGCACCCCATGCCAAATTTTATAAAGATCGGTAAAAAATTGTGACTTCTACAGCCTTAAAAGGCCATATCGGATGAAAGATATATATGGGAGATATATCCAAATCTGGAACGATTTTCATTAAATTTTCCACACATATTATGACGTCAAATAAAAAACTTCGCGCTAAATATTTTAAAGATGGGACTAAAACTGTGGTTTCTACAGCCTTAAAAGTCCATATCGGATGAAAGATATATATGGGGGCTATATCTAAATCTGAACTGATTTTCATGAAATTTTGCACACATATGCAGACCTCAAATAAAATACCCAATGGCAAATTTTGTAAAGATAGGACGAAAATTGTGGCTTCTACAGCCTTAAAAAGCCATATCTGATGAAAGATATATATGGGAGCTATATCTAAATCTGAACCGATTTTTTCAAAATCAATAGCGTTTGCCCTTGGGCCAAAAAAGGGACATGTGCAAAATTTCGTGACAATCGGATAACAAATACGACCTGCACTTTGATTACAAGAATACATGGATTCACAGACGGACATGGCTAAATCGAATCAGAAAGTGATTCTGAGTCGATCGGTATACTTATCAATGGGTCTAGCTCTTCTTCTTCTTAACGTTGCAAACAAATGCACAAATCTATAATTCCCTGTACCACAGTGATGGTGTAGGGTATAAAAACGTATTTGATATCCAATTGTCGGACCAAGTGTTTGGGGGACCACCCCAACCTCCAAAACACCCCTAAATCGGACATATCTACCGACCATGGCAATATGGTACTCAAATGAAAGGTATTTGCGAGCAGAATACGAAACTGATATCCAAGTGTGGGACCAATTTCCCTTCCCCAAAACACCCCATACAGGACTTATTTACTGACCATGGCAATATGGAGCTCCAATAAAAGGTATTTGAGTGTAGAATACGAATGTAATATTCAAAAGTGAGACCTTCCCTCCCCAAAAACGCCCCCCAAAGAGGAAAAATTTACGACCATAACAATATGGGTCTTAAATGAAAGGTCCTTGGGAGTAAAGCACGAATCTGATATCAATATCCGGAAAAAAATGTTTATGGGGCAACCCCACCCGTATAACACCACCCACATAGGACGTATTTGCTGACAACTTCAATATGGGGCTCAAATAAGAGGTATTTTAGAGTAGAATACGAATCTGAGATATGTTTGCAGGGCCGAGTCACTGAGTAGCCGCCCATTGCCCAAAAACACCCCCAAATATGATTGCCGACTTTGGAAATATTGGGTTCAAGTGAAACGTATTCGGAAGTAGACCACAAATCTGATGTCAACAATCGGGACCAACTGCCTAGGGGACGTCCCACCCCCATAACAATCCCAAAATAGGACGTATATGCTCACCATGACAATGTGGGTCTTAAAGAGAGCGGATCTCGATATTGATAGTTTTTAGGGCCCATACCCCAAACCGGACGTATTTACTGACTTTTGCAATAAGGGGTTTAAATGAAAGGTATTTGAGATAAGAAAACGAATTCGATATCCAATTTTGAGGCCAATGGCAATATGGGGTTCAAAAAAAGATATTTATAAGTAGAGCACGATGCTGATATATTTTCAGGGCTAAGTGTTTGGGGGATCACTCTCTCCCTAAATCGGACATATTTTGATTGATGGATACCCAATTTCGGGACCAATTTTCTGGGGGTCTATCCCTTTCCCAAAACACCCCACAAACTGAAATTATTTACTGACGATCGCAATATAGGGCTAAAATAAAGGTATTTGGGAGTAGAATATGAATCTGATATCAAAATGTGGGACCGTGTATTTGGGCAAGAGTACAAATTTACCGGCCAAGGCAACATGTGGTTCAAATGATGTATTTGAGATTAGAATAAGTAAGAGCGTGCTAAGTTCGGCCGGGCCGAATCTTATATGCCTCCACCATGGATCGCATCTGTCGAGTTCTTTGCGCAGTATCTCTTTTTAGGCAAACAAAGAATAATGAATATGGGCGGAGGAGGAGGTGGAGCTTTATCAAGTTATAGTCCAATTCGGGGCTCAAGAAGCAAAATCGGGAGATCGGTTTATATGGGAGCTGTGTCAAGCTATAGATCGATTCAGACCATATTGCACACGTATGTGCCAAATCGGATAGAAATTGTGCCTTCTAAAAGCTCAAGAAGTCAAGACCCAAGATCGGTTTATATAGCAGCTATATCAGGTTATGGACCTATTTGAACCATACTTCGTACAATTGTTGGAAGTGATATCAAAACACTATGTGCAAAATATCAATCAAATTGGATGAGAATTGCGCTCTCTAGAGGATAGTTGGAACCTCCTCATACTATATCCTGCATACAAGAAAGGGAACAAGACAGTATGTGACAACTACGGAGTAATAAGTCTCCTCCCTATCGCATATAAGATACTAACGAACATACTATGTGAAAGATTAAAGACTAAGCTCAATGAAATATCTGGACCCTATCAGTGCGGCTTGGGACCTGGTAAATCCACTATAGGCCAGATATTTACACTGTGTCCCATCCTTCAAAAAAAACCCGAAAAGTTTAAATCAACAACCACCTCCTATACGTTCAAAGGTATTTCATTTCAGGATTGCGCATACTGATACATGCTCTTGAGATGCCAACGACATCGACATTAGGGTCGGTTACCGGAAGAAGCAATTGCAGTCAATTGCAAAGCATCGAAAAAGAATCAACGAAATTGGGTTTGGCAGTAAATGGAAATAAGATAAAGTGGATGATATCAACTCCAACAAAGCCCTGTAAACCCAAGCAGATAAAGAAAATGGAATGTAGCAACTTTTTCTATCTCGGCAACGACGTGAACGAAACCAATGTTGAGACAGTATTTGAAATGTTTGAAAGAAAGATATTTTGTAAAATATATAGACCAATCTCCTTCAATGGAGAAAATAGGCGTCGCATGAACCACGAGCAGCATGACGACGATAGCTTAGTTAAACGCATTAAAATACAATGCTGCACTCGTTGGGTCATGATGTCAGAATGAATGAAGAAGATGCAACGAAGAAGTCTTTTGAAGGCGACCACAATAGAATGAGCAAAAGGGGACCCCCAAAACTTCAATGGAGTGACCAAGTAGAGAAAGACATATCGAAACTAGGTGTCAGAGATTGGAGAAGGAGCGCAGAAGATCGAGGCGCCTGAAAATCTATTTTACGTTAGACTAGAGGAATAAATGTTCTGTAATGGCCAACTAAAGTAAAGTTCAATAAGAACGAACATATTTCGTTAAGTGTACGTATATTTAAGTTTCATATGGGATCATATTTGCGCAATATGGAACTCGAAGAAAATATTTATCTTTGTGCAATTTTATCTTAGTGCTTTAGTTTAATCGTCTATCGTCACATTTAATTTTGAGTTACTCAAATGACCTTCCTTAATGACCAATCCGCTTAGACATTTCAAAGTGCATTTTTGTTTCGGCCAGTCTTAGATTATTTTGCCAGGTACATTGGAATACATGGAACAATTTGGTACAATGGATTAATTTTAGCCGCAACAACGACAACATCACGAAAAACAACATTTTCCAAATGTAAAGTTTAATGCACAGACTTGTAATGACAATGGGAGCAAACATAACGAAATTATGCTGCCGCCAACGAGGGCAACGTTTATGAACTATTTTCATGTGTGAATTTTAGCAGAGGTGTGCAGTTTTAAATCTGTGTTGGGGTTAGCGACACTTTGCGAGTCATAATGATCTGATTAAGGTTCCCAAGTTAATCTAACATATTAAACTAGGCAAACGACATAAAATGCAGTCGGGCCGAATCTTAAAAGTCTTCTCTCGTGTGTTAAGTTCCCTGTTAATACAGACAGAAATTGAATAATTATATTTTCGTAGTATTCGTACTTAAATTGCGCTCTATGCCCAAGAAGGTTTTGCATGGCCTGGCAAGTTCTGGACATAGTTTCAGAAGCTTTCATATGCATTCATCTTATCATCTTGCTTGCATCTACGTATGTTCCCTGAACTTTATATACATATATCTTTCACAGAATTTCTTCTTCTTTCGTAAAGTCAAAAATTTGTCTATTTGCTGGAATGTTTGGTCTGATAGATTCAAAACGGCAGACCCACAGATTGTGTTGCAAAAGTGAACCGATCGGGACAATATGAAACTCAAACAAGTAAAAAGGCGTTAAGTTCGGCCGGGCCGAACTTTGGATACCCACCACCTCCACGTAAACCACCTTTCATCAAAATCCGGTGAAAATTGTATACCTTTTGTCCCATAGCAGTTATATCCAAAAATATGTTCCGATTTGGACCAAATACTTATAAGTACAAGTCAAAATATTGGTCTTTTAAATAGTTATATCTAAAAATAAACCGATCTGAATCATATACGACACAGATGTCGAAAAGTCTAACATAGGTCACTGCGTCAAATTTCAGTGAATTCGGATTATAAATGCGCCTTTTATGGGGCCAAAACTTTAAATCGAAATATCGGTCTATATGACAGCTATATCCAAATCTGAACCGATTTGGGCCAAGTTTCAGAAAAATGTCGAAGGGCTTAACCTAACTCACTGTCCTGAATTTCGGCGACATCGCACAATAAATGCACCTTTTATGGGCCCAAATATTAAATTGAGAGATCAGTCTATATGGCAGCTATAACCAAATCGAGACCGATCTGCGCCATATTGCAGAATTATGTTGAGGGGCATAACTTAACTCATTGTCCCAAATTTCGGCGACATCGAAATGCGCCTTTTTTGGGCCCAAAAACCTGAAATCGAGAGATCGGTCTATATGGCAGCTATATCCAAAACTGGACCGATCTGCACCAAATTGATGAGGGATATCAAAAGGCCTAACACAATTCACTGTCCCAAATTTCAGAAAAATCGGATAATAAATGTGGCTTTTATGGGCCCAAGACCCTAAATCGGAGGATCGGTCTATGGGGCAGCTATATCCAAATCTGAACCGATCTGAGCCAAATTGACGAAGGATGTCGAAGAGCCTAACACAACTCACTGTCCCAAATTTCAGCGAAATCGGATAATAAATGTGGCTTTTATGGGCCTAAGACCTTAAATCGGAGGATCGATCTATGTGGCAGCTATATCCAAATCTGGACCGTTCGGGGCCAAACTGACGAAAGATGTCGAAGGGCCTAACACAACTCACTGTCCTGATTTTCAGCAAAATCGGATAATAAATGTTGCTTTTATGGGCCTTAGACCCTAAATCGGCGGATCGGTCTATATGGGGGCTATGTGAAGATATAGTCCGATATCGCCCATCTTCGAACTTAACCTGCTTATGGACAAAAAAAGAATCTGTGCAAAATTTCAGCTCAATATCTTTATATTTAAAGACTGTAGCGTGATTTCAACAGGCAGACGGACGGACATGTCAAGATCGTCTTAGATTTTTACGCTGATCAAGAATATTTATACTTTATAGGGTCGGAAACGGATATTTTGATGTGTTGCAAACGGAATGACAAAATGAATATACCCCCATCCTTCGGTGGTGGGTATAATAATAACAAATTTTGGAGTAGCATACGAAACTGATAATAGCAAATTTGCTACGTTCGACCGGGCCGAATCTTGGGAACCCACCATCATGGATTCTGTTAGAAATTTATACAAAATAAATTTAGTTGAAGGGCATAATATTATTTCACATACCAAACGTCTGTCAAACCAACAAAAATTAAAGCTTTTAGGGAGCTATATGGGAGCTATATCGAACCCACGCGTTCAGCGTCATAGGCGGACATGCTAACCTCTGCGCTACGGTAGTCTCCACATCGATATTAAGTATCTGTGCAAAATTTTAAGCGGCTAGCTTTACGCGTTCGACCTCTATCGTGATTTCGACAGACGGACAGGGCTAGATCGCCTCTGAACGTCGAGATGATCAAGTACATATGTACTTTATGGTCTTAGACGAATATTTCGAGGTGTTACAAACGGAATGACTAGATTAGTATATAAAATAAGGATATCGGTTTATATATGCATACAATATGCATGTCCCGATTAAAACCAAATGTAATAAAGCACGTTGGCAATTATAGAGAAATCATTGTACAAAATTTTAGACTAATCGGATAAAAATTGCGTCCTCTATAGACTCAAGAAGTGAAAACGGGAGATTTATAAGGAAGCTATAACAGATCACGAGTTCAACAATCGGAGAGTATACCAATCGCCGCTTCAGTCAACCGCCACCCCCTCTCGGATGTGATAGTTGCCGAGAGAAAATTCCGAGACATCATTAACGCAACAGCCGCTCGCTTTATACCAGCCGGTCGAATACCCCTAGTTCGGCCCAATTTCCCGGCGCAGGCAGTGGTACTCACAGGCGAGCGTGATGGGATTCGTTGTATGGACCCCACAAACCTCAAAATCAGCGAGCTGAATCTGGAAATCAACAGGGAAATTAACGAACATAGGCGGAATTTGTGGCTGGAACACTTGGAGCAATGTAACTTAGGCACCGGTTTAGGCAAGCTGTGGTCTACTGTTAAGTAACTCTCAAACCCCGGTAGACGGGATGACAGGACCTCAATCACTTTTGGCGATATAACCGTGACTGATCCGAAGAGATGCGCCAGGTTGTTCAAGCGTCAATTTATTGTGCATGCCGAGAGTGACACGGTAAGGAGGAGAGCCATACGCCGTATTCTTGGTCTCCGAGCCAATGGACTGCCATCACAATTTACCGTTGGCGAAGTTACGAATGAAATCCGTAGCGCCAAATCATCTAAGGCATTGAGCTCCGACGAAATCACTACATTGACATTGGCTTTGAACACTCTTATAGTTCTCGATGTCTGGAAAATGGGCAGAGTGATACCGCTACTAAAGCTTGGAAAGGGCCCGAGTATGGGGGAGTCGTACATACCGATCTTCCTTCTCTCACCAGTAGCAAAGATGCTTGAGGCATTGCTCCTCCC
Organism: Stomoxys calcitrans; assembly: GCF_963082655.1. Classification (NCBI taxonomy): domain Eukaryota; kingdom Metazoa; phylum Arthropoda; class Insecta; order Diptera; family Muscidae; genus Stomoxys; species Stomoxys calcitrans. The sequence continues at coordinate 173,170,587 of NC_081553.1, forward strand.
GAGCATCGTAGGACAATTTCCATTCGCCGAGCATCGAATTGAATTTTGAAGACTGCATAGCACAACAACAGCTTTGAATGGCATCACTGCACACATTTGCCGTGGCTTCAATCAGTCTAGGCCATGTGATAGGACGGTCCTCGTGGCACTGAACCTATCGAAGGCATTCGACAGCCATGCCAAACTATTTGGGGACATCGCCAACACGTCCCTCTAGCCAGACCTCGACGGAATCTCTACATTGATGTTGAAGAATCTGGATTTACCTGGAGTTGAGTACCTTACTGAATACCTCGTGGCACTGGACCTATCGAAGGCATTCGACAGCCATGCCAAACTATTTGAGGACATCGCCAATACGTCCCTCCAGCCAGACCTCGACAGAATCTCTACATTAATATTGAAGAATATGGATTTACCTGGAGTTGAGTACCTTACTGCTGTCCTCAATCTGTCTTTGAACACTCTTATAGTTCCCGATATCTGAAAAATGGGCAGAGTGATCGCGCTACTGAAGCCAGGAAAGTACCCGAGTTTGGGGGAGTCGTACAGACCGATCTCCTTCTCTCACCAGTAGCAAAGACGCTTGAGGCATTTCTCATCCCGAGCCTCGTAGAAGATTTTCCATTCGGTCGCCAACTAGTCTCTCCAGCCAGGCTCGAAACGCTGGGTCACGAATTATCCCTTATCTGTGTGGTCGCCAAAAAGTCGAAGCACCGTAGAGTGGAACAGGTTCCCCAAGGTGAGGTAATATCTCCGGCACTGTTTAACCTCTATCCACCATTCCAACAACTCCAAACGGCATAGAGATCGTATCATATGCGGACGATTGTATGATCATGGCATCAGGCACCCCACTCATTGTTGACATCTGCGATAGGTTGAAGGTCTACCCCAACAAACTTGCCTCATATTTCGCTGCAAGAAATCTGAAGATATCTGCCACCAAATCTTCAGCCACATTGTTCACTACAAATACGCGCGAGGTGAATACTGGCTGACTGTGATGGTCGATGAAGAAATGATTCCGACCATCAAGTGTACCAAAATACTTGGCGTCATATTTTATAGCTCTTACATATTCTCCCCACATGACACAGCAATTTGCGGTTAAGTCAAAAGTAAAATCAACGTCCTCAAGGCACTTGCTGGCAGCACTTGGGGTGCAGACAAAGAAACCTTGTTGACCATGTCCAAAACAATTGGCCGGTCTGTGTTAAGCTATGCAGCGCCAGTGTGGTCGCGTCAGCTCTGTGACACGCAGGGGAATAATATTCAGATCTGTCAGAATGCCGCCCACCGAACTGCGACGGGCTGTCTCCTCAGTTCTCATGTGGACCACCTCCATCAGGAGATAAAGATCCTACCAGTGCGAAGACATAACTACATGCTGTCTAAGCAATACCTTTGGGCTGTTATCGCAGAAACCATCCAAATCATCATCTTGTGGTTAGATATCCACCACCCAGAAGCCTTAAGGTAGATCTACACGATCTAGAGCGTGAGGTTCAGCGCTCCCAGACAGAACCTCTAGATCAAGCAGCCTATCAAGCAGGTCTAGACAACATTCATGCAGACACGGTAGCAGATGCGCTCAATGGCTACCGGGTGAATGTAGTCCTTGGAGAACGACTACATTCACCCGGGTGCCCCCCATTGCACCTGAAGAAATTGACCTCCCCCGGCAAACCAGAGTAGTTCTGACTCCATTAAGTTCCGGCAGATGCAACCGCCTCAACTCCTACAGAGAAAGGTTTTATGCCGACGCCGACATTACCTGTTTAACTGCCCAGCCAGACCCAGCTGCCTGTGGACGCACCCCATCTTAGTCGCAGAATTCCTGGGTCTTGACACTCAACATAATCAAGCAGACAAAAGATAGAACACAACAAACTGCTACCAATAAACAACAACAACGAATTCAACAAAAAGGACGATTGAAAAAAGTATGATTGGGAAACATTTAAGATCGGGTAGGAAATTTTACGTTAAATTTTACAAATAGTGTAACTTTACCGATAGCTTCGATAGGAAAAATATCAATCGATATTCAGCCAAAACTTAAATATCGATAGTATAGATAGTGCCATCGATATTGTACCAACTCTAATTTGAAGTTTGGCTATGTTCTGTCATAGCACATTACAGTAAAGTTCTTACATTCTGAAGCTTACCATCTAATTGTTCCTCCTTCGAACGGTAACACTTCATCCACCAGCCTAACTCAAATCCTCATTTAATCAGGTGGCAATAATTTATCTCTTCGCCGTCACTGCTTTGCCTTACATTTCTAAACGACTTTGTTCGAAATTTTTCTCATCATTAAATTTTTGAGACCACTTTATTCTACCCCCTATCCGAAGGATAGGCGTATATTCATTTTGTCATTCCGTTTGCAACACATCGAAGTATCCATTTCCGACCCTATAAAGTATGCATATTCTTGATCAGCGTAAAAATCTGAGACGATTTAGATATGTCCATCCGTCTGTCTATTGAAATCACGCTGCAATCTTTAAAAGTAGAGATATTGAGCTGAAACTTTGCACAGATTCTTTTTTTGTCCATTAGCAGGTTAAGTTCGAAAATGGGCTATATCGGACTATATCTTGACCGATCGGCCGATTTAGGGTCTTAGGCCAATAAAAACCACATATATTATCCGATTTTGCTGAAATTTTGGGACAGTGAGTTGTGTTAGGCCCTTCGACAACCTTCGTCAATTTGGTCCGGATCGGTCCTGATTTGGATATATCTGCCATATAGACCGATCCTCCGATTTAGGGTCTTTGGCCCATAAAAGCCACATTTATAATCCGATTTTGCTGAAATTTAGGACAGTGAGTTGTGTTAGGCCCTTCAACATCCTTCCATAAGTTGGCCCGGATCGGTCTAGATTTGGTTATAGCTGCCATATAGACCGATCTCTCGATTTAAGCCACATTTATTATCCTATTTTGATGAAATTTGGGACAGTGAGTTGTCTTAGGCCCTTCGACATTTTTTTTTAATTTGGCCCCGATCGGTTCAGATTTGAATTTAGCTGCCATATAGATCGATCCATCGATTTAAGGTTTTGGGCCCATAAAAGGCGCATTTATTGTCCGATGTCGCCGAAATTTGGGACATTGAGTAAAGTTAATCCCCTTGATAAACTTCTGCAATATGGCACAGATCGATCTAGATTTGGATATAGCTGCCATATAGACCGTTCTCTCGGTTTTAGGTTTTGGGGCCATAAAAAGCGCATTTATTGTCCGATGTCGCCGAAATTTGGGACAGTGAGTTGTGTTAGGCCTTTCGACATCCTTCTTAAATTATGCTCACATCGGACCAGATTTAGATATAGCTGTCATATAGACCGATCTCTCGATTTAATGTTTTGGACCCAAAAAAGGCGATGTTGCCGAAACTTGGGACAGAGAGTTAAGTTAAGCCCCTCCACATATTTCTGCAATTTGGTCTAGATCGATCAAGTTTTCTACATAGATGATATATTGATCGATATCTCGATTTAAAGCATTGGCCCCAAAAAAAAGGCGCATTTTTAATCCGATTTAACTGACATTTGATACAGTGACTTATGTTAGACTTTTTGATGTCCATGTTGAATATGGTTCAGATCGGTTTATTTTTAGATATAGCTACTAATAAAACCAATATTTTGCATTACACAATTAAACAATGACTTGTACTTGTTAGTATTTGGTCCAAATCGGAACATATTTCGATATAACTGCTATGGGACATAATTTTCACCGGATTTTTATGAAAGGTGGTTTGCCTATATACCCGACATGGTAGATATCCTAAGTTTGGCCCGGCCGAACTTAACGCCTTTATACTTGTTTCCTTTTTTTTGCTTTCGATGATATTTGGTATGCTCACGTTTTATTATAGTTTTGCTACAATTTTAGTGTTTCGCTACAACAAACCATTTTCCTACTTCACCCGACATGTGGGCACCTCCTCTCATGATTATGGGAACTGTAGGAGTCTCTTGTCGAATGTTTGTGGTTGATTTGAATGCGGCTACAACAGGTGCCGTTTAAAGACCACAACAACTAAGAGCGGCAAAAGCACAGGAATCTCTTTTGCGAACAACCTCTTATGTACTGTGGAGCATTTATGTTGATATTGTGCCGATATGTAGGGCGAAAATAAATAAATTAGTTTTACAAGATGGGATACGTTATTAGAGACACTTTCAGAATTTGGTCTAGTCCCTCATATGAAGCTATGAAATCGTTACTTATTTCGGCCCAAACGAAGTTTTCTTTCACATCCATTACCTTCTATTTAATATGATGTGTTAACCTTTGTACAAGAAACATCACCAAGATATTCCACTGTGCGACTCCTTGATGTTCACGAACAGGAAAGCGTTTCGTTTGCTGATTCGAAATGACGTTGTTCGCCTAACCTTCAGGGGCGTTTGACTTACATAAATTTATGGCTATGTTGCCGTCGAGATTTGATGCGTGATGCTGTCGAGTTTTGTTGTTGCCATTGTATTTGTCACAAAAATCTACATTTAAACTATTGGTCAATACCAATAAAAACAACAAATTAATCACAATTACACATTCATGACATAATTCTAATATGGTTAAAAACATCATATATTCATCTGTTAAACCTGTTATAATGGCTCAATCATCTGTTTCCCCTTTATGAAATCAGCTGACGTGGGCCTTAAATCCGGTTCTAATGAGCAGTGTAAACAGGGTTTAACGGGTCAAAAATGTATAACCCATTTTTAATGTAAATTATACTTCCTTGATTCTAATCTATTTTAAAATAGATTTTATTACACAAAATTTCCATCGATTTGGTGCGGCATGTCGAAAACTATATATTGGGTTGCTCAAAAAGTAATTGCGGATTTTTCATATAGTCGGCGTTGACAAATTTTTTCAACGGCTTGTGACTCTGTAATTGCATTCTTTCTTCTGTCAGTTATCAGCTGTTACTTTTAGCTTGCCTTAGAGAAAAGTGCGCGAAATTTTGTTTACATTTGTTTGTTTGGCGTCAATTTTAACATGGAGCCCACAAAGGAGCATTTTCGTCATATTTTACTTTATTATTTCCGTAAAGGAAAAAACGCGGAGCAGGTTGCTAAAAAGTTACGAGATGTGTATGGTGATAAAGCCTTAAAAGGAACAGTGACAGTGTCAAAATTAGTATCGCAAATTCCATTCTGGAAATTTTTCACTTAAAGATGAGCCACGTTCAGGTCGGCCAAATAAAGTTGATGATGACCAAATCAAAGCATTAATCGAATTGGATCGTCGTGTAACTGAGCGTGAGATAGGAGAGAAGTTAAATATACCAAAGTCAACCGTTCATTATCACATAAAAAGTCTGGTGAAAAAGCTTGATATTTGGGTACCACGTGTATTGAAAGAAATTCATTTAACAAACCGAATCAACGCTTGTGATATGCACCTTAAACGCAATGAATTCGATCCGTTTTTAAAACGAATAATAACTGGAGATGAAAAATGGATTGTTTACAACAACGTTAGTCGAAAACGATCATGGTCCAAGCATGGTGAACCAGCTCAAACCACTTCATAGGCTGATATCCACCAAAAAAAAGTTATGCTGTCTGTTTGGAGGGATTGGAAGGGTGTGGTATATTTTGAGCTGCTTCCAAGGAACCAAACGATTAATTCGGATGTTTACTGTCAACAATTGGACAAATTGAATACAGCCATCAAGAAGAAGCGACCAGAATTGGTGAAAGGTGTCATATTCCACCAGGACAACTCTAGACCGCACACATCTTTGGTCACTCGCCAAAAACTAAGTGAGCTTGGCTGGGAACTTTTGATGCATCCACCATATAGCCCTGACCTTGCACCATCAGACTACCATTTATTTCGATCTTTGCAGAACTCCTTAAATGGTAAAACTTTCGGAAATGATGAGGCTATAAAATCGCACTTGGTTCAGTTTTTTGCAGATAAAGGCCAGAAGTTCTATGAGCATGGAATACTAAATTTGCCAGGAAGATGGCAAAAGGTTATCGAACAAAATGGCAATTATATATTTGATTAAAGTTCATTCTAAGTTTTATCAAAAATGCATTTACTTTCTTTTAAAAAATCCGCAATTACCTTTTGGGCAACCCATATGCATTTAAGGGAAATTTTCGCCTAGTAGACTTCTTTTCTTCTCTTACTTACTCTAAAAGTTTGTTTTTTTTGCGATAAATTCTTGCCAGAATTGACACAAATATAAAGATGTTTTTACCCTGACAATGCCTTTCATTCTTAATATATAATACTGGCTGGACAGGGCCCGCTCCGCTGCGCCTTCTTTCACTCTCATATTTTAAGTGACCCCTTTAATGGCACGGTCAGGTAAAAAGTCCTGTTTGGGGGTGCTGGTACGGCCTTTCAGATATTTAGCCACAATGTGGATATAATATTGGTGCCCTACTCCCAAATTTCTTTCATTTGAGACTTATATTGCTATGGTCGGTAAATACCATTCCAGCCTAATATGGTCATTATTGGTTCAAAGTTGGAGGTGGGGGGGGGGGGGGGGGGGGGGAGGGGGGCTGCCCTAGACGTCCCACCTTGTTGCGAAGGCACCGAATGATATGGATTATCGAATGCTTTTATTCGACTTATTGGCTCAAGATTGAAATGGAAGATCATGGATATATAGCATGGATATTTTTTGTCGTTTTATTGGCGGTACCCAAACGGATGGACAGGACGGGGCTAAGACGGCTATGCCAGGGACATATTGGGATAGTACCAGTATACCTGTGGGGTCAAAAGGCATACGGACCCCAGTATATATGATTCCAGCCATGGTATATGCCGTCTGCCTGGCGATGCCCCATTATGATAAGTGCCCCTGGTTGACATCACCAATGGCCGACCATACACCGAAGAGACCAGACGTATTGACATATGGCTCATCTTTTCGGCAGGCGTTGGAAAGTGCTTTGTGTTGTTGCTTTGGCGATTATTGGGTGGATGAGCTATAGCGATAGCTTTGTGCTGGAATTATAGTTATGAAGACAGCACAGTATATTTTGTTGGAATTCATTTCGATTCGTTGTTGCTTAATGCCCATATTCATAAAACTTAAAAGAAGCGTTAGAGTTGGCTTATTTGACAGATTCCAGCAAAACTGTCTAATAAGCCTACTATGAAGCTGTTTTGGGTTCTGTGAATACGGGTGTGAGTCTATATGTTTTGCTTTATTCATATGTATGTAGGCCGGCATGACAGAGATGTCACCTCGAAGTATTGCTATTGGGCCGGTTGGAAGACAATACATCATTGGGCAGGGGCGTTTTGCCCACCCCATTTCATGAATCTGGCAGGGAATTGTTTCCCGTGCTTTGCCATGGCTGGTCCAGAAGACAATTATTTTGCTTGTAGATTTATATTTTTTTTCTGCCATAAACATGCATTTCGCTGCATAGCCACATTTACGATACGAAGTGGTTTTTGGTGGCGAGTATGTATGTATGTGTGTGCGTGCTCTATAAGCAAATGACTTGATTTTCTTTTGTACAATTTCTGGCCGGTATTTTTTTATTTGCCATGGGCCAGAAGGTGACCAGTAGGCTGATGTATGTTTTTTATTGTCAGTGGAATGGAATGTGCCTCAGTTTTTATGCGGTGAAAGAAATTAATTTTAATTTCTTTTTATCTTTTTTTTGATATTTGTGTGTCTGCTCTGTTGCTTGCTTTGTGTGGAATGGCGTGGTTTGTCTGACAGCAACATGTTAGGAAGTGGTCGGAGGCATCGAAGTTTTTACGATAAGCGGAGTTGCATAAAATAGTAGTCGTCCATTCATAAATCCCGGAGGACATGGGGAATGACGACAATGGGATGTAGGACTGGGGAAAAGCAACGGGTGAAAACTTTAAAACAAAAGAAAATCAAAACCTGGTTTCGAAGATAAAATGCAGATTAAAGAAATGGCGTATTGCGGCTTGGGTAGATTGAGTATAAATAGGGTAGAAGCGTCAAAGATTGCCATTTTTAAAAAAGTCAAATATTGCGACGGACGGATCTCTGGTGTTTAAATAAAAAAAAAAAGAAATAAAAAGTAAAGTAAATACGTGCAAATAGTGGAATGGTTAACATTTGGTAATATATTGTTGTTTTAGTCACAGATTTTTTTTCATTGGGTCCAAGGAATTTAATTGAAGAATTCCAATTTTTGAAATAATTTTTCGCGCGCAATATCGAAATAAGAATTCGTGTGAGTATAGACAACGAAGTGAAAAACTTCACGTGAATTACCATGTTTTTAATTTGATAGGAAGCTATTGGCCTCCTGATCTATCAGGAGGCGGCAGTCCCTTTTTGGAATTTTGGTGCCCTATTTGGAGGTACATGGTCTTTGACACACGTTGCGCCCAGAATTGTGTTTTGACAACATCCATTCGTGCCAGAGTAAACACCCTCATATACCCAACCAACAGTAATATTCCCCCCAAATCCGTGGACATAAAGGTAGGAATCAAAAGTTGTAATCCCTGATAGCAATCTGTGGGTGTAAAGCACCAGCAACCTTTAGTCCGTCCGACCGTGTGGCCACTCTTGCCTTTTGTTGTCCAATTGGAACAGCGCTAATAACATCTCGTAATTGGAAGAATAACATAACCCCCAGTACTGGCTGTTAGATATGTTCGGGTGTGTGTGCCTGTAACTCATAGCAGAGCATTGTACTCGGTGAGACGTGTGTTTAACAGCCAAGTAAGAAGAAAGCCCGATTTTTAATTTAATGAATTTTGTGCTGATAACGTCATAATTGTCATTAAAGACATTATGAGATAAAAAGATTTTTATATTCCCAAAGAGAAAGAATTATTATGAACCTAAATAATCATTCATTTGTATATACATATTGACCCTATTTATGCAAATTTTTTTTTATAATATATTTATTTTTATGATTTATGTAGTGTCGTAGTTATAAGTTTAACCATCTTTTTATCCTTTCCTTACCTTTTTTTGTGTTTTTTTTATTAAATATTATTTGTTAGGGATACTACAAAGTGAATCGGAAGCCATGTGTTGTTGATAGGGGCATATTTACTAATGTTTAACCCCAGATTAGAATCTACTTAATAGAGCTCTTTTAGGTAGGAAAAGTAACGTAAATTTTTAAAACCAGTATTTGGGATGGTCCCAGGAACTTTGTAGGTCTCATGTTTTCTTCTGATTCGTTTTTTTTTATTTTTTTTATCATATTGACCAATTTTGACAATATTGATTATTTTTACCAAATTTTATTATAAAAGAAAGGAAAATATGAATAAATATGTGTTTTGATTTAAGGGTATTAATAACCTATATGTTTTGAGTTCTTGATTCATTGAGAGGCAATATGTGAAGGCATAATGGAGTGACTTGAGGCTTAGGAAAAGGGGTTCACGGAAAATCAGGATTTGGTATGAGTGAACCATGGTAGGGAGGGCTGAGTGGGAGGTCTGGTCATCAAGGACCTCATAATAATGCAGATATCCCTTTACGTAGCGTGTTTTTGTTTTGTCAGATGTGTTCATTTTTTTTTTTGTAAGCATACTTTTTTTTTCTTTGTTATGCCTCAGGCTGGGTTTCGGCGGGTTAAGAACCTCCTGAGTATGGTTGAGCTGCCGGTTTGCCGGACCTAGTGCTATAAAGGGGACATAACAGAAATGGCGCCCAATCGAAAATTTGATACTTTTGTATTACAGATGATAGTGATAGGGACCGGAAGTAGAGTGGGTGTTGTCCTGAGGAACTTTCACTTTGTGATATTGGAAGTAGTGTATAATAAGGGTACGCAACATCTAAGTACCACGCAATAGCATACTAGTTGATTATAATAGCCCGGATCGAATCGAGTCGATACTAGATATGTCTAATAAGTGTTGCAGCCGGACTTTCCTATAAAGTCATTTGTTGTGCAATATTATGATTAGATTTATTTTAGTGGATAGACTGGATTTTAGGATATCTTAATGGGTCAAGTGCAATATCTTGTTCGTCTACGTGTAACAATGATTGTTTGTAAGGACCTGTGTTATATGTCGTAATTATACTTTTTATTTATACATATTGTTTGTGTTTGATTCTTTCCGAGGAAAGGAGGAATGTATTAGCCGTTGTAGAGACATGTTTTTTGCAAGTCAGATGTAATACGATACTCCACAATTCTTGTTTTGATTCGAATGGATACGAAACTGCCAGAATTTCGGAAGATCAATGCATGTTTGTTTTAGAATGTTAATTTAGATTTGTCTTGGATATCTGCATCAGAATTCCCCATAGGGGAACACTCTAATATATTTCTAGGTTGATTTGCCTCAGACTTTGGCACCTTGGTATATATTCCAAGCAGTCGACTTTTGACCGTCATGAATACAGGATTGGTCTACGAATCATAGCCTGGATCGGATTGTCAAGTTTAGGAGAGAAAGGGCAAATCGAACGATCTCGTCACTCCCATGTTTATATGCACCACATATTCCTCTCAAGATTTTTGTTTGTGTTATCAGAAATCGTGAAAAAGCTTCCAGGTGAAGTGGGTTGTCTTTAATTATCTTATTCAATAATTTTTTTTTGTTTTCATGAATAATTAATATACGTATAGAACTTTGATTAAAGCAATTATATTTTTTTTGTATACTACTGTAGAAATATTTTTTTTTGTGATTAAATTATTTATAAATAAACAAATACTTTAATATATACCTAAAATAATCACTCAAAGAAGAAGTTATATAATAACATAAATAAATAGATTAACAATAAATAAATCAAATAGAATATTGGGGAACTTGTGGCAAAGGGAGATTTATACAGTAGATTGTAGGTTATGAATACACGGTCTCGAAGCCGGAGTAAGAGAAATCGCGGTCAGGCTTTTGACCCAAATACGTCAGTGGCTGAGATAGAATTGAAAAGGCAAAGAATGGCCGAACAGGGCACATCAGGCAACGCGAATGAGGGTCAAATACGGGATCTCTCGAATACCATAATTAATCAGCCAGTTACGGCACCTGCTGGAACATCGGAAAATAGGTTAAACGATAACAATCAGGGTATTGAGGGTACCGTAAAGGCTATAGTTAGCAATGAATTGATTGATATACGCAGGACAATGGAGACGTTGGCCAGGTCGATTAAGGATTTGTCTATGGTAGTAGGGCAACGACAAGCTCCACCTAGTGAGCGTGCCATTTCTGGCGTAGGTGACGGTGGATTTGTTAACGAGGCTTTAGTACAGAGGCCAATGGCAGATACGCATGATTCTGCGGTGGCCACGGATAGGCCCGGATCCGCCATGCACTCCACAAACAGCAGTAGCCACTATCCAAACTCCGCGATAAATGATCAAATAAGGATTAGAATTGACAAGTTTGGAATAAATTTTGACGGTAACGTACAAAGATTGACCGTAGAGGAATTTATTTTCCGTCTCGAGTGTCTGCAGGCCCAGTACGCGATTCCATGGGAAGAGGTTTTGAGAGATTTCCGCTTGTTAGTTTCTGGCCCTGCTCTGGAATGGTTTTGGCACTCGCAGAAGACCAAATATTTCCGAGATTGGTTCCAATTGAGAGAGGCATTATTGTGCCAGTATCGAACCACGAAATCAGCGTTTGAGGCCATGAGGGATTTGGTAGATCGGAAGCAGGCAGGAAACGAGACAGTAGACGGGTACTTTCACAGCATGGCCCAGCTACGCGCCAGATTGGTGCAGCCTATAGGCGACCTAGACATGGTGAACATTTTGAAGGTGAATGTCAGGGATAATATAAAGATGATTGTTTACCCAATGTCCATTTCCACTGTGGAGATGTTACGAACTGAATGTAAGGAGGCGGAAAGAAATTTCCCCCGTAGAGAGCACAGATCCATGCCAGTATCCCGCCCCGTTAGGCAGGTCAGTGAAGTTTGTGTAGACGGTTATGAGGGTTTTGAACCAGATTATCAGCAGGATACTTCCGAGGAAGTGGCAGCTATTCGAATTCAAAACCAAAGGCAACCGAAGCAACTAATTTGCTGGAATTGTAACGAGGCCGGACATGTTTTTATGGAGTGTACTTCATCGGTAAGGTCCCTATTTTGTTATAGGTGCGGGAAACCGAACACCATAACTCCAAAATGTCCGAATTGCCAGCAGGGAAACCACCGGAGGGGCGTGGAGAAGTCAGGGGAACCGCGTCCGTCGGAAAACCCTGCGAACTAGCTCCAGTCGAGATTATATCCCGCAAGGAACAGAGTGTGAAGGAGAGAAATCGAGATGATATGATAGTGGAGCAGGAGGTGAAATTGACAGCTGGAAATAGACATTACATACCTGTTGAGATTCGGCAACAAAATTATAATGAGGCTCGAGATCGGATAATGGGCCCGGATTACAGTCCAAAAGAATTATCTAACCGAATCATTAAGATACGTCAGAGGACGGCAGAACAACGAAGATGCAAGCGTCTTGTAGTAGAGTCGATTGGGCGAGCCACTCGAGAAGACGGTGATCCTAGAGCATATGCTATTATTGAAGTGAGGAACAGTTTGATAAAAGGATTATTAGATACTGGGGCTTCCGTCAGTATATTGGGACGAGGTTGCAGAGAAAGAGTTGAGGAATTGCAACTTGACATAAAACCTATGTTCAACAATGTTGCAACGGCGAGTGGCCACAATTATAGGATTCTAGGCAAGATTGTTTGCGACATCAGATACAAGGATGTCTCAAAGGAGATGAATTTATATCTTTGCCCAGATCTGGAGCAAGAACTGTACCTAGGTATTGACTTTTGGCGAGAGTTTAATCTTGCTCCAGAAATATTAGGGTGTGCCGAATTGGATGTCCATCGCATGGCTATGGATTTCGTTGAAGCGCGACAAGAGTGCAAATTGAGACCTCACGACCTGACAGAGGACCAGAAACGAAGATTAGATGAGGCTATAGACCAATTTGATACTTTTGAGCAGAAGGGCTTGGGGCGTACCCAGCTCGAGAAACATACCATAAAATTGATTGAAGGGGCGGAGCCCGTGAAAGACCGATATTATCCGATATCTCCGGCCGTGCAGAAGATAACGTACGAAGAAATCGATAACATGCTGCGCTTGAATGTTATCGAACCTAGCGAAAGTCCTTGGAGCAATCGGACTACCATAGTAAGAAAACCCGGAAAGAACCGTTTTTGCCTTGATGCGAGAAAATTGAATAAGTTGACGGAAAAGGACGCCTACCCGCTTCAAAATATCGACGGTATTTTGAGTAGGATAGATGAGACGTATTTTATCAGTAGCGTCGATTTAAAGTTCGCATTTTGGCAGATAGAATTGGATGAGGAGAGTAGAAAATACACGGCCTTTACAGTTGCTGGTCGACCTTTATACCAGTTCCGCGTCATGCCCTTTGGGCTATGTAATGCGGCGCAGAGACTATGCCGTTTAATGGACAAGGTCGTACCAAGCAAGCTGAAGGAGAACGTATTTGTATACTTAGATGATTTACTGGTAATATCGAGCGGTTTTGAGGAGCATATTCGCCTTTTGAAGGAGGTGGCTCAATGTTTGAGAAACGCTGGTTTGACAATAGGCCTAAAGAAGTCTCAGTTTTGCTTCAGGGAGTTAAAGTACCTTGGATTTATTATTGGTGATGGTATGCTCCGAACGGACCCCGACAAACTCGAGGCTATACGCAAGATTCCGATCCCGAAAAATCCAAGGGAGGTGCGTAGCTTTCTGGGTACTGCGGGCTGGTACCGCAGATTTATAAGGGATTTCGCGACTATATCAGCCCCTTTGACGGATACCCTTAAGAAAGCGAGGAGATTTACGATGACTGAGGAGGCGAGGTGTGCTTTTGAAGAATTGAAGAAGGCTCTAACGTCAGCGCCGGTTTTGCGGCATGCTGATTTTACACGAAGATTCTTCGTACAATGTGACGCCTCAGACTACGGTATAGGGGCTGTTCTTTTTCAGTTGAATGACCAAGGGGAGGAGCACCCGATTGCGTTTTACTCGCAGAAATTGAACCAATGCCAGCGCAATTACAGTGTGACGGAGAAGGAGTGCCTTGCTGCCGTTATGGCAATAAGGAAATTTAGACCATATGTGGAGTTGATGGACTTCACCGTCATAACTGATCACGCGAGTTTGCAATGGTTAATGGGTCTCAAGGATTTGAGCGGAAGACTCGCCCGTTGGTCATTACAGCTGCAAGCGTACCGTTTCGACATAGAACATCGCAGAGGAAAGGATAACGTCGTTGCCGATATGCTGTCGCGGGTACCCTGTATTGAGGAACTGGATCTCAACCAGGTCCTGGATTTTGAGACTACAGAATTTGAGAGCGAGGCCTATCAAGACCTGATTAGAACGGTGGAAACCAATGGCGATAGACTCCCGGATTTGAAGGTGAAGAACGGTATGGTCTTTAAGAGGGTTCGAGGAGAGTGCGACGAGGAACTCCAGGAATACGTTTGGAGACTGTGGATACCCGACGCCTTGACTCATGTACTCATTCAGAAAGCCCATGACGGACCTACGGCTGCTCATGGTGGAATGGCTAAGACCCTATACCGACTTCGACAGACTTTCTACTGGCCTAATATGTGCACTCAGGTGAGGCAGTACGTTAACAATTGTGCTACGTGTAAGGAGACCAAGTCGGTGAATCGTAGCACTCAACCTACGATTGGCAATGAGGTGAGAACGGAGAGGCCGTTTCAAAAATTGTATATGGACTTTTTGGGTAAATATCCCCGGTCCAGAAGCGGTAACGCCTATATTTTTATTGTGGTAGACCACTTTTCGAAATTTACCTTCCTGAAGGCGATGAGAGAGGCGACTGCTACGAACGTGGTTAAATTTCTGGTCGAGGAAATTTTTAGGAAATTCGGTGTCCCAGAAACCATACATAGTGACAACGGGGCCCAATTTGTGTCAAAACATTTCAGAGAAATGGTGAATTCGTATCAAATCAGACACATGCAGACAGCGCCGTACTCTCCTCAATCTAACGCCTCAGAACGGGTAAACCAATCCGTTCTGAATGCGATTAGGGCTTACTTGGAGAAGGATCATCGAGACTGGGACCTCTACTTGTCGGAGATAGAGTGTGCACTGAGGACCTCGGTACATACAGCGACGGGCGTGACCCCGTTCTTTTCGCTTTTCGGATACCATATGTATTCAAGCGGGTCCGATTATAATCTGGCCAGGAGATTAGGTTCACTGACGGAGCATGAACTGGTACATATGGATAAAGCGGACCGCATGGCCCTTATTCGCGGAAAAATCAAGGATAATATGCATAGGGCATTTGAAGCTAGCTCCAGGCGATACAATCGCAGAGCGCGAACGGTCAAATTTGTCCCCGGTCAGGAGATATATCGCCGCAATTATGCCTTGAGTGATTTTGGCAAAAATTTCAATGCTAAATTTGCAAGGAAATTTTCGAAGTGCAGAATAAGCGGTATGGTGGGCAATAATATGTACCAGTTGGAGGATCTCAAGGGCAAACCTCTCGGTGTCGCCCATGCCAAGGACCTTAAGGCCTAACTTTACTGTGATAACATCTTTACCGTACTAAGTGCAATATTATCTGTGATCTAGATTAAACCGCGTGCAATATGGGATCAAGTATATGTTCGAGTATTTGTCCTAATTGTCTGTGGTTGTCTCTAGGTTATAGGATATTGGGGTAGAGGTGCAATAAGGGTGTCGTTTACCTTGGTATATGACGGGGTCGATCCCAACTGTTTGTTGGAGGCGGTATTGTGATAAGCGAGATGTCTTTGGGTTTGAATCTGAAATGGGAGAAAAATGAAGGGACCACAAAGTAAACTCATTATCAGTGAAATTGTGGAGATACTTCCCTAATTCTGATCTAGGTGATAGTTGCCCGGCTAATGAGACGTCAGGGTGTGGGAGTTCCCCACGTTGAACGCCCGATAATTGCCGTTCGCACACCGTTCATTCCGGCGTCAACTTGAAATCCTCGGTGTTTTGTTGCGAAGGCACCGAATGATATGGATTATCGAATGCTTTTATTCGACTTATTGGCTCAAGATTGAAATGGAAGATCATGGATATATAGCATGGATATTTTTTGTCGTTTTATTGGCGGTACCCAAACGGATGGACAGGACGGGGCTAAGACGGCTATGCCAGGGACATATTGGGATAGTACCAGTATACCTGTGGGGTCAAAAGGCATACGGACCCCAGTATATATGATTCCAGCCATGGTATATGCCGTCTGCCTGGCGATGCCCCATTATGATAAGTGCCCCTGGTTGACATCACCAATGGCCGACCATACACCGAAGAGACCAGACGTATTGACATATGGCTCATCTTTTCGGCAGGCGTTGGAAAGTGCTTTGTGTTGTTGCTTTGGCGATTATTGGGTGGATGAGCTATAGCGATAGCTTTGTGCTGGAATTATAGTTATGAAGACAGCACAGTATATTTTGTTGGAATTCATTTCGATTCGTTGTTGCTTAATGCCCATATTCATAAAACTTAAAAGAAGCGTTAGAGTTGGCTTATTTGACAGATTCCAGCAAAACTGTCTAATAAGCCTACTATGAAGCTGTTTTGGGTTCTGTGAATACGGGTGTGAGTCTATATGTTTTGCTTTATTCATATGTATGTAGGCCGGCATGACAGAGATGTCACCTCGAAGTATTGCTATTGGGCCGGTTGGAAGACAATACATCATTGGGCAGGGGCGTTTTGCCCACCCCATTTCATGAATCTGGCAGGGAATTGTTTCCCGTGCTTTGCCATGGCTGGTCCAGAAGACAATTATTTTGCTTGTAGATTTATATTTTTTTTCTGCCATAAACATGCATTTCGCTGCATAGCCACATTTACGATACGAAGTGGTTTTTGGTGGCGAGTATGTATGTATGTGTGTGCGTGCTCTATAAGCAAATGACTTGATTTTCTTTTGTACAATTTCTGGCCGGTATTTTTTTATTTGCCATGGGCCAGAAGGTGACCAGTAGGCTGATGTATGTTTTTTATTGTCAGTGGAATGGAATGTGCCTCAGTTTTTATGCGGTGAAAGAAATTAATTTTAATTTCTTTTTATCTTTTTTTTGATATTTGTGTGTCTGCTCTGTTGCTTGCTTTGTGTGGAATGGCGTGGTTTGTCTGACAGCAACATGTTAGGAAGTGGTCGGAGGCATCGAAGTTTTTACGATAAGCGGAGTTGCATAAAATAGTAGTCGTCCATTCATAAATCCCGGAGGACATGGGGAATGACGACAATGGGATGTAGGACTGGGGAAAAGCAACGGGTGAAAACTTTAAAACAAAAGAAAATCAAAACCTGGTTTCGAAGATAAAATGCAGATTAAAGAAATGGCGTATTGCGGCTTGGGTAGATTGAGTATAAATAGGGTAGAAGCGTCAAAGATTGCCATTTTTAAAAAAGTCAAATATTGCGACGGACGGATCTCTGGTGTTTAAATAAAAAAAAAAAAGAAATAAAAAGTAAAGTAAATACGTGCAAATAGTGGAATGGTTAACATTTGGTAATATATTGTTGTTTTAGTCACAGATTTTTTTTCATTGGGTCCAAGGAATTTAATTGAAGAATTCCAATTTTTGAAATAATTTTTCGCGCGCAATATCGAAATAAGAATTCGTGTGAGTATAGACAACGAAGTGAAAAACTTCACGTGAATTACCATGTTTTTAATTTGATAGGAAGCTATTGGCCTCCTGATCTATCAGGAGGCGGCAGTCCCTTTTTGGAATTTTGGTGCCCTATTTGGAGGTACATGGTCTTTGACACACGTTGCGCCCAGAATTGTGTTTTGACAACATCCATTCGTGCCAGAGTAAACACCCTCATATACCCAACCAACAGTAATATTCCCCCCAAATCCGTGGACATAAAGGTAGGAATCAAAAGTTGTAATCCCTGATAGCAATCTGTGGGTGTAAAGCACCAGCAACCTTTAGTCCGTCCGACCGTGTGGCCACTCTTGCCTTTTGTTGTCCAATTGGAACAGCGCTAATAACATCTCGTAATTGGAAGAATAACATAACCCCCAGTACTGGCTGTTAGATATGTTCGGGTGTGTGTGCCTGTAACTCATAGCAGAGCATTGTACTCGGTGAGACGTGTGTTTAACAGCCAAGTAAGAAGAAAGCCCGATTTTTAATTTAATGAATTTTGTGCTGATAACGTCATAATTGTCATTAAAGACATTATGAGATAAAAAGATTTTTATATTCCCAAAGAGAAAGAATTATTATGAACCTAAATAATCATTCATTTGTATATACATATTGACCCTATTTATGCAAATTTTTTTTTATAATATATTTATTTTTATGATTTATGTAGTGTCGTAGTTATAAGTTTAACCATCTTTTTATCCTTTCCTTACCTTTTTTTTGTGTTTTTTTTATTAAATATTATTTGTTAGGGATACTACAAAGTGAATCGGAAGCCATGTGTTGTTGATAGGGGCATATTTACTAATGTTTAACCCCAGATTAGAATCTACTTAATAGAGCTCTTTTAGGTAGGAAAAGTAACGTAAATTTTTAAAACCAGTATTTGGGATGGTCCCAGGAACTTTGTAGGTCTCATGTTTTCTTCTGATTCGTTTTTTTTTATTTTTTTTATCATATTGACCAATTTTGACAATATTGATTATTTTTACCAAATTTTATTATAAAAGAAAGGAAAATATGAATAAATATGTGTTTTGATTTAAGGGTATTAATAACCTATATGTTTTGAGTTCTTGATTCATTGAGAGGCAATATGTGAAGGCATAATGGAGTGACTTGAGGCTTAGGAAAAGGGGTTCACGGAAAATCAGGATTTGGTATGAGTGAACCATGGTAGGGAGGGCTGAGTGGGAGGTCTGGTCATCAAGGACCTCATAATAATGCAGATATCCCTTTACGTAGCGTGTTTTTGTTTTGTCAGATGTGTTCATTTTTTTTTTTGTAAGCATACTTTTTTTTTCTTTGTTATGCCTCAGGCTGGGTTTCGGCGGGTTAAGAACCTCCTGAGTATGGTTGAGCTGCCGGTTTGCCGGACCTAGTGCTATAAAGGGGACATAACAACCTTAAATAAGTATACCAAATTTCTTTTTTTGAGTTTTTAACCGGTAGGGAAGGTCAAAAGTCGGGCGGTGCCGACTGTGGTATGCCCTATACCTACCCTATAAGTACAACGTGGGAGTTATGTCCGATTCGGAACCAATTTTGATGCACCTCGGCGGATGTTTTCAGATGGATTATTAAACAATCCGCATCAAATATCGAGCAGATATGTTCAAACTATAATAACTACGGTTGACAAATGACAACATTAATGCAAATTACCCAAAATCTGACGAGCATATATATGGAAGTTATGTCTAATTCTAAACCGATTTGGAGATAATGTGGTAGGCTCCGATAATGTGGTAGGCTCCGAGGGAAGCGCTGTGCTAAATTTTGGCCATATTGGTTAATAAATGCGCTTGCAGTGATCTTAGAAGTAAAAATCGGGCGATATATATATGACAGCTATATCTAAATCTGGGCCGAATCCTATGAAATTCACCAGTAATGTCTAGAGTCATAAGAAAATCCTTCTTGTCAAACTTCGATAGAATCGATTAAAAAATGAGCACTTCAGTGCAATATATCTCAAAATCGGACGAACATATATATGGGAGCTATACCTCAATCTGAACCGATTTCGAGCAAAATTTTTGCAAGATGTGTCAATAAATGCGCTTGCTGTGACTCTCTATATATGTGAGAGCTATATGTAAACCTGAACCGATTTCTATGAAATTCTCTAGCAATGTCGAGAGTCATAAGAAAATCTTTCCAAGCAAATTTCGAAAGAATCGTTTAATAAATGACCATTGCAAATGCAATATTACTGCAAATCGGACGAACATATATATGGGAGCTATATCTTAATCTGAACCGATTTCGAGCAAACTTTACAGACATTGAGAAAGTCGTCAAGGAAAGCGTTGTACGAAGTTTTGGGAAAATTGGTCAATAAATGAGCTTGTAGTAGCTCCAGGAGTGAAAATCGGGCGATATATATATTAGAGAGCTATATCCAAATTTGAACCGATTTCTATAAAATTCACCAGTAATTTTGATAGTCATAAGAAAATCTTGCCTGCCAAATTTAGAGAGAATCGGTTAACAAATTACCATTTTATTGCAGTATTACTGCAAATCGAACGAACATATATATGGGAGCTATATCCAAATCGGAACCGATTTCTATAAAATTCACCAGTAAAATTTAGGGTCGTAAGAAAATCCTTCCTAACAAATTTCAAGAGAATCGGTCAACAAATGACCATTTTATTGCTGTATTACTGCAAATCGGACGAATATATATATATGGGAGCTATATCCAAATCTGAACTGATTTCTATAAAATTCACGTTTGATATCGAGAGTCATAAGAAAATTCTTCCTGCCAGATATCAAGAGAATCGGCTAACAAATGACAATTTTATTGCAGTATTACTGCAAATCGGACGAACATATCTATGGGAGCTATATCCAAATCTGAACCGATTTCTATAAAATTCACCAGTTATATTGGGAGTCATAAAAAAATCCTTTCTGCCAAATTTCGAAAGAATCGGTTGACAAATGACCATTTTATTGCTGTATTACTGCAAATCAGACGAACATATACATGGGAGCTATATCCAAATCTGAACCGATTTTTTCCAATTTCAATAGGCTTCGTCTCTAGGCCAAAAAACATGCCCATACCAAATTTAAAGGCGATGGGATGAAAATTGCGACCTGTAGTTTGTACACAAATTAACATGGACAGACGGGCATAGCTAAATCGAATCAGAAAGTGATTCTGAGTCGATCGGTATACTTATCAATGGGTCTATCTCTCTTCCTTTTGGGTGTTACAAACTAATTCACTAAGTTATAATACTCTGTACCACAGTAGTGGTGTAGGGTATTAATAGAGATATTGAGCTGAAACTTTGCATAGATTCTTTTTTTGTCCATAAGTTAGGTTAAGCTCGAAGATGGGCTATATCGGACTATATCTTGATATAGCCCCCTTATAGACCGATCCGCCGATTTAGGGTCATAGGCCCACAAAAGCCGATTTTGCTGGAAATTGGGGCAGTGAGTTGTGTTTAGCCACTCGACATCCTTCTTCAAATTGGCCCAGATCGGTCCAGATTTGGATATAGCTGCCATATAGACCGATCTCTCGCTTTAAGGTTTTCGACCCAAAAAAAGGCACATTTATTGTCCGATGTCGCCGAAACTTGGGACAGTGAGTTGTGATAGGCTCTTCAACATCCTTCTTCAATTTGCCCAGATCAGTCAAGATTTGGATATGTCTGCCATATAGTCCGTTCTCTCGATTTAAGGTTTTGGGCCCATAAAAGTCGCATTTACTATCCGATGTCGAAAGTGAGTTATGTTAGACCCTTCGACATCGTTCTTTAATTTGGCCCAAATCGGTGCAGATTTGAATATAGCTGTCATATAGACCGATCTCTCGGTTTAAGGTTTTGGGCCCATAAAAGACACATTTATAGTCCGATGTCGTCAAAATTTGGTACAATGAGTTAAGTTAAGCTCCAAGATATATATCTGCAATTTGGCCTAGATCAATCAAGATTTGCATATAACTGCAATATAGGCCGATCTCTCGACTTAAGGTTTTGGGCCATAAAAGGCGCATTTATTGTCCGATTTCGCCGAAATTTGGGACAGTGAGTTGTGTTAGGCTCTTCGAAATTCGTCTGCAACTTGGCCCAAATCGTTCCAGATATAGGATATAGCTGTCATATAGACCGATATCTCAATTTAAAGTATTTGCCCCATAAAAAGCGCATTTATTGTCCGATTTCACAGAAATTAGACACAGTGACTTATGCTGGGCTTTTCGACATCCGTGTCGTATATGATCCAGATCAGTTTATTTTTAGATATAGCTACTAAAAAGACGAATATTTTATAATACACAATTGAACAGACTCCCAGACTCTGTCTCAAATGTGTATATCAAATTTTTGGGCAACTCTCATAGACCTTTCATTTTATACCCATTTTGTGGACATTCATGCCCGTTTTGGGGGTTTTTGGGGTTGGAGAGGCCCAATAGACACTTTGGACAAAATTCTTATAACAGATGTGTACTCAACTTCCAAACACCTTTCATGTGATACCCATATTGTCCCAACCGGAAAATATGTCTTGTTGAGGGATTTTTAAGGGGTGGGGGCGCCTCAGACACCAAGGAATAAATGTTTATATCAGCTTTTTACTATACTTTTAAATACCTTCCATTTGATATCCATATTGTCCAATCGGTTCAGATGTCCCGCTGGGGTGTTCTGGGGGGTAGGGAGGCCCCTCAAACACCAAGGAATACATTTTTTAGCCATATTGCCCAAAGCGGTGAAAGTATCCTGTTGGGTGGTGTCTTTGGGGGTGGGAAACCCCCCCGACACTAAAGTTGAGAATTTTATACCAATTACTTACTCTACTCTTAAAAACCTCTCATTTGATACCCATATTGCCCAAAGCGGTAAAAGTGTCTTGTTGGATGGAATTGTTTGGGCTGGGGAACCATCCCGACACTTAAGGTGGCATTTTAGGCCAAGTATGTGCCCTACTCCGAAATACCTCTCATTGATACACATATTTATTTCCCAAAGCGAAGTGTTGTGTGGTGTTTTTGTGAGTGGAGATCCCCGCGGCACCAAGGATAGCATTTTTATGCCAAGTTCGTACCTTACTCTTAAATACCTTTCATTTGATACCCATATTGTCCCAGTCGGTAAACATGCCCGTCCGGGTGGGTTTTGAGATCGGGCGTCCACCGAGATTAGTTGACCCCGAAATTTTAAAGCAATTTCGTGTTTTTGGGGTAATATGGGGTAGAATACAAAATTTCGCTTAAATCGGTGCACGCATCTTCGAGATCTGGCGTTTTTGAAAATTGTGGTAAGGGGAAGGGTCCCCCCCCCATTCGGATATCAACAAATGTAGTACCATATTTTCACCGGAGGCTCAAACTCTACCATCTGTAATAATTTCATGAAAAACGGTTCGGCCGTTTTTGAGTCTATGCGGAACAGACAAAGACACCACTATAGGATGGGGGTGTACAAATCTAGTCATTCCGTTTGTAACACCTCGAAATATTGACCTGCGACCCCATAAAGTATATATATTCTGGATCGTCTCGACATTCTGATTCGATCTAGCCATGTCCGTCAATCCGTCGGCCTGTCGAAATCACGATAGCTGTCGAACGCGTAAAGCTAGCAGCTTGAAACTTTGCCCATATAATGTAGGTTGTTGGGGATTGCAAATGGACCACACCGGTTCAGATTTGGATATATTGGGTTGCCCAAAAAGTAATTGCGGATTTTTCATATGGTCGGCGTTGACAAATTTTTTCACAGATTTTGACTCTATAATTGCATTCTTTCTTCTGTCAGTGTAAAGTGTAAAAAAAGTATATTTGATTAAAGTTCATTCTAAGTTTTATTAAAAATGCATTTACTTTCTTTTAAAAAATCCGCAATTACTTTTTGGGCAACCCAATAGCTCGCATATAAACCGATCTCCCGTTTCGACTTCTTGAGCTTCTGGAAGCCGCAATTTTCTTCCGATTTGGCTTAAATTTTGCACATAGTGTTCTCTTATAACTTTCAACAAATATGCCAATACGGTCCAAATCGGTCTATAACCTGATATAGCTCCCATATAAACCCATCTCCCGATTTGACTTTTGAGCCCCTGAAAGCCGCAATTTTTGGCCGATTTAGCTACAATTTTCCACATAGTGTTTTGTTATGACTTACAACGACTGTGTTAAGTACGATCCAAGTCGGTCTATAAACTGATATAGCTCCCATATAAACCGATCTCCCGATTTGACTTCTTGAGTCCTTACAAAGCCGCAATTTACGGTCCAAGTCAATCTATAACCTGATGTAACTCCTATATAAAACGGTCTCTCGATTATCGTTGTTCGGTTCCTAGAAGCTTTTACTTGTTTTCTATCGTTAAGCCCTTCAACTTATTTATTTTGTATAAATTTTTGCAGAATCTATGTTGCTGGGTTCCCAAGATTCAGCCCAGCCGAACTTAGAACGCTTTTACTTGTTTTCCATCGTTGTTGTTGTTGTCTTCGACATTACTGAGAATACGAATGAGTATGAAACATTAGCAACAAATTATGTTGAAATCTTTTTCATTGCGGATTTAACGCACATTCTTTCGGCAATATTTTGTTTCTCTTTTATCTCCTTTTGTTTGTTTTGGAAAGGCACCATCTACCTTAGTTGGAGGGAACTTGCCGGTTTACGACTTGGATAAGATGTCAGCAATTCAGCTTTAATTCAATTGAAACTAATCGTTGTCAGATGGCGTTGGTATAGCAATTTCAGGAAACAACATTTTGGTATTTTATACCCTACACAACCACTACGGTGTAGGATACTATAACATTGTTCATTGGTTTGCAACGCTAAGAAGGAGAAGAGCTAGACCCATGGATAAGTATACCGATCGACTTAGAATCACTTCCTGATTCGATTTAGCTATATCCGTCTGTCTGTCTATGTAGCGGTACTTAGACGATCATAAACACAATGTTGCATATACGCAACATCGGGCATGAGAGGATTAATAAATGAGGCTTTTGTGAGCCCATGACCTTTAATTGGGACAATTTTCCCTATGCAGCACCATATGTACATATATCCATATCTTAAATATAAAAATCAATTTGTGTTTGTTTGTTTGTTTGTTTGTGTGTTCCTTATAGACTCAAAAACGGCTGAACCGATTTTCGTGAATATTTTTCACAGATGGTGCATAGTAATCCCGTGGTGAAAATAGGGTACTACATTTTTTGATATCTGAAGGGGGGCGGACCCCTCCCCCTTACCCTAATTTTCAGAAACGCCAGATCTCGGAGATGGGTGGTGCGATTTAAGCGAAATTTTGTGTGCTCTCATATAGTACCCTAAAAATAAAAATTTGGTATCCAATTTTCGTATGGGGTACCAATCACGACAATATGGGACTCAAATGAAAGGTATTTAGGATAAGTAAACGAATCTGCTAGGGGGAGCACCCCAACCCCCAAAACACCCCTAAATCGGACATATTTACCGACCATGGCAATATGGGACTCAAATGAAAAGTTATTGCGAGTAGAATACGAATCTGATATACAAATGTGGGACCACATTTCTAGGGGTCCACCCCTTCCCCAAAACACCCCCCAAACAGGACTTATTTACTGACCATGGGAATATGGGGCTTAAATAAAAGTTATTTGCGTGTAGAATTAGAATCTGATATCCAAATATGGGACCAAGTGTTTGGGGGGCCGCTTCTTACCAAAAACATCACCCAAAGGGGAAAAGTGTCTTGGGGCCACCCCACCCCCACAACACCACCCAAATAGTAAGTATTTGCTGACTTTTGCAATATGAGGCTCAATTACGAGGGTTTTTAGAGTGGAACACGAATCCCATATATATTTTCAAGGCCAACTCACTGAGTGGCCGCCCATCCCCCAAAACGCCCCCCCTCCCCACCAAACCGGTCACGTTTGCCGACTATGACAACATGGGGCTCAAATTAAAGGTATTTGGGAGTAGACCACGTATCTGATATCAACATTAGGGACCAACTGTCTAGGGGACGTCCCACTACCATAACAACCCCCGAATAGGACATATTTGCTCACCAAGACAATTTTGGTCGTAAAGAGAGTGGAACTAAATATTTATGTGGAGCTTAAATGGAAGGTATTGGGGGGTAGAGCAAAAATTGATACCAACTTTCGGGACCAATTTTCTGGGGGTCAACCCCTTTCCGAAAATACCCCACAAGCAGCAATTTTTTAGTGACCATCGCAAAATGGCCTAACATAACTCACTGTCCTAAATTTCGGCAACATCGGACAATAAATGCGCCTTTTATGGGCCCAAAACCTTAAATCGAGAGATCGGTCTATATGGCATCTATATTCAAATTTGGACCGATCTAGGCCAAATTGAAGAATGATGTCGAAAGTCCTAACACAACTCACTGTCATAAATTTCGGCGACATCGGACAATTAATGCGCCTTTTATGGGCTCAAAACCTTAAATCGAGAGATCGGTCTATATGGCAGCTATATCCAAATCTGAACCGATCTGTATCATATTGCAGAAGTATGTCGAGGGGCTTAGCTTAATCCACTGTCCCAAATTTCGGCGACATCGGACGATAGATGTGCCTTTTATGGGCCCAAAGCCTTAAATCGAGAGATCGGTCTATATGACAGCTATATTCAAATTTGGACCGGTCTAGGCCAAATTGAAGAAGGATGTCGAATGTCCTAACACAACTCACTGTCACAAATTTCGGTCTATATTGCAGTTATATCCAAATCTGAACCGAACGGTGCCATATTGCAGAAGTATGTCGAGGGGCTTAACTTAACTCACTGTCCCAAATTTCGGCAACATCGGATAATAATTGTGGCTTTTATGGGCCTAAATCTCTTAATCGGCGGATCGTTCTATATGGGACTATATCAAGATATAGTCCGATATAGCCCATCTTCGATTTTAACCTGTTTATGGACAAAAAAAAGAATCTGTGCAAAGTTCAAAGTTCGGCTCAATATCTCTATTTTAAAGACTGTAGTGTGATTGCGACAGACAGATGGACGGATATGGCTAGATCGTCTTAGATTTTTACGCTGATCAAGAAAATATATACTTTACAGGGTCGGAAATGGATATTTCGATGTGTTACAAACGGAATGACAAAAAGAATATACCCCCATCCTTCGGTGGTGGGTATAAAAATAAAAGTGCCGACTACTGGTACATGCCGAACTTAGGAGCACCTAGCCTTAAATGCTAAGATATTGCGAATGAACCGAGAAATTGGTGGTCAGATTGAAAATGTTGTTGTTGTAGCAGTGTCTTAAACACTGAGGCGACAGCCCTTGCCGATGAAAAAAATGTTATTTTATTCGAAATTCACGTCTAAAAAATTGTGCTAAGAATTATATAAATTCTGGCCGGGTCTTTTCTTTGGTTCACATTTATTCCCAAATGCCTCCATTTTCCATCATACGACTTTTGGGACCATACATTTCTCTAGATGATAATCTTGTTTTTGTTTCTGGGTGTAAAGGGAGAGTGGAAAGATTAATCCAAACAGCCAATCTTTACTAAAAACAGTATTTAAGAAAGCCTTAGCAAAAAAAAACCGTTTCTAGTCATTTACTTTAAACAGGGTTTAGCAGGCATACCTGCTACTGTTTCATAGACGATATTTTATGAGTTGATTTACTAGCTTCTCAGCCATGCTAACTTTAATTTTTTGTTCGACATGTTATTACCTCATATAACACACATCCCAAATGGTTTTCAATACTTTTGGTATAAAAAGAAGTGAACTGCCAATAGATAAAAGCGACAATCAAAAAAAATTAACAAAAAAATTCTATGCCAAAACCACCAGTTGTTTCCTAGTCACTCAAAACAAACGTCTATGGCATTGGGCATCTAAAGTAAATGATTCCTATTTATTAACATTTGGTTTTCCCCATTCAAAGAGAGAAATTCGAATTGGTTTTGTTTTGTAATGTTATCTTTCTAAATAAAAATTTTTCATATTTGCAAGTTTTATTTTTGAAATATTCAAAAAAAAGACATCACTGATCCTCACACATTTCACATACAAAAGCTAATTACTTGTATGGGCGTACACTTCTTAATGAGCAGCAGCTTCATCACCAATGGGCACACGAGCGGCCACGGGCATTTTGTATTCCGTCTCAGGTGTTTCGTAAATCTTCTCTTCTTTAGGCTCAACAACGGAAACATTGTCGGGCAAGGGCTTCTTGGGGCCGATTTTGTTCTTGGGATCATAGGGCAACATAATCTTGACCTTAATGCCCAAAACACCTTGACGCAACAATACGTGACGGGTAGCTGTTTCAACATAATCGTTGCATGGATCACCAGAGTGAATCATAAGACCATCGACGAATTTCATGGATTTAGCACGTTGACCACGCAATTTGCCGGACACAACAACTTCACAGCCCTTGGCGCCAGACTCCATGATGAAACGCAAAACACCGTAGCAGGCACGACGGACAGCCAAACCACCGGTCAACTTGTAGCGGAGGGATTCAGCTTGAGCGATGGCGCATAAACCACGGGTGGCGACCTTTTCAGCGTACAATTCAATACGGCCAGGTTCGAAGTTGAAACGCTTTTGTACCATGGCGGTCAGTTCACGAATGCGGCGACCCTTCTCACCCAAAACCTGTTGGGTCTTGGTGGCCATGATGATGATTTCGGTACGGGCAGGAGTAACACGCACCTCAACACCAGAGTAACCATCCTCAGCGAGCTCACGAGTCAAGAACTCGTTCAATTCAGCTTTAAACATGCCATCGGCAACAAACTAAAACAAAGCAAAACAAAAAGCACATTATATTTTGTATCATTTTTTGATTACACTACAATGCATTAGTAACACTAGTATCTCATGCATGAGATTTATGAATTTGTTTAATCAAATTACAAATTAACTAAACATACACACGAATTCGTTTAGGTTTGACATTGTGAATTTTGAGGTTAGTTTCAATTCACGGTGTTTATCGAGCAATTACCACGGATTTTTCAAAGTAAATTCACGCACATTGCTAGTCCATTATGTTGGCCACATATTTTTGTACATATTGGTGGTAAAATGTTTAGAATTACCTTGCGTTTTTTTGAAATTGTGAGGCTCATTTTTATTTCATACGACTCGCAGAGAACGTGGTCAGAAAAAGAAAGAAAGAGCAATATGGCCGCCAAAAGTCATCGTAAAAAATGCTACCAAGTTCCAAAACTGTTATCGATATATCTGTAACTAATGCAGACACGTTAAAATTACTTACACAAAGTTGCATTTGCGTCTCGGATATAATAGAGCCTATAAACTATGTTTATATACATGTACTAAATTAATATAGTTTATACTCACATTTAATAAATAGTGAATAAAAATCAGTACAGGCGGTTAGACTATCTTTGTTTGATTAAATGGTCGTTTTTTTAATAGGGCACTGAAATTAAAATGTTCTCTTTAAAAATTATAAAGAAAAATTTTATATAACCAGTGCTACCAAAATCGTTAAAAATTTTAGAACAAATCGTCATTCTCTTAGGATTCACTGAATAAGGCTAAGCCAAACGATCAGCCGACATATAATTTTTTTTAATTTTTGGTAGTAATTGTCATTGAGGATGTTAACTTGTTCTCTTTTTACATTCATTCGTTGTTTAGGTTTTCCCTTCTTTGATGACATTTTCAATCGGCCTATCCACTATATGTTTTCGCAAGTGACCTAACCTTCTGTTAGTGAATCCGGTCACTCTCTCAAGCAAGTCTAAAGCTGAGTATGCACCTCTAGCTAAATTTTCGGTTGCAGCCAAGGGTGGTTTATAAATGTGGTCTGACGCGAACAGCTGTTTACTGCCGGCCAGGTTTGACGGTGTTAAGTTGTCAGAGTTTTGTTTGCATTCTCTTTCTTGTTATCTTCTTCCTCGCATATTCTCTGCTCGTGTACGCACACGTATACACTCACGCACACAATTTTTTTTGTTTGTGTTGGTAAAACGTCAATTAGCTCGATGACAAGATGAAGGATTGCACCGTATGTTTGTGTTTGTTGTACAATTGAGACCGCTTTAAATTGTTTCGCCATGGTTTATAGCAAGATATATTCATTTACAGGTAGTGGCAGTTGCCCAACAACAAAATATTGAGTGCCCTATCTATCAAAATCAGTGAGTAGTGCAACTCTGATTTTGAGTATGTTACTAGTTCGCGCCATTTTTCTTTGTTTGTGTGAATTGTGGTTCTTAACTATAATTCACATACAGAACCAAAACATGTTGACAGATAGTGCATTTCACGAGAAAAAATTGTACTCAGCTGTTTACGGTACACTAGCTGGTAACAGATGATCGAGCCACATTAAATCCGGATTAATTTCGAAGATTTGTTGCAAACAAATTTGTGTGCGTGTGTGTATACATACAGCGGTCAAAAAAAGTATTCATCATTCAATGTTTTTTTTTTAATAAGTCTACAAAAGACAATTGGAATAAAAACATATTAAACTAATGATGCAGTAGTGCTTGTGTGATATATGTGTACACAATTTCATTGTTTTTAAAGAAAAAAATAGTATTTATTGGAACAAAAAGGGCCATTTTACAGCTGAACACAAAAAATTAAACAAAAAAAGTATTCATCATTGCAAAAAAACAAAAAAATAAATAACATAATTTATAAAAATTAATACTTTGTTATTCGACCACCGCGTCTTATAACTTCTTTTAAACGGTTTGACATCGATTGGACTAATTTAGCGTTTATATTTTGGTCTATATTAGTCCATTCCTCCATTATCACCTGTTGCATTTGACTCTTGCTCGAAAAATTGCGCGTTCTCAATTTGCGTTCGAGATGTTCCCAAAGATGTTCAATTGGGTTCAAGTCGGGACTTTGAGGAGGAGTTTTAATGACTTTGGGGCAGTTATACAGCATCCACATCTTGGTATTTAAAGCAGAATGTTTGGGGTCATTATCTTGATAATATTGAAAGTTATTACCAAGCCCAAGTTTTACAGCACTATCTTTTAAATTCCTCTTTAAAATGTCAATGTAATACTTATGATCCATTACTCCATTAATATTTTCAAGATTTCCCGCTCCTGAAGCCGCCATACACCCCCAAACCATTAAACCACCTCCACCATGTTTTACAGTAGCAACTGTGTTTCGTTCTTCAAGCTCTGTATTTGGTTTTCTGTACACTATGACCTTTCCATCGCACCCAAAAAGATAAAACTTAAAGATTAAAATGATTCGGGCTGTTTTACATACATTTTTGCGAAGTTTAGCCTTTTCACTCGGTTTATTTTATTTATAAAGGGCTTCTTACGTGCAGTTCTTCCTCTGTAACTATGCCTTTTGAGTGTATTTCGAATTGTTTGTGTAGTAACTTCCTTCCCTAAATATTCCATAGTGTTTTTACGAAGAATGGTCGCATTTGTCTTCGGAGTTTTCTGAACTTGCCGCACTAGCCAACGCACATCTCCAACTGAAAGTGCTTTTGGTCGACCAGATCTTGGTTTATTGTCAACAGTTTTCGTTTCTGTCCACTTTCTGATGATGGATTGTATAGTAGATCGTGGTCTATTTAATATTTCACTGATAGTTTTTTGAGTTAAACCATTCCTGTGGTGTTTTATTATCAAAACTTTTACCTCATCAGAAACCTCGTTTTGCTTACGACCCATTTTGACAAAAACTATATTTTCAATGAAATTAAATATTTGCTGTCAAGGGCAAAGCCTCCTTTACTAAATAAAACAGAAAAGGGGGATTCCCAAATAATATTTGAATTTGACTTTGATGATAGCACATCAATGATGAATACTTTTTTTGTTCTGTTTTTGGTGTTATTATATAAAATTGAATTTTTTGCGCTAATTCAATTTATTTTTTGAATTTATTTTAAAACATATTACGAAAAATAAACTATTGCATAAAACTGCATTATTTGTTTACTTTAAATTTTCTCCAATTACCCAAAATAAGTGAATTTATTATCAATTTTGCTAATGATGAATACTTTTTTTGACCGCTGTATGCGTACATGAGCATAGAATATACGAGGAAGAAGATAACAAAAAAGAGAATGCTAACAAAAATCTGTTATCTTAATACCGTCCAACCTGGCGGCTGTTAACAATTGTTCGCATGATACCACCTTTTTAAATCAGCCTTGGATCAAACCTATAAATACCATCGATTTATTGTACTACAAGACTTGCTTTGTACACCACAATTTAGGGTTGCATTTGGTGGTAGATTTTTCGTCGCCATTTTGCATTTTTATTTCAGTCGGCGTGCGGAAAGCAAATACACATTTTTTTATCAATTTTAATTTATCGACTGGTAAAGGCGGTTAAGCAAAGGACCAAAATATAAGATATTTTAAAGGATAACAATAGTGATACTGAAGCGCTTAAGTAAAAATTAGTTAAAACTTTGTGAGAAGAACCAAGAGAAAAATGACTGACTCAGGTAAAAAATTAGCTGAGTTACGTGTGTGCGATCTCAAGGATGAGCTGGAAAAACGTAAATTGGACGTTGTTGGCTCAAAAGCCTCGTTGATTGACAGGCTGGAAAAAGTAAGAAAATGCTCAAATTTGTCACGTTGTAAATTATAATTTTGTTCTCCACTAAGGCTTTGAAAAGGGAGGGCCATGATCCAGCCAAATATGTATTTGGAGGTAACCAAAAAACAGTAACACCTAAAAAACCGCTTTCTACACCAAAGACCCCAACTGGAGCAGCCAAAGCAAAGTCAGCTGAAAAACCAAAAGTGGCAGAAAAGAAAGCAGAAGCCAAAAAGGCAGAACCCGAACCCGAGCCAGAGCCTGAAGAGGAACCAGGTATGTAAATCAACTTTACTTAAAGAGTAGCATTTAAAAATATCAAAAGTTTTGTACTGAAATCCATAATCTTGTCTCTACTTGTATATTTCATGTGCAATAGCAGATGAGGAAGCGGAAAACAACGGGGAAGATTACAACGAAGGTAACATGGAGGACAATAATGAACACAATGAGGATGACGAAAATATAGATGACATAATTTCTGATCAAGTCGGAGAAGTAGATGAGATCGAATGTCATGAGAATGGCGATGAGGAAGAAGCAGTTTATGAAGAGGAGGCTGAGTTTGAAGAGGAGCATGTTGAAGCCGAAGGTGGCGGTGGCGAGGAACATGAAGCTATAGATGAAACATATGAAGACGACGAGGCTAATGCAGATAACGAAAATGAAGAAGGCAATAATGAAAATGAAGAGGGAATAAATTTGACAATTGGCGAAGACGAACAACAGTTACTGCACGATGAGGTAAATAACATTAAAACTTAGGTTTTTTGTTTTTACTTTATAATTGAGGCTATTTCTTATTTTCTTTTAGGCCCCTGACGATAAGGATAAATCGACGGGTAAGTAAATGATTCATTATATATTCCCAGAAAGTTTTATGATTATAGCTTGAAGCGCAAGCTTTTATTCATTTTTAATTGCAATTGTAATTATGTGTGTACATGTATAATGTACATCAATGCCTTTACAGAAACGTGCCAATACTAATATAGTTGTTTTCAAATTTCGAGTAAAAACGTTATGTTATTGTCAGTCTTACTTTATCAAGTTAAAATAACCCATATTCTCTTTAACGACTGCTTCGATATACATAACATATTTTCTAACGCAATAAAAATGACTGGTTTTTCTTTTATATATAATGTATGTACATACAAAATGTACTATGAGTGTCAAAAGTGAGACAACACCCATTAAAATTTAGTTTATAATAAAATTGCGAGAAAAGAGAATGTTAAGATATATATTTAAATTTTTTTTTACTTAGGAAAGTATGTATTTTCAATATTCTTGGAAATTTATAATATTTTAAAGATTGTCATGTCCTATGTACACTCTTCGAATGAAATGCCAAAAATTTCACTGGTATAGACATATTTGTGACGCCCTCTGTACATTAGTACTTTTTCAGAAACGTGAGAATACCGGCATATTTGTTACCAAATGTACATATTTCGAGTAAAAGGTTAGGTTTTTTTTTCAATCTTAACCATATTAAAACAACTTAATATTCTCTTTAACGACTATTTCGTTATAATATAGTTCTAAATCAATAGAAATGTTTGGTCTATATTTTACAGCAAAAGCTAACATAATTTTGTGCTTCTCGAATTCTATTTATTTAATTAATTGGCAGTGAACAATTTGTAGGAGAGAAAAAACATGTTTTAAAGTCTTTCATTGCTCATCCATATACATACATACATATTTAAAAGAGTAGTGTAACTGACTGATATTCGCCCAGATGAAATGGCTGCACCTACAAACTTGATATTTTGCATTAGTATAACCTTGGTACGAAGGTGCATCGTGATAAGGGTGGATTCTTTAAATTTCGAACTATAGCATGCTAACAATAGTAAAAATTCGGTACGTACAACCGACTGTCATGGGACTCATATTTTTGTTGTTGTTATAGTAGTGTGTTGTACACTGAGGCAGCAGCAATTGCCAATGAAGGACTTCATCGCGTCAACCTGTTATGTACAACCGGCTGCCATGGGATTGCATATGTTGTTGTTGTAGTAGCAGTGTGTTATGCACTGAGGCGGCAGCCTTTGTCGATGAAGAACTATCGGGTCAATACGGTACGTACAACCGCCTGTCATGGGACTCATATGTTTGTGCTAACGCAAAGCCATATTACGACATGTAGTCAGAATGCCGCCATCCTAACTGCGACGGGCTGTCTCCTCAGTTCTCATGTGGACCACCTCCATTAGGAGACAAAGATCCTACTAGTGCTAAGACATAACTACATGCTGTCTAAGCAGTACATTTTGGGCTGTTTTATCAGAGACCATCCAAATCATCATCTTGTGGATAGATATCCACCGCCCAGAAGCCTTAAGTTATATCTACATGATCTAGAGCGTGAGGTTCAGCACTACAAGAGAGAACCTCTAGGTCAAGCGGCATATCAAGCAGGTCTAGAAAACATTCATGCGACACGGTAGCAGATGCGGTAAATGGCTACTGGGTGAATGTAGTCCTTGGAGAACGACCGCCTCCCATTGCACCTGAATAAATTGACCTCCCCCGGCAAACCAGAGTAGTTCTGGTTCAATTACGTTCGGGCAGATGCAGCCGCCTCAACTCCTACAGAGCAAGGATTGATGCCGACGTGCAAGATGTACAACAACAACGACACTGAGTATACTAATAGAATTCATTATTACTGTGGAGGCTCCCTTAAACAGAATGGCATAATATTAGAGCACTAGGTGAAAGAATGAGAGATAAGAGTTGGGTGTATTAGAGATAACGCGTTGTTGTAGCCACATATGTATATGTAAAAATAGCGATCCTCGTCGGACTCCTATAGGCAAGCTGGTTTCAGTCTATTCCGGTCATTGGTTATATAAAGGCGCCAATAACTCGATCATCATAGGAACTCAGTATTTATGCAAGAGCCTATGTCGCCCAGGCCTCTCACTGAGACTCTCCTCTCTATACCGCTGATTCTCGGCGACTGCTGTTACAGCTACTGCGTGTGGAGCATTCCACTATTCGTAAAATGTGGCCGCACTCAGTAGCTCGTAAATAAGCTTCTCGTGACATTAATGAATACCACACAGATCGCAGCTCAAAGTTTCAGCCTGTGTCATGCTCGTAGTTATCTCGTGACGTGATAGAACTGTTGCGGTGGGGTGGGGTGTTGTAGTGGTGGGTGATGTGCTTAGTTTGTTTCATATGGATATCACGCAATGGCATATGCTTCTACTTTGGACTATGTATTTTGTATTTATTGTTTGTTTTTTGTATGCAAACTGGGTTTTATTTTATTTTATGAAATTGACAACGAATAAGATCAACTTCGGCAGCAACTTATTGTGTGTAAAGATTGAAGTGGAAATTAAAAAAAAGAGATTTCTGAACGATCCTGCTCAGTCACTTAGTGCAGTATTCTTATTTATTTTAACCGGTGAGGCCCAGGTTTTTTTTTATATCCTACACCACTACTGTGGTACAGGGTATTATAACTTTGTTTGTAACACCCAGAAGGAAGAGAGATAGACACATTGATAACTATACCGATCAATCCCATGGCAGCCGTTGTACGTACCGGATTGACCCGATGGAGATCTTCATCGGCAAGGGCTGCGGCCTCAGTGTATAAGACACTGCTACAACAACAACAAGATATGCATATAGCTCCCATATATATATTCGTCCGATTTGCAGTAATAATGCAGTAAAATAGTAATTTGTTAACAGATTCTCTCGAAATTTGGCAGGACTCTTGACAATACTGGTGAAATTCATGGAAATCGGTTCAGATCTAGATATAGCTCTCATATATAAATATATCGCCTGATTGTCTCTCCTAGAGCCACTGCAAGCGCATTTATTGACCAATCTTGCCAACATTTTGGACAACGCTTTTCTCAACGACTACCTCAATATTTGAGAAGTTTGCCAGAAATCGGTTCAGATTTAGACATAGATCCCATATATATGTATGTTCGCCAGGTTTTTGGGTAATTTAAAATAGTTTTGTTATTTGTCAATCGTAGCTATTACAGTTGGAACATATTTGCTCGAAATTTGATTTGACGTCCGCCAAGGTCCACCAAAGATAGATCAGAATTGGATAGAGCTCCCACATTGTACTTACAGGGTAGGTGTATGGTATTGTACAGTCGGCACCGCCCGACTTGCCGTTTCTTACTGGTTTTCTTCTATAAAAAACTGTTTGTTTTATAGACTCAAATTCCTTTATAATTCCTGTAATAATTGTACAACTAAAATTTAGTAACACCAAATGATTTAAGAAAGACTTAACTTCGTAATTATCGATGTTTGTGGTGAAATTAAATTAAAAAATTGTTTTGTAAAACTATTAAACAACAATATTTTTATTGTAGCATCAGAAAAGAAGGTGTCTACCAAAGATTCTAAATCGGATAAATCATCAGGGAAAGACGATAAAAAATCCAGCCACAATAGTGATAAGGACAAAAAGAAAGATGATAAGTCTAGCGATAAAAAAGAAAGGTAATAAAAAATGGGGATCATTGAGTGAAACCTATTTGGTGAACTTAATTTGTTAGTTAATAATAAATTTAATTATTATTCTTTGTTCTACTTTCAGCGATAAAACAAAATCCGGACAAAAAGACGACAAAGGTAACTTTTTACACAGCTTGAATTGACATTTAGACTACTAAATGTGTGCAAACAAAAAAATAGATTTTTGGAAATCATTAAACTAAAGTTTATGAGAACAGTGTGTACCAGTGTTAAGAACCAGCAAAATATCAGGACTTAGTTTCCT
Organism: Stomoxys calcitrans; assembly: GCF_963082655.1. NCBI lineage: Eukaryota > Metazoa > Arthropoda > Insecta > Diptera > Muscidae > Stomoxys > Stomoxys calcitrans. The sequence goes on from NC_081553.1 coordinate 173,207,626, forward strand.
ATATACAAGAAAGTGTGAATTTATTTGAAAGCATATGATATGGATTGGCTTGAAAAGAAAGGATGCCGCAGTAGTACACCGTTGCAAATCTGATGACAAGTTGCTTTGTAATTAAGCACCAACTTTTGGTTTCACTGTTGAATTGTTTATATTAAAATCGTGGAATTGGTGCTCCAGGAATATCATCACTTCATAAGCTAATGGCCTTTAATAGAACCAGTTATGGCGCACCGCCGCTTGGGCCTAAACTAAAATTTCCCTTCGTAAGATTAAATATTTCTCCCTTTTGTGATCACATAATGTAGCCGACCCAGATGGAGTCCATCTGGAATTAAAATACCAGTTGGCAAAGGAAAACAAAGGCAATATGCAAAGAATGCTTACGTTCTCTCCAGCCAAAATTTTCGATTGTTGTTTTACAGCCGCAGCGTGCTTCATCCAGGGTCCATCCCGGTAGGTAGTTGCGATTGCAGTATGGGATAGATATATTCGTTACATGGTTTTGTCATTTCGCCTCTTGTGATAACAAAAAACAATAAGCATTTGCCTCCTAAATTTGGAATTTTAGTCCACGGAGAAATATAAATGTACAACTCGCAAAGAGATAACGATGTGTACCATCGCATAACCCAGCAAAAATTATAGGATTTCTTTGCAGGTGTTAACCAATCATTTTCCTGGTGATCGCATTTGTTAAACAATTAAGCAAAAATTCATTCTACATTAGTAATGTTTTTACAAAATCACACGTTGCAGGGAGCGGAGCATTTTTTGTTACTCTTCGTATAAGAATCCATGAACATAAGAGGAAGGAAACAATTTCAGCGGTTATATACAATACATTGCATATGGAAAAACCGACAACCGCTATTCAGCGCATTAATTATATGCAGACTCATCTAAAGCCCCATTAGAGCATTGATCGCTGGATTACGATACGCAACCACTGGAAGTATCATTATATTGGTAATTTTTTCTCTGAACGAATTTGTATTCCTTCTTGTGGTGAAAAGTGAATTAGGTATCAAATATACTGAAGTTATTTGTAAGGTTGGACAAATATGCTAAACTGGAGGCGACAGTGGCGCAGAGGTTGGCATGTCTGCCTATGACGGCAAGCACTTGCGTTGGAAACCTAGCGAGAAAATCAGACAATTTTTAGTGGTGGTGTGAACTCAGATATAAAAAGAAGGTCCCTTATCATTGAGCTTAACGTGAATCGGAGGACAGCATTATTGAAATGAGCGGAACTAATGGATTAACGGAATGTTCATTGATTAATTAGCAAATTTACCTGGAGAACTTGTGTGAATCTTATTGGCCTATTTGTTGAAGGTGAAACTCCTTAGTACTTTTATCCGGCTAAGTATACAGGAACATTACTATAAGACAAAATAAAATGCATGCCAATTCCTAATAATCCTTTGGATCATATTATCAACGAGAAGTTTCTACAACACCTTTACCCCATTTCATGTTGTTGCCATCTCTAATAAAATACTTAGGAGTTATAAACAGACTTATAACTTAATACACTGGAAGCTGATGTGGTCAAAAATATAAGCGAATACGATTTTGGCCCACTAATGAGATTCATACTCAATAAAAATTATCTTTTGGCGAAAATTTAGCATGCAGTATTTTTGTCAGCCGGAGTTTTAAGCAAGCAGCATTATCATCACATCATCATTCAACGCCAAATATATCACCAACAGACAATCATCAACCATCCATCGTCAATAAATTCACACTTTCTTGTTAAGAATTCTGTTGCTTTTTGTTAAGAAAAAAAAAATAACAATTTCCCAAGAGAAATGTGTTTAGTTCTAATTATACTAAAGAGCAGTCTAAACCGAAAAAGTGATCAGTGGAAAAATACAGTGAAAATTTTTTGTAATACTGAGAATTTATTTTTTAATTCTCATGATGAAAAGAACATAAAAACAAATACATTTCAGAACATCACATTTATATGTATATAACTCAACCTTCTTCTCTCTCTACTCTGTTATTATTTATATGGAAATTCCAGAGAAATCATCAACAAACAACTCTTCGTCATCGAATGCCGCAAACTCAAAATCCACAAGTGGCAGCAAAACATCATCATCATCGGCCAATGCGTCACGCAATCTCTGGGTATCCGGCCTATCCTCATCCACCCGTGCTAGTGATTTAAAAACCATATTCTCTAAATATGGCAAAGTGATTGGAGCAAAGGTTGTGACCAATACCCGCACACCAGGTACTCGTTGTTATGGATATGTTACCATGTCATCGTCTGGAGACGCCAGTCGCTGCATCGACCATTTGCACCGTACCGAGCTGCATGGGCGTATTATTTCTGTGGAACGTACCAAAAATGAGATTGGTGGCAGTGGTGCAGCGAATTCCAAGGATAGTGGTGGCAAAACATCCAGCTCAGCACGTTCGGAATCAAAGAAGAAGGATGATGTTAAGAAGTCGGCGGGTGGTGGTAAGGATAAAGCCAGCAGTGGTGGTGACGCAAGTAAAAAAGACGATGGTGAGACCGGAAAAGACGACAATGATAAGTCGTCCCGTTCAAAAGACGATAAAAGCAAAGATTCTACCAAAGGCGACAAGGATCGTTCTGGATCCTCATCGATTAGAAGGCGGCCCTTGCACACCAATGACAGCCGCTATCAATTTCAACGCCAGCGAGAAAATCGGGAACGCATGCGTCAACGAGAGATTTTGTCCTATAAGAGAATACGTGAGGAAAGAGAACGACAACGTCTACGTGAACGTGAGCGCGAATTACGTGAAGAGGAAAGACGCCGACGTGAGATTCGAGAACGCCAACGCCAAGAAGAATCTCGTTTAGCTGAAGAGCGTAGAAAATTGGCTTTAGAACGTGAACGCTTGGAGCGTGAAAAGGCAGAGCTCTTGCGTTTGGAACGCGAGCGCCAGAAGCTGGAACGAGAAAAACTTGAATTGGAACGACTAGAGATAAAACGCCAACAAATGAAGTATGCTATGTTTAAAAACCTAAACAAGAAAAATAAGCCGCGAGCAGTTAATATACTCAACATATAATGTATGAGTAGTGCAATAGAAGTTAAGAAATCGTCATAAAAAATAACATTTTCGAAAACCCAGTTCTTCCAAAAAATATTTCCTAAACCGAATACATACAGTGTTATTCATCACTCTTCGTGGAGGCATAGACAAAGTCTATCCATTTATTCATCATACTTTTTGTTGACTTACTAATCAACAATCATTTCTCCTAAAATAATCCCCGCTCTCCGATCGGTTCAAAGGAATTTCAAGCTATTGCTTCAAGTTGTTGTATTCGTTCAACAAAACCAAATGGTGTTTGTGGAAGAAATTATAGAAACAAGTCCATATTGTATTGTCAGCTGGGGGGTCTTATATATTCTGGTTTTACAATTCAATTATTAATATTGTTTTTTTTTATTTTTGTTTTACCCCTTTTTCTCTATTTCCCCAAACGCAATATCGTTTTTGCGTACCTCTCTTGTACCTTGAACGCGTATGAAGAATTATGGAAACTCGTGATGATCCTATCAAACGTTTGAGCAAACGTGATGATCACTATACGGTTGATCGTAAACGCACTGCCGGCACGGACCGCTTTGAGGCACCTCCTCCACCAAGGTTTGACGCTAGTTTGGATACATCCTCAAGAAGGTAAGTAAATAATTTTCTTTAGTCTTTGTATATCCAATCTTCATTTGGACAGTGCATTGAAAATATAGAGATACATTAGTATTGAGGCAAACATTATATGAGATACAAAGTAGCATAAACTTACAACAATCAAGATAGTTTGGAAGTAATTCTAGCATAAATTTAAACAAATATCAATATAACCTGAACTAGATATACCCCCAGGGACTTTGAAAAAAGTGCACAGGGATCTTCTCACCCGCCGGAGGGTTAAAATTTTTGTGTTGTTACAAAAATAAGTGTGTTTGATCTAAAATCGGGCAGGATATTTTTGATATTGATATTTTTAAGTAGAACTTTTATGAACCGACTTCTCAACTTTTAGAAGCCTTATGGCTGCAATCCCATCTATGTTACGGAACGTCTGGATCTGAAAACAATTTTCAAAAGTATTGTTGTAACATTGGGTTGAAATCTGCGCTCTGAAAAGTACGATGTTAATGTGCTTACAACTCTTGAAACTCCGATCATTGCATAATTTCAGCATCTTTTTCGTACTTTTCTCTTCGTGCCGCTTCTTCTTCAGTCCCAAAACGGACAATTTGTATGTAGAAAAAATCCCGCTGGGCTGAGCTTAACGATATCTTCCGCAGTTTTAATTGGAAGCTTAGCTTTCTTGATGGCCACGGTAGAGCAGAGAACATTAGAAAAAATTTCAGCGATGGTTTTCACCTCCGAATGCTGGCGACATTTGTGAGGTACTATACCATTTTAAAATTTCTCCCCGGACTCGTCAATAAAGAGTTCCCTTATCATTAAGCTTAAACTTGAAACGGAAAACACTCACTTATATGTGAGAAGTTTGCCCCTGTTCCTAAAGAGAATGTTTCTGGGTAAATTTGCTTTGCTTTTGTGATGACATAAAAGTGACAGCTGAAGTGGAGGAGATGATTTTAGTAACAGTGGGATCATTCATTCCAACTAAGATGGCTTCGTCTGAATCAAAGGACGAGAGCTGGTTTAACCGGGCATGCAGAAATGCTATCAAATCGAAAGAGGATGCAATCATTGGCTTTTGAACAAAAATGCCAGTAATAAACTGCTACGCAAGCAGAAAAGAAATTTGTGTCCCTGAGTACTTAGACTCGAAAAGGTTCCAAACGAACAGCGTCTTCGTGCTAAAGTAAATTTTGGCCGTTTGTAAAAAGAGTAACTGGGCTAAAGCTGACTAGTTATTCACTCACCCGGTTGATGGCTAAGCTACTGACCGGGATGTTTGCAGGAAATTCTTCTTAGTCGGAATGCAATCAACCACTCCCCTTTATTGAAGACGTATCTAGTTGCATGCCTCAAATATATTTTCGAACATGCAGAGTTAAAAAGGTTCTTGCGAATTTCGACGTAGGTAATTCTCCGGACCCGGATGGTACATAGCAAGTGTTATTCGATGCTCGATGGTCTATTACGAATTGGAAAGTTGCGAACGTACAGCTGATTCCCAAAAAGGTGAGGCGAACAACTCCGAAAATTACCGACCCATAGCAATATGCACTTTCCAAAGTGTTCTTAGCAATCGACAATACGGTATTCTTAGCAATCGGCAATTTGGGTTCCACAGACATCGCTCCATCCATCCACAAGTTTGGTGACAGTAAGGTCGTGGCTTTGATATCTCTAGCACATTTGATAGGGTTTGTCACGGTGCACTTCTACCAAAGCTTGTCGCTTTGGTCCCTGCAAATTACCGACTCATAGCGATATGCTCCGCACTTTGCAAGGTGAGCATGGTTAACCACCATCTGTGAGATGCTTGGAGTCCAACGGCCTTCTTAGCAATCGACAATATGGGTTCCGTAGAAATCGCTCTATGGGTGACCTGATGGTTTTCCTGCAGCTCCATCCACAAGTTTGGTGACAGTAAGGTCGTGGCTTTTGATATCTCTAGGACATTTGATGGGGTTTGTCACGGTGCACTTCTATCAAAGCAAAGTCGCTTTAGTTCCTGCAAATTACCGACTCATAGCGATATGCTCCGCTCTTTGCAAGGTGATGGAGAGCATGGTTAACCACCATCTGTGAGATGCTTGGAGTCCAACGGCCGTTTTAGCAATCGACAATATGGGTTCCGTAGAAATCGCTCTATGGGTGACCTGATGGCTTTTCTGATAAAACGGTTGAGCCATTCCATTCACCAGTTTGATGAGAGTAAGGTCGTGGCTTTAGATAGGGTTTGTCACGGTGTACTCATATTAAAGTTCGTCGCTTTTGATGTCGATAATAATTACGTTCGATTTATTTCGAGCTTTCTTATAGATTGCTCTATAAGGGTTGTTATTGGTGGGTTCTCATCCCATGAATACAGATTAACCGCAGTAGTACCGCAAGGTTCTGTCTTATCATCCTCCCTTTTTCTTTTTTTCTTTGACGATCTTTGGCATCAGACTTCGAGTCCGATCTACTCGTTTGCAGATGACAGCAATCTCTGGCATTCGGCCACAGGCCGATTCTTTGAGATGTCGAAGACAAGAGGCGGATTAGGACGAACACTCTTCCAGGATTTGCGGGCCATTTTTGGTGGGGTCGAATGTACAGATGAGATTTAAATGCACGGAAGACGCTGTGGTGTTTTTTGTCACACAGTCGTCAATATCTATTGATGGTGTAGATAATGAGCAGTCAGAGAAATAATCGCCGGGGATGACTTAAATATATTTCACTTCTTGTCGATTCTGTGTATTCGCTAAAAGTGCAGAATAAAACCATGAATGTTGAGGAGCCAAATACTGTTTCAAGGGTCTCACTGCAACAAATCTCAGGAGAAGGGTGAATGTTCTGAGGGGTCTATGTAACTCACTGTGACGGCAAAAATGGGTAGTAAAAGAGCATTTCTTGGCACAAACCCTTAAACCGGGAGATCGCTTTTTCCAAACTCGGCACGGTTGTCCATTGAAAAATACGACTTTTCTAAAATCAAGTTTTCTTATTCGGAAAGTGTGCTATACCAAGATATAGGTCATCTTTGAAATTCAAGCTGTAGAGTGATTTCAACAAACAGATGGACCGACATGTATTGATGGTCTATGAATATAGCCACGATCTAGTTTATATACATTTGTAGGGTTCAAAATATATTGATTGATGTGTTGCAAATGGAATTGCAAAATGGGCAAATTTTCGGTGGCGGGCATAAAAACATATACCGCATTCTTGTAGAATATTTGGTAGGTTTGGTCGGATATGGTAGGGTTTTTCTTAAATTTTGGTAGGAAATAATCTTGTGGAGTGACAACACTGCTCAGAGCCTCTTGGATATGAAGATACAATGCGTTAGTCAAAAAATGTATTTGAAGTGTCTAAAGAAGTCTCCAAGTGCTTGGGATCTCTTAAGTGATGTTACAAATATTTCACTCCCTCCGACCTTCTTAATATCTACACTACGTACATCAGGCCAAAGATGGAATATAACTAGCATTTTTGGGCAAGGTTTCAAGGCCCTCCTTGGACCTATTGGACCGCCTCGAGAACCGACTAATAGAACTGGACAGTTATAGTGTATTCAACTCTCTTGTGTCTTTTGAGAATCGTCGGAATGTGGGTTTTTATTTCTGACGTTTGTACAAACTTGAGACTTTACAAACTCATAACGGATGAGGGGACCATGAGCTAGCGAGAGAAAACCTTTTTTTAAAAGTTTTTCCAACTTCTTCGACATCCAATAATCCAAGATTAATGCCAATAATCACTTCTCCCTATGTTCTTGATCGTCTCAACGTTCAATCTAACCATGTCCGTCAGTGCGGCTGTCGAAATCAATATTGCGTCCTATCGAAGCTATGCACATCTGTCGGTTGAAGTTACGATAAAAATAGGGATATTAAGCTAAAATGTTGAACAATTTCTTTTATTTTGTCAGTAGACAGATTGATTTCGAATATGGATTATATCGAACTGTATCTTGATAAAGCCCTCCATATGGACCAATCTCCCGATTTAAAGTCTTGGACCCATAGAAGCCGCACTTGTACACTGAAATTTTGGCACTGAGTTGTGTTAATAATATCGACATCAGTGCCGGCTATAGTCCAGATACCGTACTGGATACGGTCTAGATCGGATTATATCTTAATATAGACCAATCTCCCTATTTAAAGCCTAAGGGTCATAAAAGGATTTTTTCAATTTCGCTGAAATTATGTCACACAGTGAGGCGTTAAGATCATTGAAATCCATGCCGAATATGGACCAGATCGTTCTTTGTTTGAATATACCTGCCATATTGACACTACCGCTGAAGTTTGGTACAGTGAGTTCTATTAGACCCCTACACATATTTCCCGAACATGGGGCAGATCGGACCATATTTGGATATCTACAATTTCATTCTATGTAGGTTTTGAACTCATATAAAGCCCATTTATTACCCACATCCGCGCCGAGTTTGGTTACTTAATGGAATGTTCACGGGCAAATTTGCAATTTTCTGACTGTGTTAAGAAGACCACTTTTGGTTCTAATTCATCTAAAAAGTTCGAATAAGAAAAAAATTGGCAGGCAATCGGCAAATTTGCCGATGAACATTCATGTGGTATCTCATACTTTACTCACTAGACAAGCAATGCTATAATAATGACCAGATTATGTTCTTTCACCTGACTGACTTTCATATATATATCCCCCCCCCCCCCATTAGTTGTTCAATATGGCATTATTGGTTTTATTATCAAAACCTACGCTCGTTGAAAAACGAATATAAAGCGCAAATTATTCACTATTTCTCATTGTGACTGTATCATCATTAATGCTCTTTGGCTTGCTCATATATTGGTTTCTTTGCACTGAATGATCATTTTCAATAATGGGACTTTTGAAAAAAGTGACCTGTACTTTTCTAGCACTCATAAACGCGATGATTATGGTTCGTCCTCCTCCAGCAAACGCATAGATGATTATACATCGTCATCCTCTAAGCGAATCGATTATGGCGGTAGTTCTAGTGCGACTAAGCGTTCGGCTGTAGATGACTTTTCCGATATACCAACTAAACGCAGTACGGACGATTACACCAAACGGGGCGGAGATTATATGGGTTCGTCTTCCTCAAAACGTGGTTTGGACGATTATTCATCAGCAGGAAAAAGCGGTCGTGACGATTATAAACGTGAAGTGGAAATCCGTCATCTACCGACCAGTGGTGGCGGTAGTAGTTCGTATCATTCCAGCAGTTCCATGCATAAGAGTGGCAGTGGAGGCGGCGGTCGCTATGATGATCGCACTACGTCGCACAGTTATAGACGCGTTGATGACATGGGGTATGTTTTAAAATTTTTTGGTCGGTATATTTTTCCATTTCATTATATTTTGTTTTTTTTTTTTGTTTAAACAGAGGCAGCAAACGCTATGACAGCTCTAGCGGTTTTGGTGGTGGGTCCAGTGGCAACAGTGGTGGCTGGGCTCCCTCATCATCAGCTCATATAGGAGGTGGTGGAGTGGGTTCATCTATGAAGTATTCCAGCAACGGCATGTCCTCGACAATGCATTCTAGTTCTGGTTGGCCTAAATCTACCCCAGCCGATGAGGGCAGTTGGCGTGCAATACCTTCAACCCAAGATCGTTACGATCGTACCTATAATGAGCGAGGAAGCGGTGGTTACGCTGGCGGCAGTAGTGGTGGTGGTGGCGGCATGTATAACAGTGGTCGCTCTGGTCAAGATCGTTATGGTGGTCCCGTCTCATCGCGTTACTAAAGACGCAGACGACATGAATGGTTTCCCCTCCCTCGTATATGGATTGTTGTAAACGTTAATGTAAACATTATCAGTCTCTGGTAGTAAGACCCACTATTTAAAACCATATTAATTCCTTATTTGTGTTTTTATTGTAGTCGGCATAAAGAAATGCATAAGCAGCACTCTGATTGAAATATAAATATTTAGCATAGTTTGCCTCTACTTTTTGCCTCTTTATTCCTCATGAATTATGTTTTTATTTTGTTAAGACACAATGGTTAAAGACGGTATAACATTTTTGTTCAATTTTATCATTTCTTTGTTTATAGCTGTAAGTATTTACCCTATGTACATCAATCATTTCATTATTGGAGTCATCTAAATTACAATCACCTACTAGTATGTGTAGTATATATTTTTCCTTTACAATACATATTTAGATATAGAAACACAGTACATTAATGTAGTGTATTGTCAATAAACATAAATGTTTAAAATTATTCAATAAAAACTATTTTATTCAAAAAAGAAAAAACCCTTAGTAAGCGTTCTTGATGATATTGTGATTTAATGATCGTTGCGCAGGTGTGAGATCGTTGGGCAGGTGTGAGATCGTTGGGCAGGTGTGAGATGATGAAATGCATAAGATTAAATTTTAAACCAAGTTTTATCATTTGTGCTTACTATTCATATATTTTTGACATTGGCTGTAGAATATATCATTACACATTTTTAACACGTTAAACCACGCAAAGTTTGTTCTGGGTTTTACTATTTTCTTAAAACCAATTATTTGTTATCACGTAGTGTTCATTTAAAATTATACACTTTGAGTGAGTTGGGATACAGGCAAATTGGATCCTAAGGTTAATTTGTCCATGCAGACAATATAACCTTTTCCACATTCAAATTCAAGCGTACAGTAGAGGAACCTTGTGCAACAATAAGATGCCTCATTATGGCTCCAGAGCTTATTAGAAATGTTTTCAAAACAACAAAGGAAGAATAATCCTTTAACAGTTTTAAATACAGGGTTACCGGAACCCCGGAGCTCGGCAAGTCAAGTTATGCGACACCAAAGGCCTACAGGCCTATGTTTGGTTAAATACAAACAGCATGCCTATGTCAAGGGAAGTTCGGTGGAGACTGCCCTGTACGAGATTGTGCATAAAACAGATGAATCCTTCGATGCCAAGACGTACACATTGGCGGTTTGCATTGGCATCGAGAGGGCGTTTAAAAATGTGGGGACCGACACATTGATCCAATCCTTAAACCAGTGCCGGGTGGACCGGGTCCTTAAAGACTGGATTAACCATATGCTAAGGAACAAATGGATAAATTGTGATTCCCATGTCAAATATAAGGGAGAAAATGGCACAGGGCACGCCACAGGGGACAATTTTATCGCCACTCCTATGGGTGACCACCATAAATCAATCCCATGGCAGCTACTACATCCCATGCTACAACAACAACAGCCATAAATGACCTATTACGGTCCTTGTGGCACTGGACCTATCGAAGGCATTCGACACTGTCAGCCATGCCATACTATTTGAGGACATCGCCAACACGTCCCTCCAGCCAGGCCTGAAACGCTGGGTTGCGAATTATCTGTGTGGTCGGCAGTCATTTGTGGAATTAAGGGATAAGAAGACGAAGCACCGTAGAGTGAAACAGGGAGTTTCCCAAGGTGGGGTGATATCTCCGGCACTGTTTAACCTCTACCTATCCTCCATTCCACCCCCTCCAGACGGCATAGAGATCGTATCATATGCGGACGAATGTACGATCATGGCATCAGGTCCCCACCCATTGTTGACATCTGCGTTAGGTTGAACGTCTACCTCAACGAACTTGCCTCATATTTCGCTGCAAGAAATCCGAAGATATCTGCCACCATCACTTTAAATACGCGTGAGAAATGATTCCGACCATCAAGTGTTCCAAAATACTTGGTGTCACATTTGACAGCTCTTATACATTCTTCCCACATGCCACAGCAATTTTCGATAAATTCAAATGTAGAAAGAAGCTTTTCAGGTCACTTGCCGGCAGCACTTGGGGTGCAGATAAAGAAACCTTGTTGACCACGTACAATGCAATTGGCCGGTCTGTAGTAAGTTATGCAGCGTCATTGTGGTTTTGTCAGCTTTGTGACACGCAGTGCTATAAAATTTAGATCTGTCAGAATGCAGGCGATGGCGTAGTCAAATGTCTCAATTTTTACAAAATGGGGTTATGGTTGTCTGGGAGCCCCGGTAGGCGAGTTAGTAGCGTGCTTGGATTACCAGTGCAGGGGTCGTGGGTTCGATTCCCACCAGAAGCCTTGGTCTGATGCTACTGTGTCTGTGTATCACAATTGAACTAAAAATGTCTAGGTGAGTCTGTAAAGGACTGCCACTCTTACCTAACCTAACCTAACCTATTATGGTTGTCGAAGACGAAAATTCGTTTACATTTTTGGTATCAGGTAAGTCGAATTCGACTGTCAAAATTGACGGAAACGATCGATATATAAGTTTATTGCATTCTAAACTACATCGGGCCTGCTTATCGAAAGAGTATGAAACCTACTTTTATATTATTTTTTTATTTACCACAATATTTTTCTATTATCAAACTGTCGAAGGCGAATAAGTTACAGAATGCCACGAAATGTGATATTCGCCTTCGACTACGACCGCTGAATATATTCTTAGGGCTATTATCCGAAGGGTATTAGCAGAAGGGCCGAAAGGATCCTGCAGAAGGCATACCCTAATTTTAATGTTAACCCAGAAAAGACAGAAATCTGCCTGTTCACGAGGAAGACAAAGGTGGGTCAATTTAACGCACCATGTTCGTCAATGGAGAAATTTCGATATCTGACAAGGTCAAATACTGAGGAGTGATCTTGGACAGGAAACTGAATTGGAAGTGTCATATTCAAGAGCGTACCGAGAAGGCTCACAGATGTTGGGCACTATGGGCCGTAGGCTTGAAATGGGGCTTGGATCCGAGGATAGTCCACTGGCTTCACATGAGCGTGATTATACCAATACTTAGTTACCCCTCAATTGTTTGGTGGACTGCGATGGAGAAAAAGTGCAGCGTTACCATAATGTTCTCTGAACATGTTGTCTTCGCATAGCCGAAGCGATAAGGATCACGTCCACTAGGGCCAGGGAGTCTATTTAAGTATCCGACCCATTGACATATAGATTAAGTGTGAGGAAACCATTGCGAGTATGAGACTTAAGGCGATGGGAGAATGACTAGAGGATAGGAGCAGGTCATACCATCGCGGTATAATCGAGGCGACGATAGGAAACCTGGATGGAATGGAAGAGGTTTCCAATATGATACCTAAGACGACATTTGAAGTCGTGTGCGAGGCACTGCTGCCAGCGGCACAGTCTTAGATTGTTGGAACCCTAGTATTGCCATCTGGAATGTGATGTTACACGGCCTATGGGTCTACATTGAAAACCCAGGGACTAAGATCTGTTTTAGACTGCCTAATCATAATACGGTCCTGCAGGCGGAGAGCCAGACGATCACGAAATGTGAGAGGTGGCGTGGTGCAAACGCGAGGACGTTGAGTGTGAATATCTTTACGGACAGTAAACTGGTCATAAGGGCAATAACAACCAGCAGGGTAAGGCCACGAACAGTCTTGCAGTGTATGAAGGAGATTAACGCCTTCTCTCAGAATGGCACAATCCGCATCGTTTGGGTGTCGGGCCATGACGGAGTAAGGGGGAATGAAAGGGGAGACGATTTGGCAGTGATGGCCAGAGGACTACCGTCAACGCGCATGTAACACTGTGGAACAACGAAACTGTCGGCAAGACGACGAAAATCCGATAAGGGGATCCAAATTGTGAGAAAATGAGCCGTTGGAGCATTTCCTACGTCATTGTCCGGCTTTCGCGGACAGTCAGTCACAGTAACAGTCACGGGCACTTAGGTGGGGACACAATACCAGACATAAACCATGTAAGGGGCGTGGTATGGATAACAATTAAGGATTTTGTAAGCAGCACGAATTCCTGACTTAAATCTTTTTTTCGAGGTTACTTTTTAGTATTTAGAGCGCACAACAAGCCGATTACTGGCTTAGGTGTATGTCCATAGTGGGATGGGGCGGATTAATATCCTATCAACCTAACCTAACCAATCCAATGGCAGCCGGTTGTACGTACCCGATTGACCCAATGTATAACACACGGGGTAGCTGTGAGCACCACACAGGCTCGAACATTGAGGTCCGATCTGTGTGGTGTTCATTGCTGTCACGTGAAGCTTAGCTGCGAGCTACCGGGCACGTTCACATGTTGCGAATACTGGAATTCCCCATACGTAGTAGCTGCAACGTCAGTTGCTGACAATCGGCGGTATCCAGCGAAGAGTCTCAGTGAGAGGTCGGGCGGCACCGGCTGTTGCGAAATACCGAGAGCCTATGATGCTCTATGTGACAAGGCGAGTAATTGGCGCCTTTACCAACGGCCAAATTGTTCCCGCGGCGATCGGCCTTTGGATCGGAACGAGCATGATCAGATACAGGAGCTTGACGAGGATCGCCACCTCAACATGAAAATGTGACTACAACAACAAACTGCTGCCGACAAAACGACAACCTAACCTAACCCCGCAATATTAAAATTGTCCAAAAATTGTTTAAATGTGTATGCAAAATAATAAAAACGAATTTGAACCCCTAAACGCAAATTACCCGCTCTCTTATTTGTCTCTTTCCATTGTGTATTGCGCAATTTCGGTCACTTGAAATATTGGAGCATATACCTCTATTGTCTCGAATGATTGCGAGCGTTCTCCGGACGGGTTTGGCTGGATTTAATGTCAAGGAGATCGTGATTTACAGACGAAATGACAATGTTAGTATTTCCTCTCTTCTATCGTGGAGGAAAAACAAGATGAAGAATTAGCCATAGGTACAGCTCCGCCTGGATTTTGCCAAACAGAAGTCACATTGCTTGAAATCACACACTTTACCATTCTTGAACCGTCTTTGGCTCGTAAAATGGAAACAGGTTAAAGAACTTGTAAAAAATGTACTTACTTCCTTACTTGCTGTAAGGAACGGGTTAAATCATTAACCATATTTTTAACTGTACTAAACCTAAATGCAGCGTCTATAGGTAAAACGTAATATATTATGACAATAATGACAATAATATATTACGTTTTACCTAATATATTATTGTCATAATCTACGCTAAATCTTCAATTGATGCTATAAGAGGTGTTGTCGTATCCACTAAAACTAAAACACTATGAGGCAATGGAAAAATATCATTTACCACCACATAGAATCCTTTATCCAATTGTTCGGGCGATGAATATAGGCTGTAGTTAGGAGACAATTTAAACGATTGACCAATGAAATGAAGAATAATTTATGTTACTTACGCCACTATATCCTGTGGCTCCAACACCAATTCCGATTTATAAACTGATGCTAAGAAGTTGGTAAATGCCGCTGTGCTATTGCCCAATTCCAAATCTAAATTGTTACTTAGGGCCTGAGGATGGATGATAATCATAGCTATAATCGATCGCTGTAATCTCTTTGTCCATGTGTAAATACTTGCCTCAGTTTCTTGAACATCTGTGGAACTTCCTTCTCCCATTTCTGGTATACCATTGCGAGTACCCCAAAATGTAACCACATTGTTGTCCGAATAAACAACGGAGCATTGATCGTTGCATTTGCATTTCTAAAAATATAAGGATGTAACTCGTATTTTTTTCAAACGAAGCTGTTCAAAGCGCAAAAAGCAAGCTTAATGTTAAAATAAACAATTAAGAGCGTGCTAAGTTCGGCCGGGCTGAATCTTATATACCCTCCAGCATGGATAGCATTTGACGAGTTCTTTGTGTGGTATCTCTTTTTTGGCAAACAAAGAATTATGAATAAGAACTGTTAAGCTATTGGAGCTATATCAAGTTATAGTCCGATTCGGACCAAAACTGAATGGAATGCTGAACATTTAAGAAGTCACTGTGTAATATTTCAGTCTATTCGGATAAGAATTGCGCCTTGTAGGGGCTCAAGAAGCAAAATCAGGAGATCGATTTATATGGAAGCTGTATCAAGCTATAGATCGATTCAGACCATATTTGACACGTATGTTGAAGGTCATGGGAGAAGCAGTTGTACAAAAGTTCTGTCAAATTGGATGAGAATTGCGCCCTCTAGATGCCCAAGAAGTCAAGATCCCAGATCGGTTTATATGGCAGCTATATCAAGTTATGTACCGATTTGCGCCATACTTAGCACAGTTGTTGGAAGTGATACCAAAACTCCACGTACAAAATTGCAGCCAAATCGGATAAGAATAGCGACCTCTAAAAGCTGAAGAAGTCAAGACCCAAGATAGGTTTATATGAGATCTATATCAGGTTATATATAGATTTAAACCATACTTGGCACAATGGTTGGAAGTCAAAATAAAACACTATGATCAATTTTTATCCAAATCGGATAAAAATTGACGCTTCCAGGGGCTCAAGAAGTCAAAACGAGAGAGCGGTTTATATGGGAGCTATCTCAGGTTATAGACCGATTTGAACCATACTTAGCTCCGTTGCAGGAAGTCATAAAAGAACACTATGTGCGAAATTTCAGGCAAATCGGACAAAAATTGTGTCTTCCATGGGCTCAAGAAGTCAAATCGGGAGATCGGTTTATATGGGAGTTATATCTGGTTCTTGACCGATTTGGACCGTACTTAACACAGTTGTTGGAAGCCATAACAAAATTTCAGCTAAATCGGACAAAAATTGTGGCTTCCAGGGGCTCAATAAGTCAAATCGGGAGATTGGTTTATATGGGAGCTATATCCAATCTGAACCGATATGGCCCATTTGCAATCCCCAACGACCTACATCAATATAAAGTATCTGTACAACATTTCAAGCGGCTCTACGCTCTACGCGTTCGACCGCTATCGTAATTTCGACAGACGGACGGACATGGCTAGTTCGAAAATGTAATGTCTAGAGATGGGCAATAGGTAAATATCCAAAAGGTATTTACCCGGTAAATTGGGTAAATACCCGGGTATTTACCCATTTATACCCAAAAGCTGGGTATTTATAATTTTGCAGATATCTTCGGTATAAAAACATTTTCCAAAAAAAATTTGATGATTTCGTTTTCTTTGTATATAAACCTGACCTTCAGATCTCATAAAATCGGACTTTAGTTATATATAGCCGCTGTATAAACGATCTCCAGACTTAAAATTTTGAGGCAATAAATTAGTAATTTTTCATCCGATTTCAATGAATATTGGCACAGTGAGTTCTGGTAGACCCCTACGCATTTCTGTGAAGTGTGGTTCGGATCGGACTATATTTGGAAATAGCTGCCCTTTAGACCAACCGCCCGATCTCCCCATATTGGTCATTGAGGCCATAATAGATCCATCTATTACCCAAAATCGATTAAATTTGGCACAGTGTGTTGTGGAAGACCCCTACCCATTCCTGCCGAATGTGGTCCAGATCGGACCATATTAGGATATAGCTACCATATAGACCGATCTCCCGATATAATATAATAACCCTATAAATGGAGCATTTTTCATCCGATTTTGATGCAATTTTTAAAACAGTGCGTTTTGATAGACCTCTACACCTTTGCGTCGAACATCGTCCAGATCGGACCATCCGTATTGAGTTCATGTATATTATAGAGTTAAACAACAAAACTGTGGTTTTATCAATGTAAATAGGCAGACAAAGCAGCAATATCCATAGCTATGTAGCTTCTAGGCTTCAAAAGTCACCTGTGCCAAATTCTTAAGATAATTCAATCGAACATTCGATCAGTACCTTGTATGCAAAAGTACATGGACGGACAGATGGATATGGCTAAGAAGAATCAGGAAGTGATTACTAACAATGGATATTTGTATATCTGCTTCTTCTGTATTTATATTTTCCTTATTCTCTTTTTATATTATTACCATTTGACGCATAAAAGTATATTTTGATGCCTTTTACATAAATTCGAAGCTGTAGTTCGATTTTCTAACTCCTTACCGACAAAATTAACGATATTTTTTGTCAGAAGTTTACGATGTTTGTCAGTAAGTGCTCTCTGTATTGAAATTTTGTCGGAATGAATTGTCGGTAACTACCGAAAATCTTAGGTACTATTAGACCAAATCGGGTGAAAATTATGGGGCTTCCTTTCAATATCAATAGACTTCATCCCAAGTCCACAAAAATTTGCAGTTGAACCTCGATTATCCTGCTTGCTCGGGACAGAGCTTAGCACAGAAAATCAAGGTTTTTTCTAATGTCATTAATTATATATTTATATTGATTTCTTTCAATACCATACAGAATTCTATGATGTTTTATATATAAACATCGCTAATAGATGCTTTTTAAAATAAGTATGCTATATGTTGTATACAATTATTTAAAGTACTTATGAAGTGTTGTTTGTTTTTGAGCGTGTATTTTTTGTTGAGTAGATTTGTCTGTATGCGATGTACCTGCATTACATCTGGCTCTGAAATTTCGGGAATTCTATTGTTTTCAAGAGTATCCAAAAGAACACTGCATCCCTCTATTGTTTGAGCCAATGTGGGTATTTCTGGGTCTTTTGAGTTTCCTTCTTCTGACACCTCAGGATTTTTGATTTGCCATATTATGTCGACACCATATTTTTCTAATAACACACCAATGGACATATTTTTACTGTGATCTTTAATCAGTTGTAATTTTTCCTGAATTGAAAGAACTTTACGTGCTCTCCTTTGTTGTTGGAGCCATTTTCGAACAAACACCTTGACCGGCCAATTTTCAATTAGCGACTGAATGTTATTTAATATTCATAAAAAATAAAAAAGGGGAACCCCAGAATTTTACATCAAACAATCATGTGTGTGGTGCACGGTTAATAGAGGGATCATTATTGACGCACGAATAATAGAGTTAAAGTACGGTTAATAGAGGTTCAAGAGCACAGCATGTGGGTTAACAGGGGTATCCGGTTAATACAGGCCCGGATAATCGAGGTTCAACTGCCTATGACAAATTTGAAGATGATCGGATAAAAACTGAGATCGGTTCTTTGTACACAAATTAACATGGACAGACAGACGTATACTTATCAATGGGTCCATTTCCATTCCTTCTGTGTTTTACACTATTGTACCAAAGTAGAGGTAGATTTTCGTAGATTAAAACGTATTCCTTCTAAGATTATCGAAATAATCCCACAATATCAAAAAAAAAAAATCCGAAAATTAATAATTGTGAAGGATTTTACTCTTTAACGTATGAAGTAATTCGGCCCAGGTTCAAATCCGCGTTGACAAGGCCTAATTATTTCGTTGACTTTAGATTTGAATCGCTTGTCATTGAGACAAAGAGCGTAGCAGACGGGTTCAAATCCCTCCTCAGTCAGCATCCGTATAGGTTATTGGTTCATTGTCCACGCCCTTAACTCGGACCGCGTCGCACCGAGAGGTTTCACATTCAGCAAGATTACTGATGGCAGTCCTTAGATGGTTAGTAACCACCTTACTCTCAGGACGAGAGCAAGGTGGAATGCCTCCATCCTCTACCATAGGATGGGGGCATACTAATTTCGTCATTCTGTTTGTAACTCCTCGAAATATTCCTCTGAGACAATAGATATATACATTCTTGATCGTCATGTCATTTTAAGTCGATCTAGCTATGTCCGTCCGAAGGAGTAAGGCTAGCCGCTTACAATTTCGCAAGAATACTTCTTATTAGTGTAGGTAGGGGTTGGGATTGTAAATGGGCCATATCGGTCCATGTTTTGATATTGGTGCCACATATTTTGCATGATGTGTTTTGTTATGACTTCCAACAACTATGCTAATTATGGTTCAAATCGGTCAATAACCTGATGTAGCTGCCATATAAACCGACCTTGAATCTTGACTTCTTGAGCCACTAGAGTGCGTAATTCTTATCCGAGTGCTCTGTTCTTATCCGATTTGACACCTGTACCAAATATGGTTTTAATTGGTCCATAACCTGATATACCTACCATTTAAACCGATCTGGGATCTTGACTTCTTAAGCCTCTAGAGGTCGCAATTATTATTCGATTTGGTTGAAATTGTGTACAACGACTTCCCTCATGACCTTCAATATACGTGTCAATTATGGTCTATAGCCTGACACAGATCAAATATAAACCGATCTCCCTATTTTACTTCTTGAGCGATCCATGCACAAAGTTACTTTTTGGCTACGAAAAAACCATTGTGCATCATATTATTACGCAAAACTAATATCATCCCTACTATTGATACGCCAAACCGTTAAAATGCAAATACTACCAAATTTCTTTGAGTGTATTTACCATAATATATCTGTCCTTTATAAATTCCACCATTGTGATAGCCTCTAATGTATTATTGCAATGACCAACACCACGTTGTCCGGCCGAGTTTGAGCCCATTGTGAAGACATATCCGCCTTCGGCCAAAATCATAGTGTGAGTTGATGAAAAACTGGCTTCCAAAATGCGATGAGGAACTTGTAATTTTTTCTTTGAGGTTAACAAATTAAAGTTATTATAAAATAAGGATTAGCTTCCGTCAAACAATTTTGTTCATGCAATTATTTATTTTCCACTTACCAAAGCCATTATTCTTGACGATTTTTCAAATCCCAATTTATTATATTCGTTATTACCGCACACATACAATTCACCATTTTCGAATAGTACTGCTGAAGTATCAGGACCGCAATAGATTTGCTTCGCTTTGGCTTTAATATGAGACAGCAAAATTTTCTGCGGAATTTTTCTAAATGGTAAAAGATTAAAAAAAAACAAACTCTTTTAAACTCTAATAATTTCTCAAACTTACTGCTGTGTTTGTAAATTTCCCAAGCCCAAAGCACCCTGAACATTTGTTCCCCATGTAAAAACAGCACCATCCACACTTAAGGCCAGCACATGTGTTGTTCCTGCTTTTATCTCCTTTATGTTAATGTTCTCTAATTTTTCTACAACCTTAGGACTATGATAGGTTTTGTTATCATCGTGACCTAAAGCATATTTACTGTTGTCTCCGCATGACAATATGGAACCGCTTTGGGTTAGTAGTATTGTAAAACCTTCCCCAGCGCTAGCGCTAGAAGAAATAGTTTCATTAGATTTTTTTTTACAACACATCAAACAAACTTACCTTATTATATGATAGTTACGTACACTTTCCATACGACTAGGATAGTGCTTCCATGCTTCCAGAGAGCTTAAACCCAATTGGCCATGTGTACCCTCACCCCAAGTGTATACAGATCCATCTAAAAGTTTCAAAGTATAGTTTGTGGTTTACTTCTTGATTTCAAAACAATTCGAAAAGGATAACAACAGACGCGGGATAAGTTAGGCTGGGTCGAATCTTATATATTCACCATAGATCACATTTATCAAGTTCTTTGGACGTTATCTATTTATATAAGATGAAATATAAAAATGGCGGTACGAAGTAAAAAATCGTGCGGTTATCGAAAAATCGCCCACCAAAAAATATTTTTGAAAAATCGTACAAAGCTGTAAAATATTACCGACCATGGCAATATTAAAGCTATTTAAGAGAAGAGCACGAAATACCAACATTCGGGATCAAGTTTCTGGGGGTCCACCCCACCCTCAAAATACTTGCCAAATCGGACAAATTTACCGACTATGGCAATATGGGGCTTTAAAGATAGGTATTTGTGAGTAGAGCACAAATTTTGGTATTCAATTTTGGAACTAAATGTTTGAGGGGCTGTCTCACTACAAAAACACCCCCAATCAGGACTTATTAACCGACCATGCCAATATAGGGTTCAAATAAAAGGTATTAGCAAGTGATGGAAGATGCAGCGGAGCAGGCTAGTAGTACATACATATATTCTTGATTGTCTTGGAATACTCAGAAAAATAGCAAAAATATTTGCTGTAACAGCAAAATATCTGCTGAAAACATAAAAAAATTCCTCTAAAATTAGAAAAAAATGAAATATTTTAATAATTGTTTAAAATTCCAACAGTCCTTGCAGTCAGGTCATAAAAAGTAGTTTTATTAATTAGTCTTTATTGAAAGAATTTGCTTAAATGTACCTTTTTTGTGAAAAGGGCATATTGTAGGTGCGTTTTAAGTAAAATTTGAAGAAGATCATACTGAGCACGCTGACAGACTGAAGGTTGCCAGAAACGACTTTTGCAGAAGCTGCGAGGACATCGAAGAAGTGTATCAATGGGATATCCTTGCAATTAAGGAAGTGGTGGAATGGCTAAGATAAAACGTCATAACGACGATTGGCATAAATATCTTCTCAGACAGGCAAGGCAGCCATTAAATCCCTGGAGAACGTATTTCTGAACACAAAAAACGCTCTCGACTGTCGCAGATCTCTCAACGAGATGGCTGAACAGTTCTAAATTCAGCTGTTCTGGATGACTGGCTACGTAGATATCCCAGGGAACTGTAAATCGGACGAGCTTGCGAGACTAGGAACTACCTTACACACTCTAGGGATACTGGAATCTGTGGGTATGCCTCTAGCGACATGTAAACTATGTTTTCAGTTCCAGGCCTGAAGGACAACAAATTATAGATGGTCACAATGAGGGGGGTATGAGCATTCCAAAACTATGTTGCTTAATCTAGACTTGAAGAGGTCTACCGCATTGCTGCCACTGGCTAGAACAGATGTCTCAGTCATTGTGTCCGTCATGACGGGTCACTGGCTAATGGACGAAAACGTCTTAGTGAGTCTGATGGCAGACTGCCACTCAAACCTAGCCTAACCGCCATCCAAAACGGGTGCTAAAATTTGTTCAAAATAGACAATTTTTTATAAAATAATTTGAAAAATCCCTCGAATTCTTAAATTTCAAAGCACAAATTTCCCATTACACTTTTTTTTACTCCATATGTTCCCTAAACTAACAATATTTGTAGCGTCGACAGCATATTTATTGGGTTGCCCAAAAAGTAATTGTCGGTAATAAAGTAGTAATATAGTCGGCGTTGACAAAATTTTTCAACGGCTTGTGACTCTGTAATTGCATTCTCTCTTCTGTCAGTTATCAGCTGTTACTTTTAGCTTGCTTTAGAAAAAAAGTGCGCAAAATTTTGTTTACATTTGTTTGTTTGGCGTCAATTTTAATATGGGTACCACATGTATTGAAAGAAATTCATTTAACAAACCGAATCAACGCTTGTGATATGCACCTTAAACGCAATGAATTCGATCCGTTTTTAAAACGAATCATAACTGGAGATGAAAAATTGATTGTTTACAACAACGTTAGTCGAAAACGATCAAGCATGGTGAACCAGCTCAAACCACTTCAAAGGCTGATATCCACCAAAAGAAGGTTATGCTGTCTGTTTGGTGGGATTGGAAGGGTGTGGTATATTTTGAGCTGCTTCCAAGGAAGGAAACAAACGATTAATTCGGATGTTTACTGTCAACAATTGGACAAATTGAATACAGCCATCAAGGAGAAGCGACCAGAATTGGTCAATCGTAAAGGTGTCATATTCCACCAGGAAAACGCTAGACCGCACACATCTTTGGTCACTCGCCAAAAATTGAGTGAGCTTGGCTGGGAACTTTTGATGCATCCACCATATAGCCCTGACCTTGCACCATCAGACTACCATTTATTTCGATCTTTGCAGAACTCCTTAAATGGTAAAACTTTTCGCAATGATGAGGCTATAAAATCGCACTTGGTTCAGTTTTCTGCAGATAAAGGCCAGAAGTTCTATGAGCGTGGAATACTAAATTTGCCAGGAAGATGGCAAAAGGTTATCGAACAAAATGGCAATTATATATTTGATTAAAGCTCATTCTAAGTTTTATTAAAAATGCATTTTTAGGCAACCCAATACTAAAATAATACCGTTTTTAAAAACATCTTTGCCCGAAATGGGTATTTTGGGGATTTTTTAAAAAAAAAAATCGGGAATTTTTTTTTTAGAAATCGGACCACAAACGAAGATTTGGTAGCCCCAACAAATTTTGCAAAATTGTTGCAGAGGCTTGCCAAAAGGCGACCAGACAACCTAGTGCATTGAAAATTGGCTCACATTGGCCCCTTCAGCGATGTAAGGGTTAAGCCACAACCACGTTGCTCCCAACTACCAACACCCATAGTCAGGTTGAAACGAAGTTCTAGCGGCTCCTGAGCCTCATGGTATAAGAGTAAAAACTCTTGTCTGACCACGTAGTCCAACTACTTGCAGTTGAACTCCAAACAGTTGCGGACCGGTTACCTAGTGGTATGTTGCATCAGAAATAAGGTGGCATAACCTAATATGACTCAGTACAAGACTGAGCCAAAACAGAAATGCCACCGAAACATTCACACAACATGTTATACATTCTGCAATTCACAAGGAATTATAGAGGCACCCTGTGAAAAACATTCACACCAACAAGAACTTCCATAATTACTCTCACACAACCAACTCCGAAGACTTCAACACGGTACAGTAGCCTTCAAAGTACCTACCTTTTCGATGTAGTCTACTAACTCCTCATCCATCCTCCGTCTCATCTTTTCCACCGTCTATCACCTCCTCACCGTCCTTCACCTCCTTTCCATCCTTCACCTCCTTACCGTCAGCTATCCCATTCCAACCAATAAATAGCACGAATCATTTACAAATCCTTACAACAGCACTGTCGTACCCAGGAGATCAATTTTAAGGAAAGGACCGCGATGAGCAGCTATTATATACTTTTCACCTAATTAAGAACCCCCAGGAGTCCAACATGTGACCAATAGCTGTGAAAATGTTTAAACGGTTATTAGAATTACAATAAGTGATATATGTAAGAACGTGGTAAGTTCCGCCGGATCGAATTTTTGGAACCCTCTACAATATATTTTATTAAAATACGAAGTCATAACAGACACTACGTGTGAAATATCAGCGAAATCGAACAACAATTGCGGATTCCAAAGGATCATGGTCTCAAATCCGGAGATCGGTTTATATGGGAGCTATATCAGGTTATAGACTTTTTTGGATCGTACTAAGCATGGTTGTTGGAAGTCATATCAGCACACCACGTTGAAAATTGCAGCCAAGTCGGATAACTATTGCGGCTTCCAGGGGCTCAGGCAGTCTTTCTGATATCGGCAAAGTTTTTTATCTGGGTGCATCTTACCCTATTCAGCCATGTCCATTCTGTTTGTCTGTCGAAACATCCTACATTTTGTAGGAGTAAAGCTAGGCGCTTCAATTTTGCCTAACTACTTCTTATTAGTGTTGGTGGGTTTAGATTTTAAATGGGTCACATCGGTTCATATTTTGATAAAGCTCTGATATAAAGCGATTTCCGAATTGACTTCGTGATCCTTTAGAGAGCGAAGTTATTGTCCGATTTGGATGATATTTAGCAAATGTTCTTTTTTCATGATTTTCTAAAAATAATTCCTAGTATGGACAAAATCGGGCCATTATCTGACATAGCTCCCATATAAAACGATATCCCGATTTGATTTGAAGAAGGTTAGGTAAGATTGGCGGTCTTCGACTTTCTTAGATAATTTTACTTCATTGTGATACCACAGTAGCGTCAGACCAAAGCCTCTTGTGGGAATTGAAAGCACGGTCTTCCCCGAGTTGATAGCGGGCTGTAGCCTGTTGTAACAGTGAAATAGCATTATACATAATTTTCTTACCATTATTAACAACAACGAAGTGAGTTTCACTTGTGGCTACCGACAATATAGAAGCTTTTGGTGGCAAATGAATGGGAGTCATGCTGAAGCTGTTGCCAAATGATTTCAATTGGTATAAAACAGATCTGTAAAAAATGCGAAATTTATTAAATCAAAGGCATAATATTTATTCTTTATCAAAAGGCTTAACCTGGTTTCTACAGTTTCATTGGGTGGTACTGTTTCGGCATTCATTATTTCTTTGGTTTCTGTTTGTGCAGTTGCCAAATCGACAATGGTAGAACGACGGGAACTATCTTCCAACAATGGCTCCTCATGTAGTGATAGCAACTTTGAGCTGTTTGAGGACATTACTGTGGAACTCACATCATCTTCGTAATAATGACTGGAATATTGAAAGTAGTTGCTGTGGAAATGTTACAATAAAAGATAAAAAAACTTACCCCCTATTTTTACTCAAATTACGAAATATCAACGGTATCCAATATTCGAGAATTTCTGAAGCCTTCGGTCGTCTTGTTGGATCCACTTGGAGTAAATTGTTTAACAAACTTTTCAACGCCGACGAATAACCCTTGGGCAATGGTGTGTAAGAACCCTAAAGATATATAAATTCATCAAAAAAGGAACAATTTTAAATAAATTTAGCTTACCCCCATAATTTTACCCACAAGCTCTGATAGATTTGAAGCGGCAAATGTCTTCCTCAAACAACACATTTCACCCAATATGCAACCCAAAGCCCAAATATCACTTTTGTGATCATACTCTTTTCCCTCACACATTTCTGGGCTAAAGTAATAGGGTGTCCCCAATACTGTCTGAGCATGTATTTTTGTATTCATTATTTTCGATATTCCAAAGTCTCCAATTTTTACAATACCTCTTTTGTTAAGAAACACATTGGCGGTCTTTAAATCTCTGTAGGGAAGATTTGAAAAGACAGAAAGAAACATAAGTTTCATAAAATAATTCCAAATATAAAATACATAGCTGGACTATAGTTGTTTTCTGAAAACCGAAATTTGTAGAAAATGTTCAAACGTAATACAATTAAAACAAGTAAAAGCGTGCTAAGTTCGGCCGGGCCGAATCTTATATACCATAGGAGAAGTCGTTGTTCAGCCAAATTGGATTAGAAGTGAGCTCTCTATAGGCTCAAGAAGTACAATTTGGAGATCGGTTTATGTGGGAGCTGTATTAAGTTATGAACCGATTTGGATCATACTTGGCCAAAACAAAAGATTTCATGCAAAATTTCAGGCAAATTCGGATAATAATTGCGCACTCTAGAGGCTCAAGAAGTATAATCGGGAGGTCGGCTTATATGGGAGCTATATCAGCTTATGAACCGAATTAAACCATACTTGACATAGTTATTGGAAATCAAAACAAAAGACTTTATACAAAATTTCCATCAAATCGGATAATAATTACGCATTCTAGATGCTCAAGAAGTCAAAATCCGACATCGGTTTATATCGCAGCTATATTAAGTTATGAACCGATTTGGACCATACCTAACACAGTTGCTGAAAGTCATAACAAACCACTTCGTAAAAAATTTCAGCCAAATCGGATAAGAATTACGCCGTCTAGAGGCTCAAGAAGTCAAGATCCAAGATCGGTTTATATGGAAGCTATATCAAAACACGGACCGTTATGGCCCATTTGAAATCCAAACCGACCTATACTTATAGGAAGTATTTGTGCCAAATTTCAAGCGCTTTTATTCGTTCGCATGTTAGCGTGCTTCGATAGACGTACAGACGATGTGAATATACGAAATACAAGGCCAGCCTCGGTCAAAAAAAAGGAAGGAAAGACAAAAGTCGGAAGGTGCCTTGGATGACAATCATTGCCCTGGTACCATAGTGTTATCTTTTTTAAATTAAATCCAACAGCCTGTGTATTCTCCACACTGGAGATTTCCGTGCCTGGCATGGCATGGAAGAGGAGCCTGTCTTTTGGAATAATCATATAAACACCATCTACTTGGATACCACGTATACCAACCATTGACAGGGCCAAACATTTAGTGCAAGAGTTCCAAGCTAAACATGCCGGCAAGAGTATACTCTACATATGTGGTTTCTATGTTATTGGCAAAGAGAGATTTTGGCCATCATTGGCCGAGGAATTCGCGCTGAAAGTATGGACAGATGATAATCGCAGCAAAGCTTTGAAAGCCATGAACGATGAACTTTTGAATCAGTAATTAATTGAAAATCCCCTAGAGGCTGGCACGCATGTCATAGCTATGGGCAAATTATCATATATGGTACGACATTTTTTGCAGAGTATTATTTAATTCGAACGAGATATAATACCATTGTAGGGTAATACCACCATATGGATGCTATATCTTATTTTGAGCCGGTTTTGTGGGACCTCGGCTTCGGACAAAATTCGAGCAAATTTGTTCAAAATTGTGATAACTACGGATCTATATGTGTAAATAGAGTAAATAAGTGTATTTTGTCCCATTCCCGTACAATCACTCTTTTTAACGAATCCATATTGGCATACGTTTAGCCCTTACCTTGCTGTCTAAAATGGGTTAAATAGAAAAGTCCATCGTGTGTGCACCTGGCGAATTGAAGGGCCACTATGTGTATAAAATTAAGTGCGGAGCATGAGTTTTTAGCAACCCTTGCTTAAGACGTGCTTTACGTGCTTTTGTTTCGTGCAGCTCTACGACCGAAATTTTTGCGTACCACAGTGAGATAGAATCGAAAAAATTCTTGTCAAAAATATGTCATTTGAGAACATCCTGAAATGCATAGCTGAGGTGTTATCGAAATAATGTGTAAAATTTCAAAGCTCTAGATGATCTCATCAACTATTGCGGAGTCCTAAAATTGGTAACCTCGATACTCCGAAAAATTGTTCGGACCAAATGTTCATTTGTGGTCCGATTTCCAAAATTCTTTTTTTTGCCGTATTACTTTAACTTAAATTGGCCATTACAGAAAATTTTTTCCTTCAGCCGAACGTTGAATAGATATCCAAGCGACTCGATTTTCTGCGCTTCTTCCCTAATTCCTGACACCCTTCCCTTTTTGAGTGTTCTATTATGGTCGCCTTCAAA
Organism: Stomoxys calcitrans; assembly: GCF_963082655.1. Lineage (NCBI taxonomy): Eukaryota > Metazoa > Arthropoda > Insecta > Diptera > Muscidae > Stomoxys > Stomoxys calcitrans. The sequence goes on from NC_081553.1 coordinate 173,235,806, forward strand.
AGACTTCTTTGCTTGAGAATGGATGAAAAACCATTCTGACCATAGCCAACGCAAAAGTTGTATTTTGATGGGTTTAACATACTATCGTCGTCTACAGCTCGTGGTTTAAATGGCGTCTAAATTCTCCATTAATGCACCCTGGTCCATATATTTTATGAAGGATCTTCTCTCAAATACTATACTCATCTGCTTTCGGAATAACTATGCTTCGGAGCCATACAACAGTACGGGTATTATCAGTGTATAGTGTAATTTACTGTATAGTGCAATTTTCGTCTGCCGAGAGGTGGCTTTACTCCTGAACTATTTGCTCAATCCATAGTAGCATCTATTAGCCAATATTATTTTTCGTTTTATTTCAAAACTGGTGTCATTTGTTTCGGTTACGGCGGTGCCGAGGTAGATAAAGTTACTGACTATCTCCAAATTGTTGTTCCCAACTTTCTCAATTTTCTTTAACTGCTCGGGTTTACAGGGCCTCCAATTTGTCTTATCTCCATTTACTGCTAAACCCACGTAGGTTAATTCTCTTTCAATACATTCAAAGGTTTCAATTGCAATATATCGATGTCGGCGGCATAGGCGAGTAGCATATGTTTCTTGTGAGTAGTGTGTCATGCCTATTCACACCTGCATCTCGTATAACATTCTCTTACAGGATATTAAAAAGATCACACAATAGGCTATTTCCTTGTCTGAAGTCTCGTTTAGTATTGAAAGATTTGGAGAGGGTTTTTCCCATTTCAACTGATAAGGGTGTATCAGCAATCGTCACCCTACAAAGTCGTAGGTGTTTTGCAGGAAAACTCGAACGTATAGGGCTGTCGAAAGCGGCTTTTTTGTCAACGAAGAGATGATAGGTGTTGATTTGTCTTTCTTGGGTCTTTTCTAGGATTCGGCGCAGTGTAGATATCTGGTCTATGGTGGATTTACCAGGTCTAAAGCCACACTAATGGTGCCCAATTATTTCGTTGACTTTAGACTTTCATCTTTCACACAGAAGACTCGATAGTATCTTACATGCCATGGGGTTGGCGCATACCTCTGTAGTTGGCAAATACCGTCTCGTATGCTTGTATACTGAGGTTCCAATCACCTGGTATGCGGTTTTCTAGCCGGTTTGAAAAGACGAGCTGATGCATACGCCTTATCAGCGTGTTGCGTCCGGTCTTAAACAGTTCAGCAGGCTACCCATAGGCTCCTGCTGCCTTATTGTTTTTCAGCTGGGTTACTGCTACGTTGACCTCGTTCTGATCAGGTTTTATCCCACACAGAGTTTAATCTTTCACACAGTACGCTCGATAGTGTCTTGTATGCGATGGGGAGGAGACTTATTCCTCTGTAGTTGGCTCACACCGCCTTGTCTCCTTTTTTGTGTACGGGACATAGTATGCTGAAGTTCCAATCATCGGTTCCAATGCGTTCTTCTAGACAGATTGCACAGACGAGCTAATGCATACGCCTCTTGTCTCAAACAGTTCAGCTCCTGCTGCCTTATTGTTGTTCAGCCGGTTTACTGGACCTCGATCTGACTAGGTGTTACACATTATATACCATTATGAGGGATTGGTTCTGTGGTATACTCATGGTAACCATCATCGGATATCAGGAGCTGGGACAAGTGTTATTTCCTTATTCTCAGCACACTATCTGTATAAGTTACCGGATTTCCTTATTTGTCTCTGCAGGAGAATGTTCCTGTACCAAAACCATCGTTTTGATGTTGAATTCTTTGGTAAAAATTGCGGACTTCATTCTCACGTCTTTTCATTTCCTTATTTTTCTTGCGGAAGTTAAGTTTTTCCTCTCTCCTTTTCTCCCGAAACCTCTCCTTCATCTGGTGTTGGATATGGTTTGGCATTGCGTTGCTATACTATCGGGACAGCGAGTGCTTTCTTCAAGCAAATGGGTCAGCCGAGTGGAGAGTGCCGTTGCGCTCTGTTGTGTTTGGAACTTACCGATGTCCAGCTATTGCGAACCTCTGCAGCAACAAGGTAATAATCCGAATTAATGTTCGCCCCTCGGATGGAACGTACATCTATCACGCTGGTGGAATGTCTTCCATCTATCACAACATGATCTATTTGGTTTCTCAAGTTTTGATCCGGTGCCAGCCATGTGGCTGTGTGAATCCTTCGATGTTGGAATTTAGTTCTTTGCCGCGGCGAATTCTATTAGCCGCAATCCATTATCGGATGTTTCCTCGTGTAGGCTAAATGTTCCGACTATTGGGCCAAAATATATTTCTTCCCCATTTTCGCATTAAAATCTTCCAGAACGATTTCTTTTTAGGCGCTCGTAGAAAATATCATTGGTCTATTCGTCCTTGACTTCCGTCGGGGTATGGTGGATAGTGCTCAAAAATCTCTTCAAAAAAGTCCGCTTGTGGTCTACAATACCTCTACTGGTTTCGGAGATATTCGACTTTTAATTTTTATTTATTTAAATTTTGACCGAGACTGGCTTCGATTTTTGCGATTTGCGACGACATTTGTGGTTTGATTTTCATTTGCTGCATGATTTGAATGACTTTGCTGCAGTATGCATTAGCATCCTATAATTCGGGTAAAAGTTGAACAGTTTCGAAATCAAAAAATTGTTTGCACCAAACAATATCTGTGGCCTCCTATTTGGCGACTATCTTTGTCCGAAATGGGTATGTTGGGTATTTCTGTGAATAATTTCGGGCAGTATTCATTTTTGGGGTTTTAAGGACACTTTATCTACAAAACTGATAAAAAATTATTAAGATATCTCATATTGTTTTTTTTATTATAATTTTTTCAATTTGTTTTTTCGTTTTCACAAAAATGCAACTTTTCTCCTATTACGGATTTTGTTGAATTCAAGCTCTCACTAGCCTATCGATTTCAAGTGTTGCAGTTTTTTTTGGCAACGATACCAGTATCATTGTAACGATTTATGGTGCGATACACGAACATTTTGAAGTATTTGAGTTCGCCAACAGCCGGTTATGACTTTACGGCCAAATATAACGCAATCACTCTACAGTGCTTGAACACCACCACGAATAACTTTCTATGCAAATAAACTCAGAAGTAATGCTTTTGGTGGCTTGTAAACAAACGATATACATTTTCCATGCACTTCCATTAAGCAACAGGGGCAATGAGTGCTGTCCATCCGATTTGGAACTTTATGTCTATAGTAGGCACAATTATGCTCCGATCTTCACAAGTTGTTATATTTTACGTCCCAGCATGTGTACAAAATTCCTCAAAATCGGTTCATATCTATTGGGTTGCCCAAAAAGTAATTGCGGATTTTTCATATAGTCGGCGTTGACAAATTCTTTCACAGCTTGTGACTCTGTAATTGCATTCTTTCTTCTGTCAGTTATCAGCTGTTACTTTTAGCTCGTTTAGAAAAAAAGTGTAAAAAAGTATATTTGATTAAAGTTCATTCTAATTTTTATTAAAAATGCATTAACTTTCTTTTAAAAAATCCGCAACTACTTTTTGGGCAACCCAATAGATATAGCTTTCATATATGGCTTTCATCCGAAGTGGTCCTTTATGATTGTAGTAGCCATAATTTTGCTCTGTTCTTTACAACGGATTCGTATGTAGTAGTTACTACTTGAGTAGCCTTAAGTTTGGTATGATCAAATTTAGATATAGCTTCCGAGTCACTATATCGCCAATTGGGTATGTTTTCTCATTATTTAACAAGTAAAAAGGCGTTAAGTTCGGCCGGGCCCAACTTTGGATATCCACCACATCGGGTATATATGTAAAACACTTTTCATCAAAATCCGGTGAAAAATGCATACCTTATGCCCCACTGAAATATGTTCCGATTTGTCATTGTTCTTCTTCTTCTTGTCTTTTTAGTAGCTATACCTAACAATAAACCGATCTGAACCATATACGACACGGATGTCGAAAAGCCTAACATGAGTCACTGTGTCAAATTTCAGTGAAATCGGATTATAAATGCGCATTTTATGGGGCCAAGACTTTAAATCGAGAGATCGGTCTATATGGCAGCTATATCCAAATTTGGACTGATTTGAGCCAAGTTTTAGAAAAATGTGAAAGGGCTCACTGTACCAAATTTTGGCGAAATCAGCCCCAAAACTTTAAATCAAGAGATCGGTCTGTATGGCTGCTATATCCAAATCTGAAACGATCTGAGCCAAATTGAAGAAGAATGTCGAAGGTCTTAACTTAACTCACTGTCCAAAATTTCGGCGACATCAGACAATAAGTGTGATTTCTATGGGCCCAAAACCTTAAATCGAGAGATTGGCCAATATGTCAGCTGTATCCAAATCTGGACCGATCTGGGCCAAATTGAAGGAGGATATCTAAGGGCCTAACACAACTCACTTTTCCAAATTTCAGCCAAATCGGATAATAAATGTGCCTTCTAGGGGCCTAAGACCACAAATCGGCGGATCTGTCTATATGGCAGTTATATCCAAATCTGAACCGATCTAGGCCAAATTGAAGAAGGAAGTCGAGGGGTCTAACACAACTCACTGTCCTAAATTTTGGCAAAATCGGATAATAAATGTGGATTTTATGGGCCTAAGACCCTAAATCGGCGGATCGGTCTATATGGGGGCTGTATGAAGATATAGTCCGATATAGCCCATCTTCGAACTTAACCTGCTTATGAACAAAAAAAGATTCTGTGCAAAATTTCAGCTCAATATCTCTATTTTTAAAACTGTAGCGTGATTTCAACAGACAGACGGACGGACATGGCTAGATCGTCTTGGATTTTTACGCTGATCAAGAATATATATACTTCATAGGATCGGAAATTGATATTTCGATCATAATAAAATACAAATACAAATACAAATGGAATGACAAAATGAAAATACCCCCATCTTTCGGTGGTGGGTGTAAAAATAGTTGCTATACTCGGAGGCATGGGCATTATATAGTACGCTCCGCCCGACTTTTTCTTTTTTCCACCAAATCTTTGCCATATCCCACTGTGTAACGCCGTGGTGCGCTTTGATAGGCTCCCTAATCTTTATGCCATATTTGATTTTAATTTTCTGTTTGACACATTCCTGTAGAAACATACTTACCGATGTAAAATATTCTCAGAGTGCATATAATTTATCGCACTAGATATTTGTTCAAACACATTGACAATATAACGTTCGGGGAAGTATTCTCTCATAGCACGTTCACCAATAATCTGGGCCAATGTACCACCATCAGCATACTCCATTTCAATAAGGAGTGTATTATCCTTGATAAAGCTACCCAAATAACTGGGGGTAAAAGTAGGAACAACTGAATTGCTGGAAATGTTCAAATAAAACAATGCCGTCTTACCTGATAATATTCGGATGGTGTAGTTTAGAGAACACATCCACTTCATTCATGGCCAAATCTCTCTCGGAAGGAGTCAAGTCACTCAAATTTATTTGTTTAAAAACTATATGATGGTTGTCACTTTTTCGACGATATAAAACAGCAATGCCAAATGACCCCTGTCCAACCACCTTTAATTTCTCATAATTACTCAATTCGGTGCCAGCAACACTAATGGATCTCTGGGTCTTGTCGGAGCTAGCCACTGAACTGGGTGCTTCCATCACCACCACATCGGTTTCGGCAGAGTCCAGTGTCTGTTCTTCACTCAGCGAAAGATTATTTGTCGATGATGATATAGAGAAAACGGTGGGTTTTAAAAAACCATTAAAAGTGCTTCGTTTCTTAGCCTTTGCCGCTAATACTATAGATGACGATGTGCTCGAGGTGGAGGAGTCGGATATGCGACCATTAAAAATTGGTAAGGATGACGCTTTTGCTTTAAGTTTTTGCATTTCCTCCGTTGTAGTTATATGAAAGTCATCCAACAAAAACTATTCACGTGGTGTACTGTTGGCTCTAAATGTCCTGCGAGTAATGAAAAATGTATAATGAAATCTACTATTTGTGGTCATTTTAATATCCATTAGTTCAGTTGCTGGGCAACGATGCAACTGGTGTATGTATGCTTTATTTCAGACTATATGACTACATACTATAGTTAAGGTGTGAGCGCTTTCCTTCCCACCCCCACAAAATATCTGATTTGAGATACGAGATTAAATCCACCCAAAAATCAAATTAAAAACGGAGCTAAGGATGAGAAAGCGATTTTTTATAGTCAAACAAACAAGATACGAGTAAAAGCGCGTTTAGTTCGGCTGGGTCAAATCTTATATACTCTCCACAATAGATGGCATTGGACACGTTTTTTGAATGGCTTTTTTTAAATGGACCGTACTTGCCATCACTACTAGTATTAGTAAAATAATACCAAGTTGCGCCCATAGAGGCCAAGAAGTCAAATCGAAGGATCGGTTTATAAGGGAGCTATATAGGGTAATAAACCTATTTGGACCATGCTTGGTGCAGTTATTGGGAGTCAAAACAAATCACGTCAGCTAAATCGGATAGAAATTGCGCCCTCTAGGGGCTTAAGAAGTCAAGATCCCATATCGGCATATATGGCAGTTATATCAGGTTATGAAGAAATTTTGACGATTGTTGGCTCAGTTATTGGATGGGAATTGCGCCCTTTAGAGGCTGAAGAGTCATGATCCGAGATTGGTTTATATGTCATCCATATCCAAATATGGACCTATATGGCCCATTTACATTCCCAACCAACCTACTCTAATAGGAAGTATTTGAGCAAAATTTCAAGCACCTAACTTTACTCCTTCGAAAGTTAGCGTACTTTCGACAGATAGACGGACGGACATGGCAAAATCAACTGGAAATGTCAAGAGAATCAAGAATATATATATTGGGTTGCCTAAAAATTAATTGCGGATTTTTTACTAGAAAGTAAATGCATTTTTAATAAAACTTAGAATGAACTTTAATCAAATATATAATTGCCATTTTGTTCCATAAACCTTTTGCCATTTTCCTGGCAAATTTAGTATTCCACGCTCATAGAACTTCTGGCCTTTATCTGCAAAAAACTGAACCAAGTGCGATTTTATAGCCTCATCATTGCCGAAAGTTTTACCATTTAAGAAGTTCTGCAAAGATCGATCTGATGGTGCAAGGTCAGGGCTATATGGTGGATGCATCAAAAGTTCCCAGCCAAGCTCACTCAGTTTTTGGCGAGTGACCAAAGATGTGTGCGGTCTAGCGTTGTCCTGGTGGAATATGACACCTTTACGATTGACCAATTCTGGTCGCTTCTCCTTGATGGCTATATTCAATTTGTCCAATTGTTGACAGTAAACATCCGAATTAATCGTTTGGTTCCTTGGAAGTAGCTCAAAATATACCACACCCTTCCAATCCCACCAAACAGACAGCATAACCTTCTTTTGATGGATATCAGCCTTTGAAGTGGTTTGAGCTGGTTCACCATGCTTGGACCATGATCGTTTTCGACTAACGTTGTTGTAAACAATCCATTTTTCATCTCCAGTTATGATTCGTTTTAAAAACGGATCGAATTCATTGCGTTCAAGGTGCATATCACAAGCGTTGATTCGGTTTGTTAAATGAATTACTTTCAATACATGTAGTACCCATATTAAAATTGATGCCAAACAAAGAAATGTAAACAAAATTTCGCGCACTTTTTTTCTAAAGCTATAAGTAACAGTTGATAACTGACAGAAGAAAGAATGCAATTACAGAATCAAAGCCGTTGAAAAAATTTGTCAACGCCGACTATATTACTACTATATTACCGAAAATTACTTTTAAGGCAACCCAATACGTTGTTGGATCAATATTTCGATGTGATACGATAATGATAATATCCAAGGGACTAACACGGCTTACTGTGGTAAATTTCAGCAAAATTGGATAACAAATACAATTTTCATATATATATATATATGTGTATATATATATATATATATATATATATATATATATATATATATATATATATATATATATATATATATATATATATATATATATATATATATCGCCCGATATTAACTTTTTGAGTAAACATTGAAAACATCTGCCGAGGTCCATCAAAATTGCTTCAGAATTGTAAACAGCTCCCACATTGTACTTATATGGTAGGTGTAGGGTATTATACAGTCGGCACCGCTCGACTTTTGCCCTTCCTTGCTGCTTGATTTCTTTGCTTGGGCTTCACATGTTTTTATTGGATGTACTACAATTTTAAGCCCACCATTTGAAGTTCATTGAACTTGTATTTACATATATTACAACTGACATGCCAATTGTTGACTGCAGAACTATTTTAGTCATTCTTAGAGTACTCGTTATGGTCATGACATGTGTTTTTATGACTTTTGATTTAGCGGATAAAATTGGGGCTTTATTGCTTTCTGGCTTTTTCCGTAGTACAGATATACACACATACTTACGAATGTAATATACATACGTATCCTATTAAGGATTGCGTACATTCCTGTAATAATGAAAGTCATCGCTATATCTGAATGATATTGTGCACCCAGAGAAGTAAGTTTGCTGATGATTATAAGTCGTAATACCCACCACCATAGGATGGGGGTATACTTATGTGGTCATTCTGTTTGTAACATAGCGAAATGTTGATCTAGACATTCTGAGTCGATCTAGCCATGTCCGTCCGTCCGCCTGTCGAAATCACGATAGCGGTTGTACGCGTAAAGATAGCTGCTTAAAATCTTGCACAGATACTTCGTATTGATATAGGTCGTTGGGGATTGCAAATGGGCTATATCGGTTCAGATTTGGATATAGCTCCCATATAATATTGTCCTTAGACTTGACTACTTGAGGCCGGACTGTGGTGCAAAATCGAAAGATTTTCAAAACCCTTCTGTAATTTTGAAATGAATATAACCACTCGCTATTAGGTCCATGAAGGAACCCATCGGCGCTGATATTTTGTCATAAAACAAGATCTGAACTGTGTATTGCTTGCCAAAACAATATTTATAGGCCTATTAGAAATTTCTGTGCGGATATCTTAGTTTTATAAAGGGGGATTTTTTAAGAGCTTTAGGAAAATTTTTCAAAAAAAAAAAAACAGTAAGGAAAGGTAAAAGTCGAGCGGGGCCGACTATACTATACCCTACACCACCCAGAATACGTAATATATGGAACCTATGTTGAAATCTAGTCAGACTTTTATTTTGCATACCTATTGAAATATTGAATAGAACCACAGCCTTAAAAGGCCATATCGGCTAAAAGATATATATGGGAGCTAAATCAAAATTTGAACCGATTTTGGTGAAATTTTGCACACGTATTGAACGTTACATAAACTAATTTTTGTAAAGATTGGACAAAACCAGTGGCTTCTACAGCCTTGAAAGGCCTTATCGGATGTAAGATATATATGAAAGCTATATAAAAATCTGGTCAATATCGTCAAATAAAATATCTCATACAAAATTTTGTAAAGATCGGATCAAAACTATTGCTTTTTTAGTCTTAAACACCATTTCGGATGAACGATATATGTGGGAGCTATATCTAAATTTGAACCGATTTTATTGAAATTTTGCACTCATATGAGGACGTCAAATATAACACCACACGCAAAATTTTATAAAGATCGAACCAAAATTGTGGCTTCTACAACCTTAAAAGGCCATATCGAATGAAAGATATATATGGGAGCTATATCTAAATTTAAACAATAGCGTTCGTCCTTGAGCCAAAAAAATGACATATGCAAAATTTTGTGACAATCGGACAATAAATGCGACCTGTACCTTGATCACAAGAATGCATGGACAGACAGACGGACACATGGACATAGGTTATCGATGGGTCTAGTTCTTCTCCTTCTGAGCGTTGCAAACAAATGCACAAAGTTATAATACCCTGTACCACAGTGGTGGTGTAGGGTATAAAGACATGAATTTTGGAAAAATGCATGAAATCTTTATTTGAATTGATAGTACGGTCTATATAATCTAATGTTTGAAGAATTGTTGCTTATATATCTATATTTTGGCGTACTCTTTCCAACATTCCGGCCGGTATCTCACGAATAAATTCTTCAATGTTATCTTCCAATGCGTCAATTAAAGCGGGCTTTTCTCGTATAGACATGAGCTTTAATATAGTCCAAAAAATAAATAGTCTAAAGGTGTTAAATCTAGGCGGCCAATTGACCGGTTCCGAACGTGAAATAAAATGTTCACCGAATTCCTCGCCCCTCAATAAGTCCATTGTTACGCGTGCTGTGTGGCATGTGGCACCTTCTTATTGAAACCACATGTCGTGCACGTCAAGCGCTTGCATTTTGGGCAAAAAAAAGTTGGATACCATCTCACGTTTCGATTCGCATCATCTTTGAAGAAGTACGGTCCAATGATGTGACCAGTCTATAAACCGCACCAAACTGTGACTCTGCATGCAATGGTAGCTCTTGCAATGCTTCTGACTGATCCAAAATTGACAATTCTGCTTATTTACATACCCATTGAGCCAAAAATTAGCTTCGCCGTAAAATGGAAAAACCGCGCGATGAACTTTCTTAACAGAACACACATTTTGATAATAAAATTCAATAATTTGCAAGCGTTTTTCGTTTGTAAGACAATTGACTGAAGATGTTTGGCAGTGAAATAAAACACGAAACGTGCGTGAGCTGTGTAAACCAGTGTTGTCAAAAAGATAATAGCTAAAAAATCACTCTTTAGTAAGATGGGTTATGCAATAATTTTGTTAAAAATGTCAGAGAATTGGTTTCAGTATTTTGATGGCGATTCTTTTTTTTTGTTAAATATTTGAATTAGTCTCAAAATGATTTTATGGTTTCAATAGGATATTCTCTCGATTTTGACAATCAGTTTCAAATGCTATTCATTTATTTTATTATACGCAAACAAACTGAAAACATTAAGATAATACAGTAATACCTCGATTTACGTCGTGATAGGTTCCAAAAGAAATACGAAATCGAAATTCAAATTACACATACGTCAAAATAAAAATTTAACTAGCTGAGTTGAACTATAGGTTTATAATTCCAATGGTTTAGCCGTGCAGTCAAAAAAAAAAAACATGTAAAAATATTTGAAATTTCAAAAAATTTTTTTTTAATAAAAATTTTTCCCCCAAAATGATCTATATAAATGTCCTTTACTTATAGCACCATATTGCCTATTGGTGTCATTTTACTTTGGTGTAGAAGAAATTCAACACCAAAAAATCGATTTTTTTTGTGCCCCAATTTTTAATATTTTCGAATTGTTGTGTGTGGCAAGCCCAATGTGGTGGTAAATTAAAAGGCTTCCTACCACGGTCCTATCTGCGAGGAATTTCCAAATTTATTTCATCGTTGAACTCATTTTTCTAGTACGAATTCCGGGCCGGGCCGATCCTGCACCATGGATGGCATTGGTCGTGTTCTTCTTCTCGATTTTTAGGCGAACAGCGGATAAAAGAAAATAATTGCTTTGGTATTAGAGCTACATCAAGTTATAGTCCGATTCGGACCATAAATGAATTGAATATTGGGGACCATAGTAAAAGTCATTGTGTAGAATTTCAGCCAATTTGAATAAGAATTGGGCCCTTTATGGGTTCAATAAGTAAAATAGGGAGATCGGTATATATGGGAGCTGCATCAGGCTATAGACCGATTTAGACCACATTTGACACGTATATTGAAGGTCATGGGAGAAGCCTTCAAACCTTCAAAATTTCAGTCAAATCGGACAATAATTGCGAACTCTTGAGGCACAAGTAGTCAGGGTTCCAGATGGGTTTATTTGACAGCTATATCAGGTTATGTACCGATTTAAACCATATTTGGCACAGTTTTTGGAAGACATAACAAAGCACGTCATGCCAATTTAAAATAGGATAAGAATTGGGTATTCTAGAGGCTCAAGAAGTCAAGATTTAAGATCGGTCTATAGTGCAGCTTTATCAAGTTAAAAACCGATTTAAACCATACTTAGCACAGTTGTTGGAAGTCATAACAGCCTTGCAAAATTTTAGCCAAATCGGTTAAGAATTGCGGTCTCTAGTGGCTCGAGAAGTCAAGACCCTAGATCAGTTTATATTGCAGCTATGTCAAAACATGGACCGATATGGCCCATTTACAATTTCAACCGACTTACACTAAAAGGAAGTATTTGTGCAAAATTTCATGCGGCTAGCTTTACTCGTTCGAATGGTAGCGTGCTTTCGACAGACAGGCGGACGGACATGGCTAGATCGACTTAAAATGTCATGACGGTCAAGAATATATATACTTTATGGGGATCTTAGACGAATATTTCGAGGAGATGCAAACAGAATGACGAAATTAGTTTACCCCCATCCTATGGTGGAGGGTACCCCAAAAAATACCTCACAAACAGCAATTTTTTACTGACCATCGTAATATGGGGCTCAAATAAAGGTATTTGGGAGTAGAATACCAATTTGTTATCAAATTGTAGGACCATGTATTTAGGGAATCACCCCTTCCCCAAAACACCCCCAAAGGGTATAAAATTTTTCGACCATGCCAATATGTGGCTCAAATGAAAGTTATTTGAGATTAGAAAACGAATTTGATAACCAATTTTGGGGCCATGTGTTTGGGGGACGCCTCATCCTGTAAACTCTCCTCAAAACCAATGGCAATATGGGGTTTAAATAAATGATATTTGAGAGAAGAGTACGATGCTGAAAATTTTTCAGGGCCAAGTGTCTGGGGAATCACCTCACCTCCGAAAACACCCCTAAATCAGACATCATGAGAATATCGGGGTGAAATAAAATATTTTAAAAATGGAGTACACCTTACATCCAAACTAAAATTCGTAGACCAATAAATATCATATAGGATTCAGATAAAGACACTTATATTGTTAAACTGTTAGTCAAGCGATATACTATTATCGTAGCATGGTATTTCACTAAAAGCTCTTTAATTGTCGAAAATAAATATTCAAAGAAAAATTTTGCTCCATATAAAGTAAAAGAAGGCGCAGCGGAGCGGGCCCGGTCCAGCTAATAGGGTATAAAAATATTTACACGCACAAACCAGTAAGAAAAGGCAAAAACCGGGCGGTGCCGACTATTTAATACCCTACACCACCTAGTGCATGTAGTACTTTTTATATGTAGAACTTAACAATTTAGCAATTTAGAACCTTGTAAGATTTTCCTACCATAGGACAAAATATTTGAATTTCCACATCTTTAAAAGGCCATATCGGATAAAAGTTTATATGGAAGTTATATCGAAAACTGTGTCATTAAGATGTGACCAAAATTGTGGTTTTCACTGCCATAAAAGTCCATATCGGATGAAATATACACTTTGGAGCTATATCTAAATTAGGACTGATTTTAATGAAATTTTCCGCACGTATTGGAACGTCAATTTAAATGTCTCATGTACAATCGGGCAAAAATTTTGGATTCTACAGCCTTAAAAAGGTAGCGATATATATGGTAGCTATATCTAAATCTAAACTGATTTTTATGAAATTTTGCACACATATGAAGACGTCAAATAAAGCACCTCATACAAAATTTTGTAAAGATCGGACCAAAACTGTGGCTTCTTCAGTCATAAAAGTCCATGTCGGATGAAAGATATATATGGGAGCTATATCTAAATCTGAAGCGATTTTTATGAAATTTTGCACATACATTGAGACTCCAAAAAAATGGATCCATCATTTTATGAAATTTTGCACACTTGTGTAGACCCCAAATAAAGCACCCCATTCCAAATTTTGTAGAAATCGGACTAAAACTGTGGCTTCTCCAGCCATAAAAGTCCATGTCGGATGAAAGATATATATGGGAGCTATATCTAAATCTGAACCTATTTTTATGAAATTTTGCACACATGTGTAGACCTCAAATAAAAGACCCAATGCCAAATTTTGTGAAGATCGGACGAAAATTGTGGCTTCTACAGCCTTAAAAAGCCATATCGGATGAAAGATATATATTGGAGCTATATCTAAATCTGAACCGATTTTTTCAAAATCAATAGCGTTTGTCCTTGGACCAAAAAAGTGACATGTGCAAAATTTCGTGACAATCGGACAGCATACGACCTGCACTTTGATTACAAGAATACATGGACTCACAGACGGACATGGCTAAATCGAATCAGAAAGTGATTCTGAGTCGATCGGTATACTTTTCAATTGGTCTAGCTCTTCTCCTTCTCCTAGCGTTGCAAACAAATGCACAAATCCATATTACCCTGTACCACAGTGGTGGTGCAGGGTATAACAAGTAAAAAGGCTTTAAGTTCGGCCAGGCCGAACTTTGGATACCCACCACCTCGGGTATATATGTAAACCACCTTTCGTCAAAATCCGGTGAAAAATGTACACCTTATGCCTCATAGTAGCTATATCGAAATATGTTCCGATTTGGACCAAATACTAATAAGTACAAGTCATTGTTCAATTATGTAACACAAAATATTGATCTGTTTAGTAGCTGTATCTAAAAATAAACCGATCTGAACCGTATACGACACGGATGTCGAAAAGCCTAACATAAGCCACTATGTCAAATTTCAGTGAAATCGGATTATAAATGCGCCTTTTTTGGGACCAAGCCATTCAATCGAGATATCGTCTATATCGCAGCTATATCAAAATCTGGACCGATCTGAGCCAAATTGAAGAAGAATGTCGAAGGGCCCAACACAACTTACTGTCCCAAATTTCAGCAAAATTGAATAATAAATGTGGCTTTTATGGGCCTAAGACCCCAAATCGGAGGATCGGTCTATATGGCAGCTATATCCAAATCTGGACCAATCTGAACCAAATTGACGAAGGATGTCGAAGGGCCTAACACAACTCACTGTCCCAAATTTCAGCGAAATCGGATAATAAATATGGCTTTTATGGGCCTAAGACCCTAAATCGGTGGATCGGTTTATCAAGTGCCCAGGTCTGTTTATATGACAGCTATATCAGGTTATGAACCGATTTGAGCCATATCGGTTGGATATCATAACAAAACACGTCATGCAAAATTTCATTCCAATCGGATAATAATTGCGCACTCTAGAGGCTCAAGAAGTCAAGACCCAAGATCGGTTTATATGGCAGCTATATCAGGTTATGAACCGATTTGAGCCATACTTGGCACAGTTGTTGGATATCATAACAAAACACGTCGTGCAAATTTTCATTCCAATCGGATAAGAATTGTGCCCTCTAGAGGCTCAAGAAGTCAAGACCCAAGATCGGTTTATATGGCAGCTATATCAGGTTATGGACCGATATGGCCCATTTACAATACCAACCGACCTACACTAATAAGAAGTATTTGTGCAAAATTTTAAGCGGCTAGCTTTACTCCTTCGGATGTTAGCGTGCTTTCGACAGACAGACGGACGGACAGACGGACGGACGGATATGACTAGATCGACATAAAATATCGCGACAATCAAGAATATATATACTTTATGGGGTCTCAGACGAATATTTCGAGTAGTTACAAACAGAATGACGAAATTAGTATACCTCCCATCCTTTGGGGGGAGGGTATAATAAGAAACAAGTAAAGTTTTTTATTTGCATTTTATTGAAATTTCTTTTACATTTATATAGAATACATATACTTATGTATGTCTCTATATCTATTTTCGTTTATTATTTTTAGGTTTTTTGCTTGTTTTTCATATAGAGTTAATAAAAATTTCACTTAAAAATAAATTGTTTGTATGTATGCATGAAACTATATACGTGTATGTATTGTTTCCATTAAGAGATTTAAATTTTCTTTTCAAAAAATTTCTTTAAATATTACTATATATTCTATATATGATCTCTCGTTTAGCTTGTATTAAAAAATTTCATTTAAAAAAATTATTTAATTGACAATTAAATTATAGTTTCAAAAAAACAAACTTTATATTTACATGGGTTGGGGGGGTGGGGAGGTGAAGTGATGTAGGTAGGTCTTTTGAAAACAACAACAAAATACCGATAAAACTTATCTATGTATAATATTTGGAGGGCAAACCAAATCATTAAATGCATGTACGAATGTATTTCGTAAGATAACTACATAGCTGCAATACATGATGGCTACACCCAGGAAACAGATTGGGTTCGCCATCAAACGAAATATAACACTCAAAACTTTATATATGTAAACATGTTTTGCCTAATATTCGTTGGGTTCATAGTATTTACTTGCGAAAAACATAAAATACAAAATTCTAAAAATGACAGTGGGTATATATGCATGTATGTGTGTGGGTTTATTGATTGTTTCACTATAGCCAAATTCTATAAGTATATGTGTATATGTTACTTTGACATGTCATATATACAATATATGCTATATTTTGGGAGGGCAGGGAATCCTGGAGGTTTTGGTCTTATAAAAAGCCTAATACAGTAATACAAGTACATATATCGAATGGAAGCTTTAATTGGTTAAGTTTATAAATTTCTTGTTATTTGCTTCAGCCCACTTGCTTGTTCAAATTATAATTGGAGGCCATTGAGAAAATAAAAGGCTTTCTTAACTAGTAATTTGCATCTAAGTGTAATTTAAATCTACAGAAAAATTTGTATGCCGTGCTGTGCAGTTTCTGCTGAGCATTTCTAGGTTATCTTTTTTTTATCAAATGTATCATTTAGTGTTCAAATATATGTATGTTGTATATATATATATAATTTTCGTAATGCCTTGAACTGTGCCGTTAATTGTTAAGTAAAAACATGAGTTAACTGGCTTCCCGAATAGCTTAAATAAGATACAAATCATAGCAAACAGGCTGCATTTCTATGTATACATTTAGAAAAATATGTAAGCATATTATTTTGAGTTGATAACTTTTGTTTTCATTGCAGATACATTTTCGATTTTATTATATTAGGCCTGTTATCCTTAGATCCTTATTACTGAGAGTGAGAGTTATATGGTGTTTAAGATAATTGCTAAATGAAAAAAAGCGTAGTATTGATAAAAAGATATCATTGTTTTTGTTTACGAAAAAAAAAATCTTTCAGAAGGAACATATATTGGGTTGCCCAAAAAGTAATTGCGGATTTTTCATATAGTCGGCGTTGACAAATTTTTTCAACGGCTTGTGACTCTGTAATTGTATTCTTTCTTCTGTCAGTTATTAGCTGCTACTTTTAGCTTGCTTTAAAGAAAAAGTGTAAAAAAAGTATATTTGATTAAAGTTCATTCTAAGTTTTATTAAAAATGCATTTACTTTCTTTTAAAAAATCCGCAATTACTTTTTGGACAACCCAATATAATAAAATGGTATTATAAAGTGTGCATCTTAATTCTCTTTTGTATAAGATTCAAAAACAAGTAAAAGGGCCTTAAGTTTGGCCGGGCCGAACTTTGGATACCCACCACCTCGGGTATAAGTGTAAACAACTTTTCATCAAAATCCGGTGAAAAATGCATACCTGCATACATGCTTAGCAGCTATATAAGAATTTAAATCGAGATATGGGTCTATATGCAGCTATATCCGAATCTCGACCGATTTGGGCCAAATTGAAAAAGGATGTCGAAAGGTCTAACACAAGTCACTGTCCCAAATTTCCGCGATATCAGACAATAAATGCGCATTTTATGGGCCCAAAACCTTAAATCGAGAGGTCGGTCTATATGGCAGCTATATCCAAACCTGGACCGATCTGTGCCAAATTGAAAAAGAATGTCGAAGGGTCCAACACAACCCACTGTCCCATGTTTTGGTAAAATCGGACAATAAATGCGCCTTTTATGGGCCCAAAACCTTAAATCGAGAGATCGATCTATATGCCAGCTATATCCAAATCCGGAGCGATCTGAGCCAAATTACAAAAGAATTTCGGAGGCCTAACACAACTCACTGTCCCAAATTTCCGCGATATCAAACAATAAACGCGCCTTTTATGGGCCCAAACCTTAAATCGAGAGATCGGTCTATATGGCCGCTAAATCCAAATCTGAACCGGTCTGGGTCAAATTGAAGAAGGATGTCGAGAGGCTTAACACAACTCACTGTCCCATATTTTGACAAAATCGTACAATAAATGCGCATTTTATGGGCCCAAAACCTTAAATCGAGAGATCGGTCTATATGGCCGCTAAATCCAAATCTGAACCGATCTGGGCCAAATTGAGACGGATGTCGAGTGGCCTAATACAACTCACTGTCCTAAGTTTCAGCAAAATCGGATAATGAATGTGGCTTCTATGGGAAATCTGGACCGATCGAAGCCAAATTGAAGAAAGATATCGAAGAGCCTAACTCAACTCACTGTTCCAAATTTCGGCGACATCGAACAATAAATGCGCCTTTTATGGGCCCAAAACGTTAAATCGAGAGATCGGTCTATATGGCATCTATATCCAAATCTGGACCTATTTGGACCAAATTGCAGACGTCGAGTGTGAACATATTTACCGACAATAAAATTGCCATAAGGGCAATAACAACCAGGACGGTAAGGTCACGAATAGTCTTGCAGTGTAGGAAGGAAATTAACGCCTTCTCTGAGGATGGCAAAATCCCCATCGTTTGGGTGCCGGGCCATAACGGAGTAAGTGGAAATGAAAGGGCAGACGATTTGGCGGTGAAGGCCAGGGGACTCCCTTCAATAAACTTGGTTAACCCGAAGCCTTTCGGGTCGACGTAGTCCGAGTTTAGGGATTGGGCGACGAATGCGCATGCAACATTGTGGAACATCGAAACGGTCGGTAGAACGGCGAAAACCATATGGGGGGGGGGATCCAGATCGTGTGAAGACGAGGCTGTTACTGAAAGGAAGCAATAAGGAGGTCAGTATAGCTATTGGTATCATAACGGGGCACATAGGACTACGAGCTCACTAATGGCATGGGCATGCGGGGAAGATAATGAGACGTTGGAGCATTTCCTTTGTCTTTGCCCGGCTTTCGCATCTAACAGATACCGGCACTTGGGTGGATACACAATACCAGACATGAACCAACTTAGGGGAGTGGAATTGAAAGCGATTAAGGATTTTGTAAGTAGCACGGAATTCCTAACTTCAAATTTTCTTTGTAGAGGTTACTTTATAGTTCTTAGTGCGCACAACCAGCCGATTACTGGCTTATGTGTATGTCCATAGTGACCATCTCTTTGTCATAGACTTCTTTGGTGATATTTTCAGATCGCACAACAATCCAATTATTGCCATTTACAATCCGCACCCTCTTTTTATTCTCCATCCATCCTCTGCTGGCGGGTATATTAGTATAGTGATTCCGTCGTTGGGGATTGCAAGTGGGCCATATCGGTTCAGATTTGTATATAACCCACACATAAACCAATCCACTGATTTAACTTCTTGAACCTCTAGAAGCCCCAATTTTCACAAGATTTGACTAAAATTTGACACAAAAATTCTAATCTGACTTCCATTATCCGTAACAAGTATGATCCGAATCGGCCTATAAAGTGATATAGCCCTTATATAATACGATCCCCGCATTTGACTCCCTGAACCCCTAGAAGCTCAATCAATACCCGATTTCATCGATTACAAAATAATTAAAATACAAACCAGTTCAATAAGCGCGCTAATTTTGGAAGGAGTAAAGCTAGGCGCTTAAAATTCTGCTTTCTTATTAGTGTAGGTCAGTTGGGATTGTAAATGAACCATATCGGTGCATGTTTTGATATAGCTGCGTAGAAAGGCCTCAGGGGGTGGGCTAAGCACACCCCATTAAAGTTTTAGAGCCCCCAGAACTATTGTATAAAAACCACATTCTTTTCCACAAAATTTGGTAATATTTCTGCTATTCAAAATGTTTTAATTGGTTAAAAATCTGATATAGCTGCCTAATAAACCGATCTCCCGATTAGACTTCTTGAGTTTCTGAAAAGCGCAATTCTTATCTGATTTGGTTAAAAATTTTGCACATATCGTTTTGGTATAACTTTCTACAACTGTGCCAAGTATGGTCTAAATCAATCCATAACCTGATATAGCCGCCATATGAACCTTTTTCTTGGGCTTCTAGAGATCGCAATTATTATGCAATTTAGTTGAAATTCCTCATATGTCGTATGACTTCCAACACTTGTTCCATATATGGTCTAAATCGCTTGATAACCTGATATATCTGTCATATAACCCGATCTCCCAATTTGACTTTCTGAGCCTTAGGAGGGGCGCAATTATTACTCGATATGACTGAAATTTTGGAGGTGGTGTTTTTCTATGATTTCTACGGTCCATATGGGTCAAAAACTTGATATAGCTCATATATATTTGAAAAAGTCATTCAAAGAACTTGACAAATGCGATCCATGGTGGAGGCTATAAGATTCGGCCCGGCCGAACTTAGCACGTTTTTACTTGCTAAGAATAATTTTAACTTTTTACGAACCATACAGAAAGTGTTTGCTATTATAGCAAAAAAATAACTCCGTACATAATTTTTCTTCTTGTAGCAAACGTAATTGCTAATTTTATTAATTTCTCTGAGTATATGCATTAGACCGGAGGCCACCGTAGCGCAGGTGTTAAGTGTTAATTTTCAGCGGTGGTTATCCACTCCTAATGCTGGCGACATTTGTGAGGTACTTTGCCATGTAAAAACTTCTCCCCAAAGAGGTGTCGCTCTGCGGCACACCGTTCGGACTCGGCTATAAAAAGAAGGTCCCTTATCATTGAGCTTAAAATTGAATTGGACAGCACTTATTGATTTATGAAAAGTTTGGCCCAGTTCCTTAATGGAATGTTCATAGGCAAATTTGCATATGCGGCAAACCGCAGTAAGTGCAAGCCGGTTTTTATACCCTCCATTATAGGATGGGGGTATACTAATTTCGTCATTCTGTTTGTAACACCTCGAAATATACATCTAAGACCTCATAAAGTATATATATTTTTGATCGTCGTTACATTTTAAGTCGAAATAGCCATGTCCGTCCGTCCGTCTGTCTATCGAAAGCACGCTAACTTTCGAAGAAGTACATATTTTACTAGTGTAGGTTGGTTTGGATCGCAAAATGGGCCAAATCGGTCCATGTTTTGATATATCAGCCATTTAAACCGATCTTGGGTCTTGACTTTTTGAGCCTCTAGAGGGCGCAATTATCGCCCGATTTGACTTAAATTTTGCATGTGGTGTTTTGGTATCATTGACAAGAACTGTGTTTAGTATGGTCTAAATCGGTTCATAGCCTGATACAGCTGCCATATAAATCGATCTTGGGTCTTGACTTCTTCAGCTTTTAGAGGTCGCTATTCTTATCCGCAATTTTGTACGTGGAGTTTTGGTATCACTTCCAACAATTGTGCTAAGTATGGCGCAAATCGGTACATAACCTGATATAGCTGCCATATAAACCGATCTTGGGTCTTGACTTCTTGAGCTTTTAGAGCGAGCAATTCTTATCCGATTTGGCTGTAATTTTGTATGAGGTGTTTTGTTATGACTTTCAACAAATGTGCTTAGTATGGTTCAAATAGATTCATAACCTTATATACCTGCCATATAAACCGATCTTGGGCCTTGACTTCTTGAGCCTCTAGACGGCGTAATTATCGCCCGATTTGACTGTAATTTTGCATGTGGTGTTGGTATGGTCGAAATCGATCTACAACCTGGTTAGCTGCCATATAAACCGATCTTGGATCTTGATTTCTGCAGCTTTTATAGAGCGCAATTCTTGTCCGATTTGACTGAAATTTTGCATGAGGTGTTTTGTTATGACTTCCAATAACTCTGCTAAGTATTACGCAAATCGGTACATAACCTGATATAGCTGCCATATAAACCGATCGGGGATCTTGACTTCTTGAGCCTCTAGAGGGCGCAATTGTCATCCGATCTGGCAGGAATTTTGTACAACGGCTTCTCTCATGACCTTCAACATACGTGTCCAGTATGGTCTAAATCGATCAATAGATTGATACGAGCCCGATTTTGCCTCTTGAACAAGGCGCAATGATCTGAAATATTACGCAATGACTTCCACAATGTTCAGCATTCATTTATGGTCCGAATCGGTCCATAACTTGATATAGCTCCAATAGCATAACGGTTCTTATTCAATATTCTTTGTTTGCCTAAAAAGAGATACCGCACATAGAACTCGACAAATGCGATCCATGGTGAAGGGTATATAAGATTCGGCCCGGCTGAACTTAGCACGCTCTTACTTGTTACTTATTCTCTGGGTATATGAGACAAACCACAGTCAGTGCAAGCCAGTTTTCAGATCAACATATCTTCGTACAATTCAAATTCTCCCATCCTCCACTCAGTGCGTTTGTAACATTCTTCGGCGTAATCAATAACTTTTTGTTTATCAATTGAATTGTTGATGTAACAGTTTCTTCTGTATGTATACTAATTTACTTAATGAAACTGTTACGGCGCAATATTCGTTTTCTTATTAAAATACATCATCAAAAGGATTCGTATCATCTCAGAAGATTTTAAAATTTCGGCAGTTTGAGCTATAATTTCTTCATAATGGATTACAAATAAATAATTAAAAAAAAAAACATTTTTATTTAAAAAAAAATTTTAAATATACTAAAATTTTAATTGAATTTTTTATTTAATCGAGATTTAAACTCAGCAAATATATACTCGAACTTGGCTTAGAAATTGACTTAAATCATTTTCAAAAAAAAAATATTCCGTAAATATAAATAAATGTTATTGCACAATACATACGTGTCAGACTTTTCAGCAGCGAATTTTGAAATTGCACAAAAAGAAACAGAAAGAAAAAACATTCGGTTTTCCCTATATTCCAAAGCGTTTTATGAAAATATTTTGCAAGGTTTCAAAAAACCCAAAAGCATTTACTTAGAAATTTAAAATGTTTATACACTATATCATTCTGTATAGTTTGGCGTTAAAATGTCTGTTTTTTTTTTAGTTTTTCTCATTATTATACTTTTGTTGCTATTTGGACAAGATTTGTTTATTTTTTTGGATTTTTTTTTGTTGCAGCCCACGAGTTTGTGTACAAGTGTTTAATGTATTAATTGATAATTGTTATTAATAATAATCATAATTTACTTAAACGATTTCTTTAAAATAATTTAATTTTTGGTTTATTTTAAGACATAGTTTTACCAATTCTTGTGGGTTTAACAAGAACAACGGTTTGCCTCCGATAAACTGGCTAGGCTAAATGTGCCTAAGCCATTGGAGCCAGGAGATTTTTTTTCTTGTGGTTTATCGTCGTTATCAAAATTTTCACCCTAAAAATGAGAACAGTGGAATTGAAACAATTTTGTAAATGTCAGTTTTGTCAGCTTTATATATACCCTTCTTTCTCGTTGTTCTCGTATTTTTCTAGCTAGTGATAGGAAAGCATCTTCAATGTTGATATTATTTTTACAGGATACCTCAAAGAATGGCATATCAAAATTTTCGGCAATCTGAAAATAAGAAAGATTTTTGTTAGCGAAAAATAATTAACAAAGAGCGAAAAAAAGAAAAAATAATTAACAAAGAGCGTTCGGCTGGGCCGAATCTTAGGCAAACAAAGAAAAGTGGATAAGGATAATTGTTATGCAATTGGAGCTATATCAAGTTATAGTCCGATTCGGACAATAAATGAATGCTGAACATTGTAGAAGTCATTGTGTAATATTTCAGTTCATTCGGATAATAATTGCGCCTCGTATGGGCTCAAGAAGCAAAATCGAGAGATAGGTTTATATGGGAGCTATATCAAGCTATTGATCGATTCAGACCATATTAGACACATATGTTGAGAGTCATGAGAGAAGCCATTGTACAAAATTTCTGCCAAATCGGATGATAATCTAACCCTCTAGAGGCTCAAGAGTCGAGATCCCAGATCGGTTTATATGGCAGCTATATCAGGTTATGTACCAATTT
The DNA here is from genome assembly GCF_963082655.1 of Stomoxys calcitrans. Classification (NCBI taxonomy): domain Eukaryota; kingdom Metazoa; phylum Arthropoda; class Insecta; order Diptera; family Muscidae; genus Stomoxys; species Stomoxys calcitrans. The sequence continues at coordinate 173,259,589 of NC_081553.1, forward strand.
GCGCCATACTTAGCACAGTTATTGGAAGTCATAACAAAACACATCAGCTAAATTTCAGCCAAATCTGATAAGAATTGCGCGCTCACTTAGCTCAAGAAGTCAAGATCCAGGATCGATTTATATGACAGCAATACCAGATTATGAACCGATTTGATTCATACTTAACACAGCTGTTGAAAGTGATATCAAAATACTACGTGCAAAAATATCAGTCAAATCGGACGGGAATTGTGCCTCGTAGAGGCTCAAGAAGTCAAGATCCAAGATCTGTTTATATGGCAGCTATAACAAAACATGGACCGAATTGGCCCATTTACAATCCCAACCGACCTACACTAATAAAAACTATTTATGCAAAATTTCAATCGGCTAGCTTTACTCCTTAGAAAGTTAGCGTGCTTTCGACAGACAGACCTATCTCGGACAGACGAACGGACATGGCTAGATCGACTTAAAATGGCATGACGATCAAGAATGTATATACTTTATGAGGTCTCAGACGCATATTTCGAGGTGTTACAAACAGAATTACGAATTTAGTATACCCCCATCCTATGGTGGGGGTATAAAAATTTAGGCCATGGTATCTATCAATGACTCAAAACCCCTAACCTTGGCTGAATTCTGACCCCTAGGTAAAGGGTGATTTTTTAGCTAATATCTTTTTAGCAACAGCTCACGCACGTTTCGTGTTTTGTTTCACTGTTAAACATCTTCAGTTTGGTCTATAATCTTACAAACGAACAACGCTTGAAAATTATTGAATTTTATTACCAAAATGTGTGCTCTGTTAAGAAAGTTCATCGCGCGCTCATTTTTGACTCAATGGGTATGTAAATAAGCAGAATTGTCGATTTTGGAGTGAATATCAGCCAGAAGCATTGCAAGAGCTAGCAATGCCTCCAGAAAAAGTCACAGTTTGATGCGGTTTATGGGCTGGTGGCATCATTGGACCGTACTTCTTCAAAGATGGTGCGAATCGTATCGTGAATGGTAAAACCCCGCTTACACTGCTCATTTAATCCGGATTTAAGGCTCTGGTCAGTTGATTTTATAAAGGGAAAACACAAGATCGAGCCATTAAATCCGGATTTAAAGAGCAGTGTAAACGGTGTTTAAGATGATATCACACTTCTTTTTTTGCCCAAAATGCAAGAGCTTGACTTGCATGACATGAAGTTTCAACAAGACGGTGCCACATGCCACACAGCAGGCGTAACAATGGACTTATTGAGAGGCGAGTTCGGTGAGCATTTTATTGCACGTTCGGGACCGGTCAATTGGCTGCCTAGATCGTAAGATTTAACACCTTTAGACTATTTTTTGTGGAGCTATGTTAAAGCTCATGTGTATACAGACAAGCCTGCTTCAATTGCCGCATTGGTAGACAACATTGAAGCATTTAGGCGGGTGAACTATTTGAGGCGTAGTCACGGTCAATATTTGCATTTAATAATCGTCAAACATTAAATTATATGGACCGTACTATGGATTTATTTTTCTGAATTGTATGTTTTTTTTTTGAAAATCACCCTTTATGATAAAAAAGAATTTGACTGGGCCGAAATACTCTGCAATAGTTATAAAATGCTTATATTACCCAAATATTAGTAAAATTTTACGCACCCAACATCAAATACCCGGCGAAAGAATCACAAAAAATTTTCCCTCACTTAGAAAACCAAATTCCTTTAACCAGAAGAATATCGATACGATACGCCTTATACCGTGGACACTTGTGTACTCACTCAAGTAGAAACTTCTGTTCGAAGTGGTGGCATGCCTTTTGGACCTGCACTCATTGATTGATATAAGAGAAGTATCACCAATTTCTTAATTGAGTGTTCATGGGAAAATGTATTTTTATATACCCACAAAACTTATTGAGATTCCATTGCAGAATATTGTCCGGCGTTAGACCATTGTTTAATGCTTTCTATTCAAAGAATAGTATAGCAAAACAAGTAAAAGGCGTTAAGTTCAGCCGGGCTGAATTTTGGATACCCACCACCTCGGGCATATATGTAAACCACCTTTCATTAAAATCCGGCATACCTTATGTCCCATAGTAGTTATATCGAAATATGTTCCGATTTGGATCCAACGATGCTAATAGCAAGACACCATGATCCATTTGACATCTCCTTCTGATGATTTTTCTTGGTTGAAAATGAAATCGCGATAAAGGAAACCAGTCAAATGCTTCTAGCAACAAAACATGTTTTGCAGACTTTTTAAATGTTTTTTTTTATACCCACCACCGAAGGATGGGGGTATATTCATTTTGTCATTCCGTTTGCAACATATCGAAATATCCATTTCCGAGCCTATAAAGTATGTATCTTCTTGATCAGCGTACAAATCTAAGACGATCTAGCCATGTCTGTCCGTCTGTCTGTTGAAATCACGCTACAGTCTTTTTAAAATAGAGATATTGAGCTGAATCTTTGCACAGATTCCCTTTTTGTCCATAATCAGGTTAAGTTCGAAGATGGGCTATATCGGACTATATCTTGATATTGCCCCCATATAGACCGGTTGGCCGATTTAGGGTCTTAGGCCCATAAAAGCCACATTTATTATCCGATTTTGTTAAAATTTGGGACAATGAGTTAAGTTAAGCCTCTCGACATATTTCTGCAATTTGGTGCAGATCAATCAAGATTTGCATATAGCTGCCATATAGACCGATCTCTCGTTTTAGGGTTTTGGGCCCATGAAAAGCGCATTTATTGTTCGATGTCGCCGAAATTTGGGACAGTGAGTTGAGTTAGGCCCTTCGACATTCTTCTTCAATTTGGGTGGTTTACATATATATCCGAGGTGGTGGGCCGAACTTAACGCCTTTTTACTTGTTACTTGTTTTAATTTGTTGCGGCAAAGCAGCTTGCTTTGAAGAAAAATAAAATAAGCTTGACATTTGTTGTCAAATTTCGAGAGCACAAAATTGCGTCATAAACAAAGCTCGTGAAACAATGGACATATTGAGCGATGAATTTGGTGAGCAGAATATCTCTCGAAGTGGCCCTGTAAATTGTCCGCTTGTTGGTCTACGGGGACAAACCAAACACGATTGAAGTCTTAAACCCTGTTTATACTGCTCGTTAAAACCGGATTAAGGCTCTCGTCAGCTGATTTTATAAAAGAAAACAGGTGAATGATCCATTAAAACTGGTTTTAATGATCAGTATAACATAGCACATGTAATTCGTGTGATACACTCCGAAGAGCTCGAAAAAGTGACACAAAATTGAACCTAACGAATTGCCCATTTGAACTGATGCCGAAGGCAATATTTACGAATAGTTATTTAAAAAAGTAAAGGCTCTATTACACGGCATGTAGTTGTCTTATGACATGTTGAGTTGTACATGTCGTGTGATACAAACGAAACTAACATATGAAAATCACTTTTCAAAATAGCACATGTAATTTTTTTCGATTAGAGCGTCCTCTATTCCCTATGACAAAAACATAAAGAAATTAGTTGTTTTTGTTGTCAGTCGAATGAAAGCAACCCCAAATTAAACATTTATTACACATAAAAAATCTGATTTTGCTCATATTTGCAGGTTATATCATACGAAAATAACATACAGATGTGATAGCAAAAATGATGAATCGTATGTAAATTGACAATTTTAACAAACATTTTCAATTACATGTGCATACAAAAGTGACATGTCATATGACGGAGGCCACCGTAGCGCAGAGTTTAGCATGCACGCCTATGACGCTGAACGCTTGGGTTCGAATCCAGGCGAGACCATCAGAAAAAATTTTCAGCGGTGGTTTTCCCCTCCTAATGCTGGCAACATTTGTGAGGTATTATGCCATGTAAAACTTCTCTCCAAAGAGGTGTCACACTGCGGCACGCCGTTCGGACTCGGCTATAATAAGGAGGCCCCTTATCATTGAGCTTAAACTTGAATCGGACTGCACTCATTGATATGTGAGAAGTTTGCCCCTGTTCCTTAATGGAATGTTCATGGGCGAATTTTGCATTTTGCATATGACATCTACATGCCGTTATAATAGCACCTTAAATTGCAACGAGCAATTATTCTATTTCAATAAAAAATGTTAATATATGATGCAAATTTGAGTGTTTTATCAGATTTTTTACTTTTTTGGTTTGTTCGGCTCGAGGTCCTGAAAACAATTGTTAAAAAACTGATGTTATTATTTTTGAACGCTTCAAAAATCACCATTCACTTGGAACAAGTTCGACTTCTTTTCTCTTGCATCACACACAATATTTACTAGAACGGCGCCAGGTTATAAACCACCACAAAACGATGTGGTTCTTCTTACCTTCTCTCCCCGTTCTTTATCCACCATTCGTTGAGTGGCTGAGCATTCACATTTGTTTCCAGCTAAAACTTTGACCACATCCGGTGAGGCATTCTGCAAACAAATACACACATACATTTTATTTATTTTTATTATGAAAAAAATTAAACCACAGGTAAACATAATTTTTACCTCTTGTATATTTCTTAACCAATACGATAAATTGTTGTAGCTCTCTAGATTAGTGACATCGTACATAAGTAGAATACCCATGGCACCTCTGTAGTATGCAGTTGTTAAAGTGCGGAAGCGCTCTTGACCTGCTGTATCCCAAATTTGCAATTTTATCGGTACTCCATCAAGATTGATAAGCTTTTGTTTAAAGTCGATGCCTGAAAATAAACATATATGGATGCACAATAAGGATTATGTTCTTCTTATATTGGGTTGCCTAAAAAGTAATTGCGGATTTTTTAAAAGAAAGTAAATGCATTTTTAATAAAACTTAGAATGAACTTTAATCAACCTAAAAGTAACAGCTGATAACTGACAGAAGAAAGAATGCAATTACAGAGTCACAAGCCGTTGAAAAATTTGTCAACGCCGACTATATGAAAAATCCGCAATTACCCTATAGTATGTATTAAACTCGCTTTTGTATTTGTGTTCCGTATAGACTTTAGACCATATATATTGTTTTTCGAAAAAGTTTCTAAAGACGTTTTTCCACAAACGGGCGGCCAATACGCTCAAAATTCCCTGAACGATCCACAGGGTACATAAAGACATTTGAGTATACATTATGACTATATAGAGACTACACAGAAAAAATTAAAAATGTGATTCAATTAAGAAATTTGAACATTCAATTAAAAAATTCGCTAAAATAAAATAAAAACGAAATTGTATTATTGATCATCAATTTTGTGATTTGGATTTATGACAAGCTCAAATATCGAATTAAATCAATTATTAACTCAATAAACCAATTTATTTGAAAGTTGTCGCTTCTCGCAAACAACATTTTACCAATTTAATAAAAGATAAGAAGAAAGGCGTTAAGTCTCGGGTACATACGTAAACCACCTTTCGTCAAAATACGGTGAAAAATGCATACTTTATGCCCCATAGCAAATTGCAATTTTTCCAATGAACATTCCACTTAGGAACAGCGGCAAACTTCTCACATATCAATGAGTGCAGTCCGATTCAAGTTTTAAGCTCAATGATAAGGGGCCTCCTTTTTGTAGCCGAGTCCGAACGGCGTGCCGCAGTGCGACACCTCACAAATGCTGCCATCATTACGAGGGGAAAACCACCGCTGAAAATTTTTTCTGATGGTCTCGCCAGGATTCGAACCCAGGCGTTCAGCGTCATAGGCGGACATGCTAACCTCTGCGCTACAGTCCCCATAGCCACTATATCGAAATATGATCCGATTTGGACCAAATACTAATAAGTACAAGTCATTGTTCAATTGTGCATAACAAATTATTGATCTTTTTAGTAGCTATATGTAAAAACAAGTAAAAAGGCGTGCCGGGCCGAACTTTGAATACCCACCACCTCGGGTATATATATAAACCACCTTTCATCAAAATCCGGTGAAAATTGCATACCTTATGTCCCATAGCAATGTATTGTATATCGAAATATGATCCGATTTGGACCAAATACTTATAAGTACAAGTCATTGTTCAATTGTGCATAACAAATTATTGATCTTTTTAGTAGCTATACATATGTAAAAAAAAGTAAAAAGGCGTGCCGGTCCGAACTTTGAATACCCACCACCTCGGGTATATATATAAACCACCTTTCATCAAAATCCGGTGAAAATTGCATACCTTATGTCCCATAGCAATGTATTGTATATCGAAATATGAAAGTAAATGCATTTTTAATAAAACTTAGAATGAATCAAATATACTTTTTTACACTTTTTCTAAAGCAAGCTGATAACTGACAGAAGAAAGAATGCAATTACAGAGTCACAAGCTGTGAAAAAATTTGTCAACGCCGACTATATGAAAAATCCACAATTACTTTTTGGACAACCAAATAATAAGTACAAGTTATTGTTCAATTATGTATAACAAAATATTAGTCTTTTTAGTAGCTATATCTAAAAGTAAACCGATCTGACTCATATACAATATGGATGTCGAAAAGCCTAACATAAGTCAATGTGTCAAATTTCAGTTAAATCGGATTATAAATGCGCCTTTTTTGGGGGCCAAGACTTTAAATCGAGATATCGGTCTATAAGGTAGCTATATGCAAATCTTGATCGGTCTAGACCAAATTGCAGAAATATGTGGAGGGGCTTAACTTAACTCTATCCCAAACTTCGACAACATCGGACAATAAATGCTCCTTTTATGGGCCCAACACATTAAATCGAGAGATCGGTCAATATGGCAGCTATAACCAAATCTGGACCGATTTGAAATTGAAGAAGGATGTCGAAGGGCCTAACAGAACTCACTGTCCCAAATTTCGGCGAAATCGGACAATAAATGCGTCTTTTATGGCCCCAAAACGTCAAATCGAGAGATCGGTCTATATGGCAGCTATATCCAAATCTGGACCGATCTGAGCCAAATTGAAGAAGAATGTCGAAGAGCCTAACACAGCTCACTGTCCCAAATTTCAGCGGCATTGAACAATAAATTTGCCTTTTAGGGGACCAAAACCTTAAATCGAGAGATCGGTCTATATGGCAGCTACATCCAAATCTGGACCGATCTGGGCCAAATTGAAGAAGGATGTCTAAGAACCTAACACAACTCACTGTTCCAAATTTTGGCATAATCGGAAAATAAATGCGCCTTTTATGGGCGCAAGACCTTAAATCGAGAGATCGTTCTATATGACAGCTATAACCAAATCTGGACCGATCGGAGCCTTACTTACTTTAATTGGCTACGACAGAATATTTGTTCCACTAGCCGAACGTAGAATAGCGTTCCAAGCGCCTCGATATTCTGCGCTCATTCTAAAATCTCTGACACCAAGTTTCGAGGTGTCTCCCACAACTTGAACTTTCCATCGGGCTTTGGTCTTCCCGGTTTGCCGGTTTTGCCGATCGGTCCCATATTGAAGAAAGATGTCGAAGGGCCTAACACAACTCACTGTCCCAAATTCAAATTCAGCAAAATCGGATAATTAATGTGGCTTTTTTGGCCTAAGACCCTAAATCGGCCAAACGGTTTATATGGGGGATATATCAAGATATAGTCCGATATAGCCCATTTTCGAACTTAACCTGCTTATGGAAAAAAAAAGAATTTGTGCAAAGTTTCTGCTCAATATCTCTATTTTTAAACACTGTAGAGTGATTTCAACAGACAGACGGATGCACATGGCTAGATCGTCTACGATTTTTACGCAGATCAAGAATATACATATATACTTTATAGGGTCGGAAATAGATATTTCGATGCGTTGCAAACGGAATGACAAAATGAATATACACCCATCCTTCGGTGGTGGGTATAAAAAGGCGCAGTTTGGTGCGGTTTATGGCCTGGTGGCTTCATTGGATCGTACTTCCTCAGAGATGATGCGAATCGTAACGTAACTGTAAATGGTGAGCGATATTGTGGGATGATATCCAACTTTTTATTTGCCCAAAATGCAAGAGATTGACTTGCATGACATGCGGTTTCAACAAGACGGTGCCACATGCCACGCGTAACAAAAGTCAATTGGCCGACTAGATCGTTCGATTTAACTCACTTAGACTATTTTATGTGGCCCGCTTCAATTTACGCATTGGGAGACAACATTGAAGTATTTATTTGTGAGATACTGGCCGAAATGTTGGAAAGAGTATGCCAAAATTGGACTAAGCGGGTGAACCATTTGAGGCGTAGTTACGGTCGACATTTGCCTATATTACCATATTGACCGATTCGTATATATCTTTGCACTGATGTTGGAAATCATTACTCCTGTCTTTACATTTTACGGATTCTCAGGTCTGTAGAAATCAAATCCGGGGATCGGTTTATATGGGGGCTGAATCTGTTTATACACCGATTCGGGTCATACTTGGCATGTATATTGGAAGTCATAACTCAAGTCTTTGTTCCAAATTTCAGCCAAATCGGATGAGGCTTCTAGGGGCCCAATAAGTCAATTCGGAGTATCGGTTTATATGGAGGCTATATCCAAATCTAAACCCAACGACCTTCATCAATAAGAAGTATCTGTGCAAAATTTCAAGCGACTAGCAATACGTGTTCGACCGATATCATGATTTCGACAGTCGGGGGCGGACATGGCTTGATAGACTCAGAATGTCAAGACGATCCAGAATATATTTACTTTATGGGGTCGCAGATCAATATTTCGATGTGTTACAAACGGAATGACTAGATTTGTATACCCCCATCCTATGGTGGTGAATACAAAAAGCTTTGTAAAATCGCTCCAAATCAATGAATCGAGTCAAACCAGGGGCCTAATTCTCGCATCTGCAATCGAGCGAGTTTTAGTTCGAAGATAAATTCCGTTCCGTAAGTACAAATTGTATCATGGCTTACGATCGTTATTTCGATTTCTTAGAAGAAAAAATCGATACGTTGAGCATATTTCGCCATCTGAAAGGTAAACAAAGCAAATGGTGGTTGTTAAAAAAAGTAATTGCAAATGCAGATTTGCCCATGAACATTCCATTTAAGGAACAGGGGCAAACTTCTCACATATCAATGAGTGCAGTCCGATTCAAGTTTAAGCTCAATGATAAGGGACCTCCTTTTTATAGCTGAGTCCGGACGGCGTGCCGCAAAGCGACACCTCTTTTTGGAGAAGTTTTTACATGGCATAAAACCTCACGAATGTCGCCATTATTAGGAGGAGATAACCACCGCTGAAAAGTTTTCTGATGGTCTCGCCAGGATTTGAACCCAGGCGTTCAGCGGCGGACATGCTAACCTCTGCGCTACGGTGGCCTCACAAAAAAATAAATAAAACATTTAACAATATGCAATTGTTTTTAAACGATATGTTACTGTTTTTACACTATAAATTGCTGCTTAATGCAAAAGAGGACAAAAATATATGTGGATTACATCGCCTCTAGCACAGCCAACGGTGCTTGTTTTACGTCTGTTTTTTCGGGCAGGCACAAGGAGAACAACAGCCAAAGTACAATTGGATAAAGTCAGAACCTTTTTCTTGAAAAAATATTCTGCTCCCTTAAATTTAGTGGTAAATTGATCCAACTTTTGGTTTGGTCATGTCTGTAGATTATTTAATAATTTGCTTTGCCGAATTCGGCGTAAGCACAAAGTAAATTTTTGTTCAATTTAAAGGACCAAAAATGTGAATATAATATGTCGATGTCCTATTTTTAGCGTAGTTTCTTGAAAATAGACGAAAATTTGTTAATAACGATAGCTAAACGATGGCATTCACACCGTAAACACAAATACACCAACTCACTTTTCAAATTCTTCAAATAGTCTTCTGGACATTTTTCTGGTAGATAGCCCTACCAAAGTTTTACTCTATGATCAGCTAAGCGTACCATGTTTTTCCAGGCATGACTTAATCCTTATGACTTATGACTCCCATCCACCACCAGAGGATCAGGAACAGCCATTTTTTAACTTTTCGAAAACCAATTTTAATACATTATCACATGAACTTTCTAACATTAATTGGAATGCAATATACGATTTTCAGTCAACAGATGATCAACTGGATTTTATCAACAAAAATCTAACACATTTGCTAGAATGTTCGGTGCCGTTAAAAAAAACAAGAATAAGGAAAAATGATAAATGCTGGTTTAATGAAAATATAACGGAGCTAATAAGGAAAAGAGATATGGTGTATAAACGTTGGAAAAGGTTCAAAACTCCACAACTCTACGATGATTTCCGAGCAGTGAGAACGGAAGTCAATAAAGCCATAAAAAAATCGAAGGCAACGTATTACGAAAATAGATTCCGTTCTGCGATGGATTCGAAGAGCAAATGGCAAACTATTAGGGAAATTGGTATAGGCAAGTCAAGTTGCGTTAATATCGACGCAAATCCTGATGACATCAATAAAATGTTCGTATCTACTCCCACTAACCATGAGCCCAGTTCCCATTCCCAAAATATCAATTTAATTCCACAGCGATATCCAATATTTCCATCATTTTCCAGCTTCGAATTTTCATGTGTGTATCCAGGTGATGTCATTAGCAGCTGTCTGTCCATTAAATCAAATGCTGCTGGATTTGACAACATATATCCACAGTTTGTAAAAATCGTCTTGCCAAGTATAGCTCCATATATTACCTACTTGTTCAACACTATTATAACTACGGCCCAATACCCTAGGGCATGGAAACACTCTAAAATACTTCCAATTCCAAAGTCGACCGGAAACCATGAATATCGCCCTATAGCCATTTTGCCGTACCTATCAAAAGCGTTTGAGCGTATTATACATTTACAAATTGGCGAGTATCTTCAGCGCCATGAATTGCTCACCGTACATCAATCTGGATTTCGTCCCAAGCATAGCTGTATTACGGCCTTAGTTGATGTCGCTGAAAATATACGATCTGGCATTGATGACGGACTTATAACATTTCTAGTCTTACTGGACCACTCAAAGGCTTTTGACTGCGTCAATCACGATACTCTATGCAGAAAACTACAACAAAACTTTAATTTTTCTATCACCGCAGTGAGACTGATTTCAAACTATTTAAACTGTCGAACTCAGTCCGTAGTAATAAAAAAAGTTACTTCCAAACCACTGCCTGTTAAAGCTGGCGTACCTCAAGGGTCAATTTTAGGCCCACTTCTATTCTGCTTGTATATTAACGAATTACCAAACATTCTTAAACATACAAAAATACATATCTATGCAGATGACGTGCAAATATATTTAAACTGTCCCAAATCGCAAATTTCTGAGGGTATAATGAAGCTTAATACGGATTTACAAGCAATTTACTCGTGGGCCCTAGCAAACCATCTTATGATAAATCCCAAAAAATCAAACTTTTTACTTATAAATAACCGAATGAGTGCAGTTACATGCGAACATTTGGTCAAGATTGGAAATCAAAACATTTTACAAGTTCCCAAGGCAAAAAACTTGGGCGTTATTTTTAATCAAACCCTAACATGGAGTGATCATGTTGTTGCTGCCACTGGAAAAGTCTTTGGTATGCTGAGAACGTTATACCAGACACAATATTTTACACCTATTCACATTCGAACCCTCTTGGCCAAATCCTATCTTATACCGGTTCTAATTTATGGAAGCGAATTATTTACAAACTGCGATTCAAGAAGCAAACATAGACTAGAAGTTGCATACAATTCGATCCTAAGATACGTTTATGGACTGAAAAGATTTGAGAGTTGTTCAGCTTTTCGTAAAAGCCTGTATGGGGTGGATATTGCAAACGTTCTGAATATTAAATCACTGGTACTTTTACACAAAATTATATATACTAAAACACCATCGTACTTGTATGATAAACTGCAGCTTGGTAGAACCAACAGAAGGATTTTAATTGTACCAATGCGCCATAAATTGCTGGTATCGGAGTGGCAATTTTTCTTCACCGTTACCCGTCTTTGGAACTCCCTCCCATCATCAATACAACTTAATGGCGACGCAAATAAGTTCAAACAAAATCTTACAAAATACTTTCAAAGCCTATAAATTAAGTGATTTGTTTTTCCTATTCTTCCTCTCAATTAATTATTGTTAATGAATTATTGATTATTGATTATTGATTATTGATTTTTATTGCTAATGTAATTAAAATTAAAGCCGAACTTAATGATCCCTTTTGTTAGAATAACGATTCTAATCACATACTGTAATTATAAGATTTTAAATCTTGTTGTATGTGAAACCAAATAAATGAATAAATAAATAAATAAATAAATTGGTGGAAGTTCTGAATCCTGACTATGGTCCGGTTTCTACAGATAAATCTCCACCATTGAAAGGCCGCTTCGGCGGCACTAAGGATCCTCCTGATGGCTGGGGGATTTGACGTAGTTCTTATCCAGAACCATAGGTGTGTAGAGGAATAGTACGTGGACTAAGAATTCCGGGATTTAAACTTCTCAAGGGTATGAGGAATGGAAGACACAGAGCCTGTATTCTTGCAAAGGGTAGTCTAAATGTTTTTCTTCTCCCGTCGCTAAGCACTGAAGATTTAGTAGTAGCCAGCTTTGAAATAAACAAGTCTCATTACTGGCTGGCTTCCCTATATATGACACACGATTCGGAGATGCCGCCTTCAAACCTTAAGTCGCTGGTTGAAGCTGCTTCTGTAGGGAAGAAAAGCCTCATTGTAGGAAGTGATGCTAATGCACACCACCAGATATGGGGAAGTTCGGATGTCAACGAAAGGAATGAGCTGCTTATCGAATATATTAGTTGCAATCTGGCGATTTGTAATAAAGGGGATAAACCGACCTTTATTACCAGGAACAGGCAGGAGGTATTAGATATTACCTTTGTATCGAAAGATAAAAGTGGTAGAATATTCGACTGGGAAGTGTTGGATGACCTTTTAGCCTTGGACAAAAAAAAAGAAGTAGTGGTCCGTTCAGAAGTCAGAGAATGTATGGACAATGTCTAGTGAGGAAATACTAGAACTACTCGTTGATACACATATCCCGGGAAATTCTCCAACGGACATCATGGCGCCAGAAGAGGTTGCACTGATATGCATTCGTCGGAGGACATTAGGGAAATTGTGTCGGATCCGAAAATCCTTTGGGCGATAAGAAGTTTCGACTCCTTTATGTCGCCAGGCCCTAATGATGTATCACCGGTTGAATTACAAGCTATGTCTGATAGAATGGTTCCCTGACTTAGGGAGATATACTCTGCTTGTCTCAGAATGTCATATATACCTGTGGAATGAAGGGACACGAAGGTCATTTTCATTCCGAAAGCAGGAAAACCCTACCACACGAAGGCGAAAGAATTTCGTTCTATTAGTCGGTCATCCTTTATGCTGAAGACTCTTGAGAGGTTGATAGAAACAAATATCCCTGGAGATCGCCTGTCGCGGCAGCAGCATGCATATAGTAAAGGCAAATCCAGTGAAACAGCCCTTCACGACTTAGTCGGCTACATAGAGTTTTCTCTCGCTGTCAAGGAATATACAATGGTAGCATTTCTTGACATTGAAAGTGCTTTCAATAACGTAAAACCAACGTCAATCATGAAGGAGTTGGAGTTTCTAGGCATCAACTCTACCGTAAGAAAGTTTATTAATACTTTACTTACTAGAAGATGCATTACGGCAGGCTTGGGATCTGTGGATCTATAAAGATGGATCAGCAGAGGATCACCTCAATTAGGTGTACTGTCTCCTCTACTTTGGAATATAGCCATTAACAATATGTTATTGTCTCTGGGTGAAAAAGGCGTAAAAGTGGTCGCGTATGCTGATGATGTGGCAATTGCGGTTAGGGGAAAGTTTCCCAGCACTCTAAGAGATATACTTCAGGAAGCTCTACGTGCAACAGCAAAGTGGGCTACCGAAAGTGGTCTGGGTATAAATCCGTGCAAGACAGAAGTTGTTCTTTTCAACAGGAGATACAAGTTGTCTACAGTGGTATGTGTCTCCTTAGGTGGAGAGAATGTTCAATTTACAAAAAGCCCAAAATACCTGGGTGTTTTGCTGGATAGGAAATTGATCTTCGAATCCAACATTTTGGAAAGGGCAATCTTGCCCTATACATATATACAGCAGTTGTCAGACCTATTATGCTATATGGTGTTGTGGTCTGGTGGACGGCTCTTCAAAAAACCATCTACTGCTCAATACTTAACCGGATTCAAAACATGGCTTCTTTGTGCATCACAGCCGGACTGAGGACGATACCATCTGATGCACTGAATCTAATGCTACATCTTATGCCTCTGGACATTGTAGCTACCCAAATTGAAAAGAACACTGTCGTGAGGTTAAGGGAGCTTTCTTATTGGTCATGTGGCGGCCACGGACACTGTGTTATCCCTGATACAATATCCGATGTTCCAGACAGTGTGGATTACACCCTACCTGAGCCGCTTTTTGATAAAAATTACTGTACCACTATTCGTGATAGAACCGATTGTAACTACGATATCCCTGGTAACAAAAGTTACATTGACTTCTATACGGATGGTTCCAAACTTAACGACCAGGTGGGCTTTGGGGTGTACTCTAAATATCTAGAAGTGGTCATATCGAAGAGGTTACCCGACCACTGCAGTGTGTATCAAGCGGAGATCCTTGCAATTAAGGAAGTGTTGGAATGGCTAAGATATAATGTCATTACGACGATTGTCATAAATATCTTTTCAGACAGACAGGCAGCCATTAAATCCCTGGAGAACGTATTTCTGAACACAAAAACCGCCCTCAACTGTCCCAGATCTCTCAACAAGATGGCTAAACAGTTGAAAATTAACTTTTTGTGGGTGCCGTGCCACCCAGGACCACCAGGGAATTCTAAAGCAGACGAGCTTGCGAGACTAGGAACTATCTACACACTCCAGGGACACTGGAATCTGTGGGTATGCCTCTAGCGAAATGTAAGCTAAGTTTTCAGCTAAGTTTTCAGGATCAGGCCCGAAGGACAACGAATGATAGATGGTCTCAAAGAGGGGGCTGTGAGCATTCCAAAATTATGTGGTCTCATCTAGACTTAAAGAGGTCTACTGCGTTGCTCTCATTGGCTAGAACCGATGTCTCAGTCATTGTGTCCGTCATGACAGATCACTGTCTAATCGGAAAACATGCTGACAGACTGAAGGTTGCCAGCAACGACTTTTGCAGAAGCTGTAGGGCCATCGAGGAAGAAGAGACTATAGAACACCTTCTGTGTGTGTCCCGCACCAGCAGGAGTTAGAAGGAGTTCCACTTTAGGTTCTCGTTTCTTTGAGTCTGATTTAGCGGATGTGAATATTCGCAAGTTGTTGGGCTTTTTAAAGCGATCTGGATGGTTCAACGGTAGGAACTAGAAGGCATCTTCCCTCTTCTGTTCCTGTGGTATCACAATGGACGAAAACGTCTAAGTGAGTCTGATGGCAGACTGCCACTTAAACCTAACCAAGGTAAATGTCTGCGGGCAAAAGCTCGCACATTTCTGTTCGATGTTTCGAATAGAATTAATCGATAACGGATCCCATAATCCAAACCATGCGAGACTCGATCGTAATAAGCTGATTGCGGATGCGAGAATTAGGCCCCAGGAATACATGAAGTTTTGACTTCTACATCAAAAAACTTGGATGCTATTGCCAAACAAAGTTGAAAAAAATCCCTAGGAACCTCATCGTGTATCGAAAGGTTAAACAATATGTTGAGATTAAATGCATCAAAGATCCGTTCTGTATTTCATTTTGAAGCCTTCCGCGATGTTTCATCGTCCATACAAGCAGCATCTGTCATCCAATCTTCTCTGTTCGTAATGTGTATCGTGAAGTTTGTAAAGTGAATCGGTATATGTGTCAAATAATAATTGATGAAATGTAAAGTTTATTAATGTTGGCTCCATGAGGCAATCGTAATTATAATTACTCTCCAAAGTAATTCTTGGAAATAGGTTCTTTAACCAATTGCGATGAATCCGTATGTTATAAATTGCACTAAACACTTAGATATATTATTATAGACCAAATGACCTCAGATGTAGATATTCCAGTATGTACGGTACGAAAAGAAATTTCTAATCCTTAATACATGCAATAAAAGCATCCATATAAATTGTACACAATGTAGCGGCTCCATCTTGTTGCATTGGTGTAGATAGAGATTAACCATCAATAAGTTCACATTACTGTTGTTCGTAATTAAAAGTCAACAGACACTCTACTACATGAGCAACATATACATATGTATGTGTGCAGGCATTGAACACTAATTAAATAACATCTCACTGGCAACGCAAAAAACATGATGTCCTGAAAAACAAACACTCGTAAATTTCGTCCCCCATTAATGAACAGAAAACAACACTCCAACAATCAACTTTCAAACTTTTTCCTCTCCCTATTAACACCCACACAAAACATACATCGTAAAACAAAAACAACGACATTAATTATTTATTTATGCCCAAAGATGACGACGTGGAGAAAAGGAGATTCTCTTATGTAAAAAATCCTTACTTACCAATAGTGGAGATGTATGTGTCGTAATACTTTTCATCACAATATCTGTGGACAATGCATGTCTTGCCGACATTAGAATCGCCCAACACCAAGACTTTGTAGGTCGCAACAAAATCTAAAGCCATTGTTTTGAATAGGAGATGTGATTTTTTCTTTTTCAAAAAAAATGCTCCACAGTGTTAAGGGCCACACTATGTGGATATGTAGATACCAAGGAAGTGTAGACTGTGCTGCTTGGAGAGGAAAATATCCGTTTTTTGAAGTAATGGGTGATTGGTGGTCTTGGTTTTTACACTTTTTTTGTATCACTTGTTAAGACCGTTCTTGCAAAGTAAAAACTTGAGGGTATGGATTTTCGTTAATGTTTATGTGAACTGCACAGCATTTTTTTGGGTTTTACTATTTTTATAAACCTTTTTTACACCTTTCTGTGCTTTTTTAGGTACTATTTTCAAATTTATGGCTTGCTGAAATAACTTTTACATATTTTATTATTTTTTTTTTTGTATACCGCGAGCTAAAAGTATGATTCAGCTTTGATTTTCATTTGTAAAGTCCGTTCGTTTCTCTTTCTTCTTCGCACTCGTTGGAAAATCAATATCCTTTTTGTTTTGGCGTTTGTATGTGTGTGTACAACAGCAATGTTGATTGGTGGTTGTTGATATGCCGTGGTGGTGGAGTTTGCTGCTGTCAATATAAATAAAATGTTACAATGTAACATTGACTCGCCACTCGCACTTAGCACTAAAAAGGAGGTACAGAACATATGTTAAGCTGAGTACAATATTCTCTCCCTTATTTTTGTTCGCTTCTTCTTTCTCTTGTCAGTGAGTCTTATGGCTGTTTTTGGGGGTTTGTTTATGTTTATTTTAATAACATCGATGTCTGATAACAGTTGTGGATGCTTGAAAAGTAGCGGTAGGAAAACATATGGCGGGCATCGGTGTTGCCACACAAAAGATTTCTTCAACCAATTGTTTTATTTGAAACCCAAAAAGGTGGGGCTTTAATTATTTCGTAGATATGTATTTCGACTTTTCGTCCGAACAACTGTGAAAACGCACTATAAAAAAATGGTGACGAAGAAAATGCGAACACATTCAGTTAAAGTGGTACTGTGTTCTATACGCAAAATAGTAGCGACATGTCGCTGCGCCAATGCAAATTTCGCTTCAATTAATTGCCAGTGTGTAAATGCTCACGAAGTGGACACCAATCAACTCTATTTCAGTGATGCTGTCTTTGTTGTGTGTTGTTATTTGACTTTCGTTTGTGTACTGGCAAAGAAAAGAGTCCGTCGGATTTCGCAATAATTTAATAGGCATTTTCGGTGCGAATGAAGTAGTACAAAGCTAAAGACAAGAACGAGCAGACCAAAGATATTTCCAACGTCTAGAAAGAATAAACAACTGTTTTTCCTTAGTGGATATCGGCATGCTTCGGGCTGCAGAGTGGTTCTCGGAAATGAGGACACCGATTGTCCTGAGGCTGAACAAAAGCTACCTTGGGCTGTTGGTGGGAGTCCTGACCAGCCACTAGTCGCTGACATCGAGATATGCTCGATACGAGAAGGGCTTCTGCCAAATGCGCTCCCTTGAATCGGCAGCTAAAATTTAGTTATGAGGAAAACTGCCGATCTTCCAGGGTAAGTGATAGCAGCCCGTTTGGTGGAGCGGGGTCTTGTGAAAGCCTACATGGACTACAATTTGCACTTAGTAATATGGCGAATAGAAACAAGAAGTGCATTGACAACGAACTTTACAGGGAACCATTAAACGAGTATATGAGGGATGTGATGTCGGAATCGATAGATAGAGTGAACGATTCTTTAAGTTTCCGTATATTGCTCTCTAAGGATCTCCAAACCCTTGAAAACATTCTGAGAGAAGTTGGAACCAGGACCAAGTCTATTTACAAGACTCTCAGACTTGATGCTCCGTCATACGACTCCTTGAAATGATTTTTAGGTGCTCCGTTTGTTTGGCCTACGTGCCGACTGGATGACGTGATGTTAAAATATGGTTTGTTTTCAACTTAACAGCGGGGAAAACGACCCACACCATGCTCAAGTACATCTACACAATTAAGCTTTCATCCTTCGACTTAGAGATCCATCGTTCGGTTGACAGTGTTCTTAATTATGCGGTTGGTTAAATGGAAGAGAATTTTGGGATGGGTGACTTCCCTTCGGCGACCTTCTTAGACATAGAAGGAGCCTTTTATATCATGAGTCCTTTCTCGAAAGGTGAAGGTCGTTGCCTGAGCGGATGGAGTCGTCGTTATGGTGGGCAATTCTGTCTGGATGAGCAACGTCCTGGCATAAACCCAGACAGACTGAACTAAATAGTATTTTTCGCCAATAAACGAAATCTCTGCGTTTTTAGGAATCCTGTTTCTGGGTTTCCGCCTTCATCAGAACTCGAGTACCTGGTCGCGCCAACACTGAACGCCCTATTGCATTAGAAGAAATTGACCTACCCCAGCAAACGAGAGTAGATCTGGCTCAAATACGCTCCGGCAAATGCAGCCGTCTTAACTTCTATAGAATCAGGATTGATGCCAACGTGCAGAATGTGTGTGAGACATGAGACCACTTTAGACGTCACCTGTTTAACAGCTCAACCGGACCTATTCGTTTCGGATCAGATCACTGTGTTATTTCGCTTCCATAATTTTTACTTTTCTGATCTCGAGCCAAACAATTAGATAGAATATTCAATATACTGTTATCTATATACTCCGATGTCCTTGCGGAATTGACTTGGCCCTCCTTCAGTTTGTAACGATACAGGCTGGTATTGGACCGATACAAACTATCGGGGATCAACGCTCAATTGAAATGTGGCGTTGCGCCTTAAAAATATTGGCGAAATTTGGCCAGGCACAGCACTAGTATATATTCCTTTTCGACCAATAGCACACGATTGGATACCAAGAATTTCTTCAGATCCTAAATACATACTTGGGGGACTGTAATCCCAATGGCCTGGCTGAAACTTTGAGCTCCAATCTGTGTGGCGTCCACAGGTTGCGGATAGCGAAATGCTTCATATGGAGTAGCTGCAACGGCAGTGGCGGACAATCAGCGGTATCGAGCGGAGAGTCTCAGTAAGAGTCCGGATGGCACCGCCTCTTGCATAAATAATGAGTGCCTATGATGTTCGATATGACAAGGCCAGTTATTGGCGCCTTTAAGTATACAATAATAACAACAACATTATGAATCCTGACTATGATCCAATTTCTGCAGATAAATCTCCATCATTGTAAGTCCGCTTCGGCGTCACTAAAGGTCCTTCTGATGGCAGGAGGATTTGACGTTGTTCTTATCCAGGCACCATAGGTGTGTGGACTTAGAACTCCTGGATTTAAACTACTCAAGGGTACGGGAGATGAAAAACCCGATCCTGTATTATTGCAAAGAGTAGTCTAAATATTTTTCTTCTTCAGTAGTAGCCAGCCTTGAAATTATAAATTCCATCCCTATATATGGCACAGGATTCAGAGATGCCGCCTTTAATCCTTGAGTTTCTGGTTGAAGCCGCTGCTACAGGAAAAAAGAGCCTCATTGTGGGAAGTGAAGCTATTGCACATCACCAGATATCGGGAAGTTCGGATATCAACGAAGAGGTGAGCTGCTTATCGAATATATTATAAGTTGCAATCTGGCGATTTGTAATAAAGGAAATATACCGACCTTTTTACCAGGAACAGGCAGGAGGAGCTGGACAAATTGGGATAAATTTCAGCACACATTCTGCATGACTATCCTGGCTAGACCTAAAATTGAAGGGGAAACTGCAGAGGGTACATATATCCCAGGAAACGTTTCCATGGACAACTTGGTGACTGAAGAGGTTGTCACTGATATGCATTCGTCGGACGTTGTTGGGAAAATTGTGTCTGAGTCGGAAATCCTTTGGAAGATTAAACGTTTTGACTCAGGCTCTGATAATATACCTGAGCTCTTAGCCTTACCCTTATAACTTTATCATGAATTTGACTTACTATATGTCCATGCAAATACCGTTACTACCATAGTTATACATTACAATACCCGACACAACGTCACAGCACGTCCACTAATCAAGTCCAAAAATATTTGTTTTTGTTTGTTATACATAAGTGAACTATTTATATTTCGCACAAATTTGTGCTTTAAATATTACAAAATGTAAGAGATTTTAAAGTTGTTTTATTTATAATTTCGATTTTTTGTGCAATTATTCTTTTTTTTCAGTTTGTTTCAAAAGTTTGTAGCTCTGTTGTGTAAAACGTGCGTTTAATTTTGCTAAACTTTTTTACACAAAAAATTGTATATTTTTCACATGCCGCCTCCCGAAATTTATGGAATGTAATAAAAATTATCTTGTGCTGGGAATTATTGTGCAAATTGTAAAACAACAATGACCACATACGATTATATAGCCGTGGCTCAGAGAGCCGAGGAGGAGGAATCACGAACAAATCCCTCCACACTCTGTTGTTGTGAGTATATAGATCGAGAGCAGCAGCGATTTCATATTTTGGGTATTTGCTGCAATTGCGTGGACTTGGATTCGGCCTTTACCAGTTTTATCACCTGTCAGCGAGTGGACGCTTCTAATAGGCGTAATATGTTACTAACATTCCAGGATCGTTTGCGAATACCGTGGAGAGGAGGTGCTAAGCGTATATCAATGGAGGCCATTATACCCGGCGCCGTTTATCCCCTGGTCTTGGGTTTGGCCGCCCTGAATGAGATTACCTCATATATAATGCTGGGTTCCATTGTGGTGTTTTTGGGTTATGGACACCAGTATGTAAAACGTAACCATATTAAGACTAAATTCTTTTTTATGTGGCTGCTGTGGTCTGTGATGTATATGATCGCTGGTTTACAATTTGCAGTGCCATTGCTGGAACTTTTGCCCGAAGAGAACCTTATTTTGGTTGTAATGGGTTGCCTTAGTGGCTATTTGCTGTGGCTAACGCGAAAACATGCATTCGCATGCCATGACCTGCCCAGTCGCACGGATGACGATTTGGCAGACATAACGGAGGCAACGGCCGCCGAGGAAGAGGAAGAAGCTGCTGCTCATACTGCTTTACTAATAGACAATGATTCGCCGATAAGATCACAGAAGACTCGATCGAGTTCACATCAAACCAATATGTGTCATGTATGCCGAAAGTATGTCTCAGCCCGCACTATCCATTGCCATGTATGCAATGCCTGCATTATGATGCAAAGCCACCATAGTTATTGGCTCGACTGCTGTGTGGGCCAATATAATATGCGCTTTTATAATGCGGGCATGATAATGGGCATACTAACACTTCTATTTGGCGTATATCTAACACTGACTGCAATCTGCCATCCTCTTTTGATTGGCCGCATATGGAACATACCAGTGACTTTTCCAGACGATTGTAGCGAAGTTTTTAACGAGTACACATTGGGCTTATCATATGTACTCTCACTATATGCAATAATAATGATAATCTATCAATTTTGTAACTTGCTGGTGCAAGTTCTGAAGTGCACAAGGGGGCCGTATTTTATTATCGGTGACATGTCCCAGCCATTTTCCAAGTTTTATAAGAAACTAAGCGCATAAACGTTAACAATGTTTGCTACAATATGCAAGAAGGTTTATGCTGATAATAATACCAAATATAAATTCCGCATTAAATCAAATTCAAAAACATCAATTTGGGCGAGAAAACAATAATTATTCCACAGAGTTCACTTCCATCACCAGGCATAAAAATGGAAAATAATTACGATTATGTTCTCTAATCATTGGTATTTTATGGGGCTCTGGAAACTTTGCATAATCTTACAGAACCCCTTTCTTCTTATCTATAATATAAAGTGTTTCTAAATGAATGCGGTGGCATTTTAGATTGACGAATTTTTGAAATTGATTTAAATGCGGAATCTCATTTAATAGTATTTATAATGGCTTCAATGTAGTATTAAATCAATTTTCTCAACTATCTGCACTATTATTAAACATAAACGTTTTGTGATCTGTTATATGACATCCATAGAATAATAATTGTAATAGTGAGAATTTATAGGGTATGTATGTGCTTTTTTAGTTTTCAATGATCAAAGCTAAGCTCTGTTTCTTTTTTAATCTACAAAAAAAAACTTAAATTGGAATTAATATGCTAAATAAAGAAGTATAGATTAACAATGATGTTATTGTTTTAGAACTTTAACCTATCGGCGGCCACGTAGGGCAGTGGTTTTGCATGTCCGCCTATGACACCGAACGCCTGGGTTTAAATCCCGGCTTGAACATCAGAAAAATTTTAAGCGAGGATTGATTATCCCCTTACTAATGTTGGCTACATTTGGAGGCCACCGTAGCGCAGCATGTCCGCCAATGACGCCAAACGCCTGGATTCGAATCCTGGCAAGACCATTGGAAAACAAAAGTTCAGCGGTGGTAACCCCCTCCTAATGCTGGCGACATTTGTGAGGTACAATGCCATATAAAAACTTCTGTCTAGAGAGGTGTCGCACAACGGCACGCCGTTCGAACTCAGTTATAAGAAGGAGCCAACTTATCATTGAGCTTTAATTTGAAATGGACTGCACTTATTGATATGTTAGAAGTTTTCCCCTGTTCCTTAGGAGAATAATCATGGACAAAATTTGCAATGTTGGCTACATTTGTGAGGTATCAGTCAACTTAAATTTTAATTTAACTGCGCTCATTGATATGAGAGAAGTATCCCCTGTTCCTTAATGGAATGTTCATGGGAAATTTGGTGTAAGTAGTAGTAGAACCTTTACCTCAACTCATACAAAATTTGTGTTTTGTTTCTCCTTCGAGACGAGCTCAATGATCGGAGATTGCAAATAGAAAAGTAAACCCAAATATGGCAACACACACCAACCACTTTGGGACGCGTTTCGTCTTTGGTTAGAAGACTTTTCAACCATATTAGGTGTGATGGTTTCAAGGGCCGTGCATTTGTAGGTTGTATTGTATTTGAATCGTATTAATTGCGAAAACGCATCTATGATACAATTACGACATTAACCACGCTCGACAACCCTGTCTATTAGCTGTACTTTTTCCCAATGCATGTGGTTTTGTGTAATGACAGACTTTTTGTCTGTGGCAATTACACTACTTCCGTAGTACACATGGTTCTGTGCATCTGTTGGAAGTTGTATTGCTGGTTTCGAACGCTAGACAACGGCAACGGCTCTCGCTGTTGCTCCGTGTATCCAGGTTCGGATCCCTGCCAGGCTCTGCCGAATTTGTCCATTTTTCAAGCTTTTTTGCCTGTTAGGGCGATGATCATTAAATTTTATGATTTTTGTTTTGTTTTTCTTTCGAGGCGAGCTCACTGATCGGAAATTGCAAATGGAAAAGGAAAGCCAAAGATAGCAACACACACCAACCACTATGGGACGCGTTTCGTTTTTGGTCTTTTCAACCATATAAAATTTGCTTTTATTGAGATGAAATTGAATCAGGTGGTATTCTTTGAACGACAATGTTCTTCTTCTGAAAAATAAACGCTGAAAGACGAGCCCAAGAACACACCTATGGCAACAACAGCGCGTCGTTGTATTTTGCTCGTGGTTCATACAACGCCTATATGGTCCAATATGCAGACTGGTCCATAAATTTTGCAAAGAATCTTCTTTCAAACATTCTTTCACAAAAACCCATGCCTCGGAAGCCTATAACAAGGGTAGTTGTTGTTTTTGTTGTTGAAGCAGTGTGTTATACACAGAGGCGGCAGCCCTTGCCGATGAAAAACTCAATTGGATCAATCCGGTACGTACAACCGATTGCCATGGGATTGCTGTTTTTGTGGCAGTGTATTGTGATCTATTTTCCGTCCACTTGGTTCTGTTGAATATCCAGATCCAAGAACTCTGTGACCAAGGGGAGTGGGTCCAGAGTATTCTGGACTTGAGTCAGTGGGTCTGGCAAGGCAGTTAAACAGGTGACGTGTGATCCCAGGTCACAATTAGGACACACATTCTGGCTGGCTATGCCGGATCGTAATTGGATCAGAAAAACTCTGGTTTGACGGGAGAGGTTAATTTCCTCATGTGCGAAGGGTGGCGGTCGCCTGGTAGATATTCACCGTATCTGCTACCGTGTCTGCATGAATGTTGTTGTTATTGTGGCAGATTGTTGTGTTCTATTTTTCGTCCGCTTGATTAGACAGCATGTTGTTATGTCTTCGCATTGGTAGGATCTTTGTCTCCTGATAAAGGTGGTCCACATGAGAACTGAGGAGACAACTCGTTGCAGTTCGAAGGGCGGCATTCTGACAGATCTGAATATTATTTCACTGCGTGTCACAGAGCTGACGAGACTACACTGGCGCTGCATAAGTTACCACAGACCGGCCAATTGCTTTGTATGTGGACAACAAGGTTTCTTTGTTAGGTTTCCTTGGAATGGAGGATAGGTAGAGGTTAAACATACCGGTGATATCACCCTGCCTTGGGGAAATCCATGTTTCACTCTACGGTGCTTAGACTTCTTATCCCTAAATTCCACAAATGACTGGCGACCACACAGAGAAACGTGTTGGCGATAATCTCAAATAGTTTTGCATGTCTGATAATGACGAATGCCTTCGATAGGCCCAGTGCCACGAGTACCGTACTATCACATGGCCTGGGCTGGTTGAAGCCAAGGCAAATGTGTGCGGTGATGGCATGCAAAGCAGTTGTTGTGCTTTGCAGTCTTCGAAATCCATGCTGATGATCGGCGAAAGAAAATTCTAAAACGAGGAGTAGTCCCTCAAGCGTCTTAGCTACTGGTGTGCGAAAGGGAGATCGGTCTGTACGACTCTTTTCAGGCTTCAGTAGTGGGATCACTTTGCCCATTTTCCAGACATCGGGAACTATAAGAGTGTTCAGAGACTGGTTGAGGACAGTAGTAAGGTACACAACTCCAGGTAGATCCAGATTCTTCAGCATCAGTGTAAATATATATTGTGTCGGAACTCAACACCTTGGATGATTTGGCGCCACGGGTGACACTCGTAACTTTTTCCGCGTTAGATTGTGATGGCCGGCTTGGAGACCACGGATATGACGAATGGCTCTCTTTCTAGCCCTGTAACTCTCGGAATGCACACTTAGAAGCAATCGGACTGACCAATCCCATGACAACCGGTCCAAAGGACCAATCGCCGCGGGAACAGGGTGTCCATTGGCTAGTTAAAGGCGCCAATAACCGTCATATCGAGCATCATAGGCACTCAGTATTTGTGCAAGGGCCGTAGCCGTCCGGCCTCTTACTGAGACTCCGCCCGATACCGCGATTGTCCGCGGCTGCCGTTGCAGCTACTCCGTGTAAAGCATTCTACTATCCGCAACCTGTGGACGCGCCCGGTAGCTCGTAGCTAAGCTTTTCGTGACTGCAATGAACACCACATAGATCGGACCTCAACGTTCCAGCCTGTGTGGTGCTTACAGCTATCCCGTGCCGTGATCGGACTTGTAGTTTTGTAATACATGAGCTTATGCTATACTGCACCGTCTCTGATCATTATATTCTATCGAACTTGGGCACAGATTAAGCCGATCTAAATCTTTCATCCACGGAGTAAATCTGGAAAAAAAGGTGATTTAGTCTCTAATCAAACACAAGCCCACAGCTACCCGTAATTGTCTCTTTCGGTGTGGTCTTCCAAACCGGTGCACTAACTTAACGGCTAGAATGTCGGGTTTGTAATTTCCCAAAGCAGCAACTAATGCGTATACTGCACCTTCTCTATATTGAGTTGAGTCAATAGCCATTATAGGTGAAGATTTGCAAATCATTGAACTAAATATAATCAAGTTCGAGAATTCGCTTAAGAAAAGCTTATTACGACTGTATAGGGTGTCCCATATATACCCCACAATATAACATATAAGGCTCAAAAGCTCAAGGAAAAATCACGAAGAGCAAGAAGAAATTTAAACAAATTTTATCTGGAGCTGACTGTTACATTCTATTGTATTTAAAAACGGTCTGTTATTTTTATTCCCCATCTGGCATCTTTCGTTTTTAATATGAACATATGTTTTTTGTTTACACAATGGCCAATCGGCAATAAATTGCGTAAAAACACACACTGCCTATGAACCCCACAAGGAGATGGCTCTACGAAAGTTAAATCTGTGGCCTATAACCATAATAAATAACTCCCGACGTTTCATTACAACAACGACTGCAACATGTAAAACTTTCGCACAAAAATATAGAGACTTTTGGTCTTCAAAGTCTGAAATTCATCCACCATACGGTCATTTTGTTCAAGTTGGTGATCCCGTTTTGCGTTCCAAGGCTGTAGATGTACCCGCCGACATGTTGGACAGCAAAGAGATAGACTTGATTATAGATCAAATGATAAAAGTTTTACGTAAATATGATTGTGTGGGCATTGCAGCACCTCAGATAGGTGTTTCATTGCGTTTAATAGTTATGGAATTCCGAGAAGGGTTAAAAGATAAATTTACAAAAGAAGTATATGCTGCTCGAAAAATGTCAACACTACCATTAAAGGTAAGTTTGAATTTGGTTCTATCTACAATCAAGGGTCTAAAGCGAAATGAATTTGTGAGTATGGCCTTGTCTTCGGCTGCCGTTCGAGTGCCACACTGCTGATACTGTTCGCCGTATTCTGAAGATTGTGACCTATCCACTTCCACTTTCTTCTGGCTATTATTATTTGCTCAAAATATTCCACAAATTATCCCTAGGCATTTGTTATGAATACTTGTAGTCTCTGTTGTTGTTGTTGTAGCAGTGTGTTGTACACTGAGGCGGCCGCCCTTGCCGATGAAAAATCTCTACGGGTCAATCCGATACGTATAACAGGCTGCCATGGGATTCTGTAGTCTGTGCTGTCATCTGCCTCAATTCGCTACCGTAAAGAAGTGCCGATTTAACATATATTTGCAGCAGGTTTCATTGGGCCTACCAAAGGCGCTAGCATAGCAAACAATTTTGACATATTTAATTTTCTGGTTTTTTATTATAAACTCATTGTCGCTATTATTGTTTATGGGCGTTGGATCGATCTTCCCGATACTTATATCCGGACCAGCTCCACCTGCCAGGTTCACCAGCTCATTTGCCTTGCTACGCATGTCATTGAATTTATGTGACATATGGATGTCATCTGCAAAGTCTAAATCTTCCAATTGTTTCTCAAAATTGCATAAAATGTCTGTTTTCTTCATTGCCATTGTGACGGACTTGCAGGGCTGCACCTAGTTATACTACTTTTTAAGTAGTATTATTTGGGGTTTATCACCTGCCATATAGTTCTTTGCTCAAATGCTTTTTTAAAGTCGAAAAATGTTAGATACAGTGGTGTTTTCCATTCTATCGAGAGTTGTATTGCCACAAGGAAAGTGTTAGTCTGATCAAGGCAGTCTCTATGTGGACGAAAGCCTGATTGTTCATCCCTCAATGGTTACTATTTTGTAGGTGGTGTTCAACAGCGTAATGCGCCACCAATTGATCCAAGCGGTTATGTAAATTTTCTTCGGAATCTATTATTGTACCGGCTGCCCATGAATTTTGAAGGCGTTTGGTCATCCAGGCTTCTATAATGTGGTGCAGACTGCGGATTCGTTTGTAGAAGTTCTGGGAGAATGCCACTCATTGTTTCCTATGCTGCTGTTTGTTGGAAGGTATGTTGTCTTTCGTATTGTTCTTCTTCGGTGACATTACTATTTTTTTTGAAATTTTATCTCCATCCATACTTTCTTTGTGCCGGTTTGTTTGTATCGTTTTCCATCTTTTGCTATATATCTATCTCTTAGCGAGTTGCACGCTATTTCCCAAGTTCTGTTATCTGCTGGTTGGGTTGTTCGCAGTGTTTCTCTACAATTTGGCACTTATTTTCATTTCTGTGTTTGACTTGCTTTAAAATATTTATAATATCTTGAAGGAAAAAAAAACAAGTAAAATTATTTTAACTTTTTTGTCTTTTCTTAAAGGTTATAATAAATCCCACATTAAAAATTACCAACTACATTAAGCATAAACATCCCGAGGGTTGTATGAGTGTGCGTGGCTATTCGGCTGAAGTTGAACGTTACGAAGCTGTTACACTTACCGGCATTGGGAAAAGAGATACGCCATCTGAACTGCAGCTGAGTGGGTGGAATGCTCGCATTGCCCAACATGAAATGGATCATTTAGATGGAAAACTCTATATTGATCATATGGATCGGCAAACGTTTCATTGTACCTGTTGGGAGGCTGTAAATTCGAAAGCTGGGCGCGTTGAAATACCATTTTATAAATGAGGCGAACCGCTCCTCTTGTCATTTATTAGCGTTTTTAAATCTTAACTATAAAATAAAATAATAATTTTTAAACATGAAGTAAGTCTTGGTTACAAATTTAATCATTTTTGTGGACCCTTAACGGAATGGGAAGTGATGTTTCATCATTAACCGAAATATTGGGGCAGCTCAGTAGATAATGCTTAGACAGCGTGGGTAGCCTCTTTGTCTCCTAATGCGAATGTTATTCAACTGCGTGTCGCTCAGCTAGCAAGTCCATGGCGGTGCTGCATAATTTAATAACGACCAACCAATTGTTTTGAATGCAGTCAACAAGGTTTCTTCTTCGAAGCCGTGATCGGATATGATACAATCCCCCAGTCTTGGGGAAGTGCCTTATTCAGGCCTAACCAATGGCCAGACCTGATTTAGACAAAGTGAACTGCCTCCCGCGTAATACAACAGTTTCAACAACAAAGCAGAGTTTTCGTCTCGACACGGGGCTTGGAACTTTATGCTTGGTATGGCATTTATCATTTCGTCCGCGATATACTGCTATGCTTAGCCATAGACTGGGATGGGATGGATGGCTCTCCTTTCCGCTCAGTTTATGTCGTTGTAACTACATACATGTGAGCAATAAATGTCTTTGGCTACCTTCTTTGAAAAAGCTGAAAGGTTCCGCAGCATAGAACTGATCACTATCGGGACCCTTTAAATATCATTTGGAATAGAGCAAATGCATTTAAATAATCGCCTTAATTATTATTTGTTTTAATATTATTTAATATTATTGCCTTTCCGCTTTTAATATATGTTCATAGCATAAGCCAATTATCAGCCATCAAATCCAAATCGCTGGTGAAAACAAGATAATCATTTTATTACATCAATATCCACCATGACATAGCATGGTACTACGATTTATACCGTGCTTCATATTTAGGGGCGGAAGGTTAGGACAGCTTGAAAAAGAGTGTGCGGACATTAAGCCGCCCCATGCCACTAAGGACATTCACCTAAGCCAGTAAACGGCTTGATGTGCGCTGTTTTACGGGCGGTAAGTTTCCCGAATATTTTTTGCGTTGTTCCTTTTCCCACTCAACGAAATGCGCTGCTTTGCGATGTTTATGCATGTTGCCATTCGAGTTAAACTCTCTGGGACACCAAGGACAACGATATAGTGGGGTTCCGGTATGTGTAGACATGTGAGACTGGAA
Source organism: Stomoxys calcitrans (assembly GCF_963082655.1). NCBI lineage: Eukaryota > Metazoa > Arthropoda > Insecta > Diptera > Muscidae > Stomoxys > Stomoxys calcitrans. The sequence goes on from NC_081553.1 coordinate 173,289,520, forward strand.
AATGGTTTACCAAATTATTAGAAGCCGATAACTTTAATCCGTTACCTACTTATTACCTTAAAATTATCCGATCTTTTAAATCCCTTTCCACATATGGTGCAGGTGAATTTGTAATCTGCTTCGTGAACTTCACGTATATGTTTCCTAAGGGCATTCAATGTCGGTGATACTTTTGAACAAATATGACAATTGTAATCACGTTTTCCATCAACTGGATGCTGTCTTTTTTTATGCAATGTTAAGCATCTTTTATTGGTCACTATTAAACCGCATTCATCGCATGTTGCTGTTATGTCTGCATGTCTTTCCATATGCGTTTTAAGGGTGGGTGCATCAGGCAAGGTTTGTCCACAAATATCGCAAACTTTGGTGTAAATATTAAGATGGACCGAATTCATATGACGCGAAAGTGCAACCTCGTTGGCATAACTATGGGAAAAACATTTGGAAAATTAAAGTTGTGCCAAAAACCTGTAAGGAAGGGCAAAAGACGGGCAGTGCCGACTGTATAATACCCTACACCTACCCTATAAGTACAATGTGAGACCTATATCCAATTCTGAATCAATGTTGACGGACCTCGGCGAGCAAATATGCTCAAACTGTGAAAACTACGGTTGACAAATGACAACATTATGGCAAATTACCCAAAATCTGACGAACATATATATGGGATCTATATCTAATTCTGAACCGATTTCGAGCAAACTTCTCAGATAATGTGGTAGTCTTCGAGGAAAGCGTTGTGCAAAATGTTGGCAAGATTGGTCAAACAATGCGCTTGCAGTGGCTCTTGGGGTGAAAATATGGAGATATACATATATGACAGCTTTATCTAAATCTGGGCCAATTTTATGAAATTCACCAGTAATATTGAGAGTCAAAGGAAAATCCTTTCTGGAAAATTTCGACAGAATCGGTTAACAAACGAGCACTCTTTTGCAATATTTCTCAAAATCGGACGAACATATGAGAGCTATACCGATTTCAAGCTAAACTCCTCAGATACTGTGGCAGTCGTCGAAGAAAGCGTTTTGCAAAATTTTGGCAAGACTGTAGAAGTTCAAATATATATATATGAGAGCTAAATCTGAACCGATTTCTCTGAAATTCACCAGTAATGAGAGTCAAAAGAAAATCCCTCCTGCCAAATTTCGAGAAAATCGGTTAACAAAAGACAATTTTATTGAAATATTACTGCAAATCGGACGAACATATATATGGGAGCTATATATAAATCTGAAACGATTTTGACCAAACTCTATGTATATTGTGGTAGTCGTCGAGGAAAGCGTTGCGCAATATTTTGGCAATATTGGTCAATAAATGTGCTTGCAGTGGCTCTAGTTTAAATCGGGCGATATATATATATATATATATGAGAGCTATATCTAAATCTGAACCGATTTCTCTGAAATTTACCAGTAATGAAAGTCAAAAGAAAATCACTCCTGACAAATTTTGCGAAAATCGGTAAATAAAAGACCATTTTATTGAAATATTACTGCAAATCGGACGAACATATATAGCTATATCTAAATCTGAACTGATTTTGAGCAAACTCTATGTATAATGTGGTATTCGTCGAGGAAAGCGTTGCGCAATATTTTGGCAAGATTGGTCAATAAATGTGCTTGCAGTGGCTCTAGGAGTTCAAATCGGGTGAAATATATATGTGAGAGCTATATCTAAATCTGAACCGATTTCCATGAAATTCAACAATAATATCAAGAGTCGTAAAAAAATCCTTCCTGCCAAATTTTGAGAGAATCGGTTAACAAATTACCATTTTATTGCATTATTACTAAAAATCGGACGAATATATTTATATGGGCTATATCCAGATCTGAACCGATTTTTTTCCAATTTCAATAGGATTCGTCTCTAGGCCGAAAAACATGCTTTTACCAAATTTTAAGACGATCGGATGAAAACTGTGACCTGTACTTTGTACACAAATTAACATGGACAGACAGACGGATGGACAGATTGACAGACGGACATGGCTAAATCGAATTAGAAGGTGATTTTGAGTCGATCGGTATACTTATCATTAGGTCAATCTCTCTTCTTTTTAGGTGTTACAAACAAATTCACTAAGTTATAATACCCTGTACCACATTAGTGCTGTAGGGTATAATAATAGTAGGGCAAAATACATAAAACTGGCTTTGGAACATTTATGTGCAAATGTTTTATCACTTAGCAAAGGCCAATTTTGATCATTAGTCTAGTGCGTTTGGACACAACACCAGAAGTACAGTTAAATGGAGCAAAATTCATGCTTTTTTCTTACAGGCTGTTGACTTACTATTTACCACACTCGTTGCATGGAAAATTCTTTTCCGATTCTGGCACATGTACTAGTTTGTGTGTCTCCAAATGATGTCCTTCAACAAATTTTTTACCGCATATATCACAGCTAAATTCCCTCTCTCCATGGATCCTTAAATGGCTATGCAGCCGTTGTCTATTATTCAAACATTTACCGCAAATATTGCATTTGAAATACTCTGGATTAAGATGGTAATTAATGTGATCGATCAAATCTAGACGACGAAAGAATTTCTTATCACAACACAGTGCATAGCCTTGTCCATTATGCGCAGAGCTATAATGGTTACAGAGCAAACTAAATTTATCAAATTTTTTTTGGCATATTGCACACTTCATTTCAAAATGTTTCTTGAGGAATTCATCATATTGCGATAGTTCCATTTTGGGTACATAAGAGTTGTCAATTTTGTTCATTTTCTTGGTGGGCCTTGTCATAGAAAATATGTGTTCTTCCAAATCGGATTTGTTGTGTGGCTTCAATCCACTGTCGTTAGTGATGTCCAGAACGTCATTGTTTTTATTTTTCGTGCTTTCTGTATCATTTTGACTATCGCTATCATTATGGCTTTCATTGTCCGAGTGTTGGTCTTCATCCATTAATGCAGGCGCCGTGCAAGTTTGTACATCGGAAACTTCACCATAGTCGACCTTTATTTGGGCGTGTAAATCCATTTCGATTTCCGGTTGCAATACGCAAAAGTCATAACGATCTCGATCCTCCACCAAAGGATCTATTTCGGACTTTAAAAATAGTGGTTTATTGTTGTGAGCATTTTCCACACGGGTATAGAATTCGTGAAATCCATTTAACTCTCTCCAACAGTCCGAACATATACAACTCGACGAATGGATGGGTTCCTGCAAAAGAACGAGTATATTTAGAAGACCGATGCATTTTGATCAACAGGGGATATCATACAAGAGGCCACAAATGCTTATTTATAATTTTAGCAATATCGAATGTCAACCAATGCTCCGAATCCACAGCTATGCAATTGGGGTCAGTCACATTTATGTCTAAACAGATTACACAATCCATTTTATCACTATATTTAACTTAATTTAATGTGTATCATTCATTGATAAGCAATAAATCCACTAATTTAATGTAAACAAATAAATTTGTTTTTTATTTACGCTTTCTCGATTACGCACGTAAAGACGTAGTCGTATATCCCAAAACAATTTCGTGTTCAGTCAGGGCTGCCAGATGTTACCATTTTAAGTTATTTTGACGATCCAAAATTTGGCTTTTTGACGCTTTTTGCTTTGAATCCCTTTATATGGTTGTGTGTCGAATGCATGACATAACTACCAGGTAGCGTACCGTTAACAGCTAAGTACAATTTTTTCTCGCGAGGTGCACTTTCTGTCAACCAGTTTTGGTTGTGTGTGTGTATTATAGTTAAGAACTATAAAACACAAACAATGAAAATTGGCGCGAGCTACTAACATACACAAATTCAAAGTTGCACCAATCACTGATTTTGACAGATAGTGTATTCAATATTTTGTTGTTGGGCAACTGCCACTACCTGTAAATGAATACATCTCGGTCGAATGGTAGCAAAGTTGTAGGGACAGTAAAAATATGACGTTAAGTGTGTTGAATAATTTAGTAATAATTGAGTAGCCCAGAAGCTAGTAAGATTTTTTACAGCACAGCAAATTTTTTACTTTTCACAGATCAAAGTCACATGTCAGTACTTGTAAATTCATTTGCGTTTTGGTAACCAACTTGCGTGCGGCATAACTTAGCCGCCTACATTGTGGGCAGATGTCTCTAAATTTAAACGACTTATTTGGCATAAATTAAGAAAAATTATTGTTTATTATCATTGGCAACGGGATTGTAAAAGGTTGTTACATGGCATAACTACAGTAAACAGCTGAGTACAATTTTTTCTTGCGAAGTGCACAATCTGACAACGAGTTTTGGTTGTGTGTGTATTATAATTATGAACTATATACACACAAACAACAAAAAATGGCGCGATCTAGTAACATACTCAAAATCAGAATTGCACTAATCATTGATTTTGACAGATAGTGAACCCAATGTTTTGTTTTTGGGCAGATGCCACTACCTGTAAATTAATATATTGTAACTTGAGTTGTTATTTCACAATAATGGACAAAAGTTCTGTTTTGTTGATATGATGGCGCCGCCGTTTAGTGATTTTTCTATAAAGCCGTCAATAATTTTTTTAACTGGCGTGAGTTTCATTTATCATTTTCATGTAAACAATAGAAAAAATTGAAGCAAGTTTTCATTTACATTAATTTTTCGTGAAGGTTTCATGTGCAAAACTTCCTAAAATTAGGATATAATTAATACAGATGTTTTCCTCTTTTCCAAAGCAAGATCTAAAATATCTCCATATTGCAACGTTCGCATTTGCAATATAACTGCTAGCAGTAATGGAATATATTTTGAAAAAAATAATAATTATTTTCTGGCTTTTTCCTGCATTATTATGTGGCGCGCACATCTTGTTTACTGTTGATTTTTGATAAACATCAAAATTTGTCACTGTTAAAAAAATGGTCGATTGACACAGCAAAATGAAACTTTTTTCTCACCGGTGTAAAAAACAGGAGCATGATTAGATCAATACTTACTTACGCCTCAGTAGTTTGGTGGACTGCTATGGAGAAAAAGTGCAACATAAGGACCATACAACAGGTTCAGAGAACATGTTGTCATGGCATAGGCGGAGCGATGAGGACCACGCGCACTATGGCACTGGAGGCTACTCTTAATATTCGGGCGATCCTTTAGGTGGACAAGCTCGTTCCGTTCCAAAGAACCGATCGCCACGAGAACAAGGTGGTCATTGGTTATTTAAAGGCGTCAATAACTCGCCTTGCCTCATTACTCATTATTTGTGCAAGAGCCGGTGCCACCCAGCCTCTCGCTGACACTCTCCGCTGATTGTCCGCGACTGCCATTGCAGGTACTCCGTATGGAGCATTCCACTGTCCGCAACTTGTGGACCCGCCCGGTAGCTCGCAGCTAAGCTTCTCGTGACAGCAATGAACACCACATAGATCGGACCTCAATGTTCCAGCCTGTGTGGTGTTTACAGCTATCCCCCGTTGGGATTGTCTTATAAGCATGTGTTTTTAGCTAACTTACATTTGTCACTTACATGCGACACATACACTTCCTTTGGCATAAGTGGCAAGTATTGGGTCTCATGCGGTTCTCTGGTAAGTACTAACCCATCAACCGCAAAGATTTCGTCTAGGCACAGGGCTTTGTGCTTGGGATGGTATTTATCTATTTCGTTCTCGATAATTAGCTGTGCTTAGCCATAGCCTCTATGTGTAGACATGTGAAACTGGAAAACGGATTACCAAATTATTGGAAGCCGATAACTTTAATTCGTATCCTATTTATTACCTTAAATTTATCCGATCTTTTAAATCCCTTTTCACATATGGTGCAGGTGAATTTGTAATCTGTTTCGTGAACTTTGTGTATATGTTTCTTATGGGCCTTCAATGCCGGTGATACTCTTGAACAAAAACGACAATTGTAATCACGTTTTTCATCAACCGGATGCTTACTTTCTTTATGTAACATTATGCATCTTTTATGACGCGAAAGTGCAACCTCGTTGGCATAACTATGGGAGAAACATTTGGAAAATTAATGTTATGCCAAAAATAAAAGTAGAGCAAAATACATAAAAGGGCTTTGGAACATTTATATGCAAATGTTTTATCACAATTTTGATCATTAGTGTAGTGAGTTTGGACACAACACCATAGGTAAAACTTATGCGTAGAGTAGGATTAAAAATTTATAGTGAAGTGCTTTAGACATGTTATTTTGACTTACAATTTGCCACATTCATTACAAGGAAAATTTTTCTCTAATTCAGACACATGTACTAGTTTATGTGTCTCCAAATGACGCCCTTCCACAAATTTTTTACCGCATATATCACAGCTAAATTCCCTCTCGCCATGGATCCTTAAATGGCTAAGCAGACCTTGTCTATTTTTTAAACATTTGCCACAAAAATTGCATTTGAAATACTTTGGATTAAGATGGTAATAATTAATGTGATCGATCAAATCTGGACGATGGAAGAATTTCTTATCACAACACAATGCATAGCCTTGTTCATTATGTGCGGAGCTATAATGGTTACAGAGCAAACGAAATTTATCAAATTTTTGTTGGCATATTGCACACTTCATTTCAAAATGTTTCTTGAGGAATTCATCATATTGCGATAGTTCCATTTTGGGTACATAAGAGTTGTCAATTTTGTTCATTTTCTTGGTGGGCCTTGTCATAGAAAATATGTGTTCTTCCAAATCGGATTTGTTGTGTGGCTTCAATCCACTGTCGTTAGAGATGTCCAGAACGTCATTGTTTTTATTTTTCGTGCTTTCTGTATCATTTTGACTATCGCTATCATTATGGCTTTCATTGTCCGAGTGTTGGTCTTCATCCATTAATGCAGGCGCCGTGCAAGTTTGTACATCGGAAACTTCACCATAGTCGACCTTTATTTGGGCGTGTAAATCCATTTCGATTTCCGGTTGCAATACGCAAAAGTCATAACGATCTCGATCCTCCACCAAAGGATCTATTTCGGACTTTAAAAATAGTGGTTTATTGTTGTGAGCATTTTCCACATGGGTATAGAATTCGTGAAATCCATTTAACTCTCCCCAACAGTCCGAACATATACAACTCGACGAATGGATGGGTTCCTGCAAAAGAACGAGTATATTTAGAAGACCGATGCATTTTGATCAACTGGGGATATCATACAAGAAGCCACAAATGCTTCTTTATAATTTTAGCAATATCGAATGTCAACCACTGCTCCGAACCCACAGCTATGCAATGGGGGCCAGTCACATTTACGTCCAAACAGATTACACAATCCATTTTATTAAAATATTTAACTTAATTTAATGTGTATCATTCCTTGATAAACAATAAATCCACTGACTTAATGTAAGCAAATGAATATTTTTTTTTTTTATTTACGCTTTGTCGATTATTTTGTTGTTGTTTAAAGTTGCGTCAACCCAAAGGTAGGGTAGACAATTTGGCCCATCAAAAGATGTAAAGCGCCAACTCCAATGTACAGGGCTACCCTGTCATGAATTCAAAGAGAAATTCCAGCCGTGTTCAAAAAGTCCGTGATCTCCAAGATTTTCGATAAGCCATTCCGGTTGATGAATTGATTCAAATCAGCACTTCCGCTCACCATGGGGAATGCCATTCTGGACTGAGAATATTTGCCGCATTCGAAAATAATATGTTCAACGTTGTCTTCAACGCCGCAGTTGTCGCAAAGTGGGGAATCCACCACCCCCAACCTAAAAAGTGTGGCGGCACAAAAGCAGTGGCCGCTGAGAATCCTGTTAATCAACTTGCATTCAGACGGCCCATAAGCCAACCCCTCGAACCAGGTCCCTCCAGTGACAGTCGGGAAGATATCATAATAGTGAGAGTTGCCCCCCCTGGCTCCCTCCTCATACTCGGCCTTCCATTTGTAGTCAATCGATCTCGCAATCGTTCTAATTGCATCCTTCATCGGCCAGGGGATGCTCCATAGAACACCGCCTTCCTTCGCCCTCTTTGCCGCAATGTCTACTGCATCGTTCATCTTAACTCCGCTGTGCCCAGGTATGAAGTGTAGTTCGACTCCGAAGGGAATCCCCTCGGCAATCCGGTGAAATTCCTCAATCAGGAAATTATCATATCTCTTCCCCTCCAGCGCCGAAATCCCGCTCAGGCTATCGGTGAGAATCGCAATCTTCGCCATATCGTTGGATGCCGCATGCTGGGTGGCCTTGACAATGGCCATCAATTCCGACGTCATGGAGGACATCTCCTTCTGAACATAAAAGGAAAGGACGGTGCCACTGCCCTGGTGAATGAAGGCCGCCCCCGTCAGCCCTGAAGTAACCGAGCCATCAGTGAAGAAAATATCGAACCCCTCCTACGACAATCTCCCCATTTTCTCGGCAAAAAGTCGTCCGACAAGAGCGGTGCTCGCCTCCTTCTTTCGACCCGCTGCGTTCTGGAAAAAGTCCTTGAAAAACCTCACGTTGCCGGCAGGTCGGAAGGGTCCAACCATTGGGCCCATGCCCTCGAATATGCCTCTATATTCCCTGTAGACCGCCATGTAGCTAGTGTTAACTCTGTCATTGCACTCTTGGAGCACCGATACGACCGGGTGCCCCAATGCCATGGACTTGGCTATCTCTTTAGCCGTCGATAACTCTAAGCGGTATCGTATGGGCATCTCATCCGCCATGTGATATAGAACCAAAAGTGGTGTTGATCTCAGAAGCCCGAGAGCCCTTCTGAGAAATTCGTTGGCGCATGTCCTTAATTTCCTTAGGTGGGTTATACCCGCATGCGAAAAGGCGGCACCCGCATACTCGATCTTGGATCTAACCACCGCTTTATAGATTATCAAGGCCCTCCGAGGGTCAATCCCAAATCTACACCCACTCAGAATCTTCATAAAATTCACCCTTCGTGACAGATCCGCAACTGTGCCCTCCACATGGTCTCTAGCGGACCCATTGGCGGAAATTATAAAGCCAAGGTACTTGATCTTGGCAACCTCCTTGATGTCAATTCCGTTCAGAGCAATGGATATAGGACGTTTTCTTCGATTGAAGTGTATGCTGTTGATTTTATCGAGGTTGAATTGTAAATCCAAATCCTGGCATCGCCTTCTGAATTCTAAAACCTTAGACTCCAGTAACTGTCTCGCCGTGCCAAAGTCGCGGTCATGAACAACTAGGAAGAAATCGTCCGCAAACTGATAGACAGAGCACGCGTCTGAGCTGAGTTCATGGAGTGTGGCAGTGTATATATTGAATAGGAGTGGGCTAAGGCCACTGCCCTGTGGTAAACCATCCGAAACCATGACTGACTGGTTGCCGAGAGTAATACGTCTATGCCCAATAAAATCAGTAATCCAGCTTATAATGTCCTCAGCTATATCAAAATCTCTCATCGCCTCTGCCAGTTTGTCACCCCTGGTCGTATCGTAAGCCTTTTCTATATCGGCACAAAATCCAAGAACGTGATGGCCCTTGGCCTTGAGCAAATAAATATTGTTGATAAGATCATTTATGCAAGTCGAAGTGGATCTACCCGGTCTAAAGGCGTAAGACCTCTCCGGCAAAGCACCAAGTTTCTCTGTCTTCTCCTGTATCGCGACCTTGAGGAGACCCTCCACACATTTCAGCAAAACGCTTAGCAAAGAGACAGGGCGGAAATTTCCTATGTCCGTGGGGTCCTTTCCCCTCTTGGGGATGGGCTTCACCCTGACCTCCCTCCAGCTCTCCGGAAAAACGCCGCTCTTCCATATGTTGTCGAGTATAGTGAACAAGGAGTATTTCGATTCCGGTGTCAATTTACGCAGCATGGCATATGATATGCCATAGGGTCCAGCAGCAGACTTGGCATTTCTGCTATCAAGAAATCTCAGAAAGTCATCGAAATGCAAGCAGGTCGATACGCCAGCCGTCGGACGTTCCCCCAACGGAGGTGTTGTCGATGTGACGACTGTGTGCGGCAGTGGGACCAGTGCAGAAGATGGCGGTGGCATCAAAGGAGGTGTAAGAGGCACTGTCGTCGATTGCATAAGCTTAGGTTGAAATGGTCGCGATAGCGAAGATAGCCCCGATGGAGACGTCTGAGACGGTGATTGTGTTCGTGGTGGCATCTGTGGTGTTGTCCGTGGTGGCAACTGTGGTGGACTTGTGGAGGCAGACGTGGTGGATGATGACGTCGATGCTGGTGTTCTAGCTGTACGAAGTGGTGATACGGGTGACGATAAGGATGGTAAGGAAGATAATCTCGTTATCGGAGGTGGCGACGGCCGTAGTGGTGACGGCGCAGGCAGTGGTGGTGATGAAGGCAGTTGTGATGGACGCGATGCTGGCGAATGTAATCCTGATGAATGCGTCGTCATCGGTGGTGAACATCCCGGGATCACGGGCGCAGATGGAGAAGGACACCGTCCAGCGAGGGCCACCATGCGCTGCAGAAATTCGGCGTTCTGGGATTCCTGCCATGAATTGCGATAGTCCTTAGGCATCCTGTACTTGCGGACGTTCTTAAGCGATCTCCACATATCCGCCGGCCTAGCCGACGATAAATCGTCAAGTAGCAACTGGAAATTCTTCCTCTTCAATCCCCTCACATAAATGGCAAAAGCCCTATCGGCTTCCTCTAAATCCAGACAATTCTGTATAGTCCTTTGTCTATAATATTTGTGCCTGGCCGCCGTCCTTACTCTAAAAAGCCTCGAGGCTTCAGCGTCCCACCAAGCCTTGGGTTTGTAGTGATTTCCCGGGTCAATCCTGACCGTGTTGTTATACCCTCCACCATAAGATGGGGGGTATACTAATTTCGTCATTCTGTTTGTAACTACTCGAAATATTCGTCTGAGACCCCATAAAGTATATATATTCTTGATCGTCGTGACATTTTATGTCGATCTAGCCATGTCCGTCCGTCTGTCCGTCCGTCCGTCCGTCCGTCCGTCCGTCCGTCTGTCTGTCGAAAGCACGCTAACTTCCGAAGGAGTAAAGCTAGCCTCTTGAAATTTTGCACAAATACTTCTTATTAGTGTAGGTCGGTTGGTATTGTAAATGGGCCTATCGGTCCATGTTTTGATATAGCTGCCATATAAACCGATCTTGGGTCTTGACTTCTTCAGCCTCTAGAGTGCGCAATTCTTAAGCGATTGGGATGAAATTTTGCACGAAGTGTTTTGTTATGATATCCAACAACTGTGCCAAGTATGGATCAAATCGGTTCATAACCTGATATAGCTGCCATATAAACCGATCTTGGGTCTTGACTTCTTGAGCCTCTAGAGTACGCAATTCTTATCCGATTGGAATGAAATTTTGCACGACGTGTTTTGCTATGATATGCAACAACTGTGCCAAGTATGGTTCAAATCGGTTCATAACCTGATATAGCTGCCATATAAACCGATCTGGGGTCTTGACTTCTTGAGCCTCTAGAGTGCGCAATTCTTATTCGATTGGAATGAAATTTTGCACGACGTGTTTTGTTATGATATCCCACAACTGTGCCAAGTATGGTTCAAATCGGTTCATAACCTGATATAGCTGCCATATAAACCGATCTGGGATCTTGACTTTTTGAGCCTCTAGAGGTCGCAATTCTTATCCGATTGGAATGAAATTTTGCACGACGGGTTTTGTTATTATATCCAACAACTGTGCCAAGTATGGTTCAAATCGGTTTATAACCTTATATAGCTGCCATATAAACAGATCTTGGGTCTTGACTTCTTGAGCCTTTAGAGTGCGCAATTCTTATCCGATTGGGATGAAATTTCGCACAACGTGTTTTGTTATGATACCCAACAACAGTGCCAAGTATGGTTCAAATCGGTTCATAACCTGATATAGCTGCCATATAAACCGATTTTGGGTCTTGACTTCTTGAGCCTCTAGAGTGCGCAATTCTTATCCGATTGGAATGAAATTTCGCACGACGTGTTTCGTTATTATATCCAACAACTGTGCCAAGTATGGTTCAAATCGGTTCATAACCTGATATAGCTGCCATATAAACCGATCTTGTGTCTTGACTTCTTGAGCCTCTAGAGGTCGCAATTATTATCCGATTTGCCTGAAATTTTGTACGACGAATTCTCTCATGACCATTAACATACGCGTTTATTATGGTCTGAATCGGTATATAGCCCGATACAGCTCCCATATAAATCGATCTCTCTATTTTACTTCTTGAGCCCACAAAGGGCGCAATTCTTATTCGAATTGGCTGACATTTTACACAGGTCTCCAACATATAATTTAATTGTGGTCCAAACCGGACCATATCTTGATATCGCTCTAATAGCAGAGCAAATCTTTTCTTATATCCTTTTTTTGCCTAAGAAGAGATGCCGGGAAAAGAACTCGACAAATGCGATCCATGGTGGAGGGTATATAAGATTCGGCCCGGCCGAACTTAGCACGCTTTTACTTGTTGTGGATCACCTCTCCAATCTGTTCGTTGAAAGATTCCAAGTCATTCCCCACGACAAGGGAACTCACGTCCGCGAGCACTCCGCTCCTGCTAACGAATTTCGTAAAATTGGTAATCTCAGTCTTGCCATAAATCTCCAAAATAATCGGATGGTGGTTGCTATTGGTAAGTTTGACCGGGCTAACCCTCCAGTCAGGGTCGCCCCCCCTTCCATTAAAGAAGGTCACATCCAGAGCCGAAAAATAATGCTCGTCTATAGAATAGGTAGGGTTGCCGTTGTTAAGACAATAAAAATCAGACTGACCTATCTTCTCAGCAAGATATTCGCCTCTCCTGTCCTCCACTGAGTTACCCCAGAGATATGCCTTGGCATTGAAATCCCCAGCGATGACAGTAGGAAGCCCAGGTGTGCCCAGGGTTCCGAAAATATTGATGATAGATGACTGAAATTCCGCCAAAGCGACACTGGGAGGCATATATGCAACCACTGCATTAATATTATTCCGTAAATTAAGGGTAGTAATACCAATCGCCTCACCTGCACAGTTGATATTAAAAATGGAGAAGCGTATCGATCTTCTAATGAAGATACCAGCACCTCCATAACCATCTATTCTTCCGACTCCAACAAAATTATAATTACACATACTGGTTCGGGAGTTATCCCGAACCCAGGTTTCAGATATCAATGCCAAATCCACATTGTTACGTTCCAAATATAGCTCAAGTAAATCCTTATTCTCTGTATTATTGATGCTTTGTATATTTAGTTGTAGAATCCTCATCAATAAGTTAAAATCAATCAAGGGAAAAGTCTACGAACAGGTGTCCACCACTCCCGCCGTAGAATTGCCTCTTTCTTGTATCAAACCGATGTCCATTTCTATTAATCTTCCTTGAATACCGTCCCGAATGCCACTCAGAATCTCACGACCCTCACCACTCAGGGTCTGTGACAGAAGTGAGTTTGAAATACTTTTGGCCACCTCATTGACAATGCGTTCATAATCAGATGACTTGCCGCTTTCCAGACGAGCCAAGGCTGTGCTGTTGGGGGCCACATAAACTGGTTCCCTGAGCACCGCATCCTGTTCCGCCAGCATCCTCCTTGCGTTCTCCGTCTCTCTTGCCCTGTTTGGGTCATGCCTGGCTACCTTCGAGTATGGGAAGGCGGCATGTAGGTTCCTGGCAGATTGCTGGTGGTTCACCCCATTCCGCACCTGCTCAGGTCCACGTCCACGCGGACTGGGCAGCGCTGGAAAAGATCCCTCAACGTCCTGCTCCAAGATGGCAAAACGGTTATCGAATAGTACTGGATACCGAATTTTCGTCTCCACCAATGATAAGTTTTCTATAGTCATTTTCTCCTTTATTGCATACGCCTTTGTCCTTGCCGGACAGTTTCTGTCGATCGGGGAATGAGCCCCACCGCAGTTCGAGCAAGTCACCAAGCCCGAACATGCTCCCTCCTGGTGTCTTAGGAAACAGGTTCTGCAGTTTCCTTGGCTTTGTTTGCAATGCTGTTGATAATGGTTGAATCTAAAGCAATTGTAACACTGTGCAAATGGCACAAAAGGATCGACACTGTAGCAACCGTGGGTAAAAAACCACACCTTTTCTCCGATTTTCGGCCCCTGGAAAAGCACCTTCACCTTCCAAGTGGGCACTCTATCTCCGGTTCCTTTATCCTTTCGGGTTATCCGAAACATCTCTAAAATTGGCACGTCCGACTCGACATTATCCATGAGTTCCTCGATGGTGTATCTGGGGTTAATTGGGTACAAAACCCCCATTGACGAAACGAAATGGGCGAATATCTTCGGGTGAAAGCCCTTTTCGGGGAATCTTGCATCATATGCGAATTGATTGGCCGATGCCGCATCCTTGAATGTAATCTTTATTCTACCGTAACCAATCTTTGTCACCTCCGAGACATTGGGCACTTCAAGCAACTTTATCTCTCTCGCCAGGTCAAGGACATTGATGGGTCTGCGTTGCTCACCTCTATTGAAAGAGTCCACATACACCATATAGGGTCCAGTATGGCTTTCATCATAGTAATAGTTCCTGGTCTTCCCCTTCGAATCGGGTGTGGCGCCGTTACCACCGGCCGCCCCAGCACCCTCTTGATCGCTGGATACAGAAAAAAACTCGGTTGCACTGGCTTGAAACGCTGTATTCCCAGAGGAAGGGTCTGGCGAAGCTGTGACCGCTGGAGGCGAGGTCCCACCGGTGTAGGCTGAGACTGTGTGTTTTGCTGTGATTTAAAGGGGTTTCGTTGGGGTTGTTGCGTCTGTTGACCTCTTTGTTGAGTCTGCTGATTTGCTTGCTGGGTTTGTTGAATCGGTTGCTGGGTCTGTGAGTTCTGTTGTTGTTGTTGTGGAAAAGCATCCCGTTGGATTTGTCGGCTGCCATGTTGTCGAGCGGGCTGTTGCTGGTCTGCCTGTTGATCGGCGACCTGTGATTGGACTATTTGCTGTTGGGGTACTTGTTGTAGGGCTATTTGCTGTTGGGCTACTTGTTGTTGGGCTACCTGTTGTCGGGCGGCCTGTTGTAGGGCGTTCGGTTGTTGATCGTTTTGTTGTTGGGCGGCCTGATGTTGGAAAATCTCCTGTTGCAACTGGATCTGCTGTCTGCGTATAGCCTGACCAATGCTGCTGACACCAGAAGCGGCGGCAGGGGAAGTCGTAGGTGATGAAAAATTTAACATGGCAGCTGCCGACAGGGCATCATCAGTCGTGGGCGAGGAAGGCGGTGCGGCCACCTCCTCAGAGCCGTCAGATCTAGTAGCTGGCCTTAAAAAGCCAGAAAGGGGGGAAGAACACTTGCTTGGTCCATGGTATCAGAAAAGTGGTGATCCACTTTGGGCTCCTTGGACCTGGTTCTTACAGTGGAGTTAATTGGCTTACCTTTATCGTCCTTAGCTTTCCTCTTTTGTCTGCCCTTACCGTCATCGGGGGGTTGTGGTGGTTCAGGTGGTGGTTCCCAAACGTCCATATCAGCCATATTTGGCGCTCCGGTTCCGCGCCGAGCACCAGGCGCACACAAAGGGCTTTGTGGTCTCAAACAGTAGAAAAATCAGTGCAAAAGACAGAAACACAAGGCGGGGGTCGTCGTCCCCGCAGTGAGAAAGAATAGAATCAGCTTAGGGTGACGAAATAATTCCTCGTCTCGTCCAAGAAAAAGACGTTATTTTGTGTATGTATAACGGAAACACAAATAAACGCTGCACGCAGCTGCAGTGAAAAAAGGCACGCACACTAATACAAAAGTGTCCGCAAAAAAAATTCGAATCGCTCTGAAACGACAAGGATGTTGTCAACGCGAGAGCTAAAAGACGAATGACGCTTTGTCGATTTGAGAAACACGTAAGCAATTTCGGTGGTGTTCTGTCAGGGTTGCCAGATGTGACGATTTTAAGTCATTTTGACGATTTTTCTCCAAAATTTGGCGCTGACGCTTTTCGCTTTGAATCCCTTTATATGTATGTTGACGATTTGTTTTTCTCGGGATTTATTTGTATTAATCCAATACAGTCCTTAGACCAGTACCGGGTGGACCCGGTCTTTAGATCAACCATATGCTGGAACAGGTGGATAATTTGCGTTTTCCATGACAAATATAAGGGAGAAAGAGAAATGCCCCAAGGGGGTATTCTATCGCCACTTGTTTGGGTGACCACCATAAATAACCTATTATTGATGGTGACTGAGGAGGGGTTAGAACCCGTCTGCAATGATAGTGATATTGGATAGGAAACTTAATTGGAAGTGTCACATTCAGGAGCGTACTGAAAAGTCTCACAGATTTTGGGCACTATGTAGACGGACCGTAGGCTCGAAAAGGGGCCTGAATCCGAGGATAGTCCACTGGCTCTTCAGGAGCGTGATAAGACCAATACTTACATACGCCTCAGTAGTTCCTAAGGTGGACTGCTATGGAGAAAAAGTGCAACATAAGGACCATACAACAGGTTCAGAGAACATGTTGTCTTGGCATAGGCGGAGCGATAAGGACCACGCCCACTAGGGCACTGGAGACTATTTTAGATATCCGACCCATTGACATACAGATTAAATGTGAGGCAGCCACTGCGGCTATGATACTTAAGGCGATGGGAGAATGGATTGAGGATGGGAGCAGGTCATATCATCTCGGTATAA
Source organism: Stomoxys calcitrans (assembly GCF_963082655.1). Taxonomy (NCBI): domain Eukaryota; kingdom Metazoa; phylum Arthropoda; class Insecta; order Diptera; family Muscidae; genus Stomoxys; species Stomoxys calcitrans. The sequence goes on from NC_081553.1 coordinate 173,306,053, forward strand.
TCGAGGCGACAATAGGAAACCTGGAAGAAAGGGAAGAGGTTTGTCACGTACCCCCATAGGAGGTCGCTCCACCTTTTCTCTGGAGTGGCAATTGATGCTGGCGGGCGCTGGCTGCTGGCGGTTGAGCTCCGGCTGTGGCTCAGTGGATGGGGCGCGGTTCTTTGCCAACACCTATTGCCAAAAAGGAGGCGGTTCGCTGGCATGCCGGTCTTCCATGGCATGCCTCGGCCTAACCCTCCCCAAACCATGGTACTCCCGTGGCCCACTAAATCGGAGTACCCCAAAAGCTTACTCACCTGTTCATTACAACATTCCTTCCCCTTTCTTTAGTCTCCTATCCCTTCATGGGAAAGAAAAAAAACCAAAAATATTTCATTCTAACATTCGTACAAAATTCGGCACTGCTTTATTTGGAGGTCACAACCTCCCTGATACTCTCAATTTTGACATTTATAACTAAACTTGTAATGACCAAAGAAAAGGTAGTTAAGAAATTAAAATTCAAGTTATCAAGACTAACAAATTTTTCGTAAAACATTTACTTTAAGCAAAAACAGTAGCAAAATTTAAGGCTTTCAAATTTAATTTCTCAAAGTCGTGTTTTTCAGGTTCCTGGTTCTAATAGCGACTGTTCCGGATAAATGCCAATGGAGTCCCCGGGTATTGTGGTCCTGGTGGCAGCCTCTGCGGCCAATAGGGTCCCTTTTAGGTTCTCGTTTGTCCGTCCGTCCGTCTAGTCTTTGGTAAGTATTGTAGTGTTTAAGTGTATATGTATGTCGCAGTCAGTTCTTGTCTAAAAAAGTTTTTTTCTTTTATTATTTTCTAGGGGTTTTCTGATGTGCTGCTTTCTCAGCACCGTAAGGTCAACATTGGCTGATGGGCAAGGAAATATCCTCTACTATCCACTACCTAACCTAACTATGAGCTCATGCTTAGGTTACTCTATAGAACCCAACCAAAGGGTAAGTAATAAAAAAAACTCGATGTTGTCCCTACCTAATTTCCTTTTTTTCACTTTTATTTTACAGAAAAAACTTTTTTTTAACAAAAATAAATCCGTCGAGAGTCAACCGTCTGTATGCCTGTCTGTTTATGGTCAGAGAAATTTTTGGACTACCTTATGGACACTGGGGTATGCGACAGCGTCTAGGTCCCTCGGTGGAGTAGCGACAGGAGTTGTGGATATGCCAATTGCAGCAGCTGAAGTCTTTTATACGTGTGGCAGTGGAGGTGGAGGTGTCTTGACTTTCGCTTTTATTTTTAGACTTAAGTTTTTAGCTTTAAATTTTACATTATATGATTTGATTTCTTTTCTATTTCTTTTCAGTGTTTTCTTCTTTAATAAATCTTTCTTTTTCTTTTACAGGTTTTTTTTTACAGCTTTACTTTCTTTAAGCTTTCAGATTTCTTTTATTCTTTTATTTTTCAAGTTATTTTAAATCATTGTAAAATTTTCATATATATATATATATATATATATATATATATATATATATATATATATATATATATATATATATATATATATATATATATATATATATATATATATATATATATATATACATACATATATACTGTTTTTAGAATTTTGCCTTATATTTGTAACTTTTTCTATAGCTTTAAGATGTTCACTAAAACTTTACATTTGTTTTAAATTATTCCTTTAGTTTTCACCACTTTGTTTATTCTGTGACACCGCTCAATAAACACATTAAATTTTTCTTTTGCTAATTCACTTGTGTTTACTTCTTTTTTTATTTTTACTGATGGCTCCACCTCCGTTTGCTGCCAAGATCCAATCGAAAAAGAACTTGTCATCCTCCACATACTGACCATCATGGTTCCCCCAAGCCATCATGTCCACCGAGGAACCATCATGAAATTTGCTTTTCCAAAATAGCAAAAACAAAAAACATATGTTTCTTTGAAGTGTCGTTGTAGTGGTCACATTTGTATGTGGAGGTAACATATGGTGGTAGCGCAGGGTTGTATTCCCTAGTTGCCATAAAAACGTGACTGTTCAAAACCAGATGTCGCTCTACTCCAATCAGACATAGGGTGACACGCTACAAACCCAACCATCCTTTAGACATCACTGTCATAGGATGGGAGGGAAAAACAATTCTCTCGCCCCTTAAGAAATTGTAATTCTTCCTCAATAAATATACCTTGAGCTATAAGTATACCTTGACTCGAGTAGTACCTACCCGGTACTCGATTAACCAGTTATACCTTCCTTAGACATACCTTGATCAAATTAACTTCATATCAATAAAGCGGACGGACGGAAAAAATATGCCGAATAAGCAATTAAATTAAAGGTAAGTAAAAGTGGTAAAAACTCGCATCGGCCGCTTCGCTTGAGAGCACGGACCATACCAGAAGTGGACCAGCGACATAATGTGCCCAGGGCAGATGAACTAGTAAGTGTCAAATAAATAATACGCCACGGCGTATTCTTTATTACTCCTCTCAGCCCCCTACTTGCACTCACCACGGCATCCCTCGCTCCATGTCCAAGATGCCATAGTGATAGAAAGACGGGTCACCCATTGCGAGGTTGATATGAGGCTCTACCGTGGTTGAGTGATATCCTGGGGCCGGCATCGAGAGATGACAATCTCTCGTCCGGACAAAACGCCTTCCGCTGCAACTCGCGCTCCATGTCCAAGATGCCATAGTGATAGAAAGACGGGTCACCCATTGCGAAGTTGACAGCGATCTCTCCGGCGGTCGAGGCACCCCAGATAGGCAGAGAGAAATGGCACTACCCCGTTCTAACCCCTTTGCACATTCACCACTGGAACACTCCTGGCGGCCCCGCACTCGCGACTGCGTAAGACCACGAGTTTCGTCGCTCTCAGTCCCCGACGGATAATTCAGGTAAGTCGAACGGTAAGTATAAAGTCCCAAACCTCTAGGTATATATAATCATCCTACACACACACATTCTTCACCGCTTGCCGACGATGGGATATTAATCGCAAGACGATTCTTATGGAAACAATCCAAAATAGCTGCAAAGCAGCAAAGCAGCTCAAGGCAACAAAAACTTCAAGACTGGATCCAAAAATTCTATGCCTCCTAAAACTAAAGCTAAGTATCCATTACTATAAATTCAAAAGATAACGCAAATCCTAATTCATTTTTCTCTTATCCTATAGCTTCTTACACTACTGGCTAATACCTATGGACCTTGGGCCCATGTGATGGAATCCAACTTATAGCTAAAACGGTAAGTCACTGATTTCAATTTTTATTAACTTTTTATCGGAGCGCCGAGGCCTACATTTGTGAGGTACTATGCCATGCAAAACTTCTCCTCAAAGAGGTGTCGCACTGCGGCACGCCGTTCAGACTCGGCTATACAAAGAAAAGCCTCTTATAATCGTGTTTAAACTTGAATCGGATTACACTCACTGATATGTGAGAAGTCTGCCCCCGTTCCTTAGTGGAATGTCCATGGGTAAAATTTGCAATTTGCTTTATCGGACGCATTGGTAGCTAGAAGATATTTACTGCTTTAGGTCCTTAGCATGGTATACGCCCAATGATTTCCCTTTTAGATCTTCAATCTCATATAAGCACTTTCCGACTGCTTTAACTATTCGACACTTTATGTATTTCTTGTTGAGTTTTGCGTTGATATTTCTACCGAAGTCGCTCAATTGATGGTTACGTCGATAAACCTCTTGACCTGGGAAAAACCTGACTCTTCCGGCACGAATGTTGTATTTCTTAGCCCTTTCGCGGTAATTCTTCTGTAACCTTTTCCTGACCTCTTCCCTCACTAATTCCAAATGGTTCGATTTTGGTAAAGCACTAAACTCTGGGTCTTTCAACGAGTCTAATCGTCTGGCCAGCCTATAAACGCTGCCGTGCGTAATCATACTGGTTCCAAAAAGAGCAAAATAAGGTGTCATGCCTATTGAAGAATGCACCGATGACCGCAATGCGCACTCAATTGCAGACAAGTTTTGGTCCCAATCCCTTTGATCCTCCTGCAAGTATGAACGAATGGCCGCCAATATAGATTGATTAACTCGTTCTGATGCGTTAGCTTGAGGTGAATAGAGCCCCGTCTTCATATGGACTACACCGTAAGCCTCTATAAACGCCACGAAATCTTTCCCAGTAAATTGTTTCCCATTGTCGGATAAAATAGTTTCGGGCACACCAAATTTGTGGAAAACTTCTTGCTCAAGAAATCTAATAACATTTCGAGCGGTTGCCTTTCCCATTGGTTTCAATAAAACATATTTGGTCAGGTGGTCTAAGACAATAAAAATGTAGCAGTTTCCTGCCTTAGAGCGTACATAAGGGCCCAAAAAATCAATGTAGATTTTCTGAAAAGGACGACTGATTTCTACCATTGCCCCCATCGGCTGACGCATTGGCTGATTATTCGGCTTAGCCTCTTTGCACACTTGGCACTTCTGAACGAAAAGTCTGACCTGAGCACTCATATTAGGCCAGTAGTAATATTCTTTCAACCTAAACAGTGTCTTGTGAAAGCCGCCGTGCGCTGCTGTGCTGGGACAATGAGCTTTCTCTATAGCAGATGCCGTGAGCGATTCCGGTACCCATAGTTTCCATACTGAATCCTCGTAAGGAAGGTCCACCGTCACTGGTATTGTCCGTTTGTAGAGATAGCCATCAATGACTCTTAAGTCTGGCAAATCCTTCTGGTTAGCCTCCACGGCTTTGATCTTCCCAAGGTACTCCTCTTCCTTAAACTCGGCCGCATTGAGGTCTACTAGACTAAAGGATAAGCGCGTCAGGTACCACGTTTTGACTACCCCGGCGGTGTTCTATTTCGAAGTTGTGCCCCTGCAGTAAAAGACTCCATCTTGCCAGACGACCGCTCAGCTCTTTGTTGCTCATCAACCACTTAAGTGATGAATGATCTGTGATGATCGTAAATGGCATCAGCTCTATATAAGGGCGAAACTTTTTTATTGCCATCACCACGGCTAAGCACTCCCTTTCGGTGACGGAGTAATTTTTCTGCGCTGGGGACAACTTCTGCGACATGAACGCTATCGGATGCTCGCCTCCTTCATCGTCTTTTTGAAATAGGACACCACCAATACTAACGTCGGATGCATCACACTGGATGTAAAAATGTTTCCGGAAATTGGGGTGTCTTAAGACTAGACTACGGGTTAATGCCTCCTTTAGCCGTTCGAACCCTATTTTGGCTTCATCACCAAACTCAAAACCACGCCCTTTCTTTAATGTGGCGAAAATTGGTGCTGCGATGGTCGCATAATCGGCAATAAAACGGCGATACCAGCCTGTCATACCTGTAAAACGCCTAACCTGTTTGACATTCTTTGGGTATTCGTACCCCACTATCGCAGAAACCTTGTCAGGATCAGGCTTTACTCTTCCCTCACCAACTATATACCCGAGGTATCGTAGCTCTTTAAAACAGAAATTTGACTTTGCCACGTTAATCGTTAGACCAGCCGCGTTTAAGGCCTTTGCCACTTGTCTCAAAAGGTCGAGATGTGTTTCAAAATCTGGGGCCACTATGAGCAGGTCATCCAAATAAACAAACACTCTTTCACGGAGATGCGCAGGAATCACCTTATCCATTAACCGGCACATCCTCTGGGCTGCGTTACACAACCCAAAGGGCATTACGGTGAACTGGTATGGGGTCTTCCTGGTACAGTAAAGGCCGTTTTCTCCCTGCTCTTCAACTCGAGTGGTATCTGCCAGAAAGCATCTTTCAGATCCACACTCGATATGAAATGCGTATCCCCTAGCCGGCTGAGAAGGCCCTCAATGTTTGGGAGCGGATAGGCATCCTTGACAGTAATGGAATTGATCTTTCGAGCATCCAGGCATAATCTATTTTTTGTGCCTTTCCGGACTAATGTCACTGGGTTATTCCAGGGGCTCTCACTGGGCTCAATGACCCTCATGTCAAGCATCCTATCTAGCTCTGCATACATTAGGCTTTGCACTGCTGGAGATACAGGGTAATGACGTTGCTTTACTGGTATTGCATCTGCCGTGTCAATAGTGTGTGTCTCTAAGGATGTGCTTCACAATCCCCTTATCTCGAAAGACGGAAACTGAGATATGACCTCGTCTAATCTCTCCCTCTGATCACTGTTCAATTGATGCTTGGATGGGTCAATAGGGACGTCTTCTGCCTCCTCCTCCAACGACAAACTTTCAACACTGACTAGCAATTTATATCGTTTCATGAAATCGACCCCAAGGTATAGTGCTTTACTTAAAGTGGGGACTAAGAAAAAGGTTACCTCACTTTCCATTTTACCAAGTTTCACTGGGACCCGAATACGTCCTACAACCTTGTGTGGTGTCCCGTCTGCTGTGCCGACTTGTGCCGAAAACTTAAAAATTGGTATCTGCGCCCTCTCAACTAACTCTAGGCAGCCTTTGCCTAAGACGGTGACTGTTGCGCCACTATCTAACAACCCCTCTACCTCTTCATTTCCAATTTTCACTCGCAAGTAAAGACGAGTGCCTTCTCCTTCATATAAGGTAGATGAGGCTATCTCCTGCCTGAGTTTCCTTCTAGACCTATACCGCTCTCTAGCTCTTTTGATTCGCAGATGTCTCTTCCAATTGTTTAGGGTCTGTTTCGACTCAGTAGAGATTAGCTGACTTACCTTACCTATATCTAAAAACTTATTTAATACACTATTATCATACAATTCATTCTTCTCATTATATTTTTTTAATTCATTAACTTCACTTAATTCACTAAATATCCTAGCTCTAACTTGATTATACTCCTGCATTCTTACGTTCCAAGGCCTTATCTCTTTAAGTTTAAATTCATTCCGTTTACTACTACTACTAACACTATTTTTCTCTAAAACTACTTCAGGTTCCATCTGTTCATTTGCAACGATTCTTATTTGGGGTTTGTTTGTGCCGGACGCGTTGTCCCCTTCACCGAGCCCGTCTGGATGTTTCCCTTACACTTGGGACAATTTGGCTTGACAACGTTCTCCAAACCACAACCATAACAGAACAGCTTTCGTGTTGTCGAAGGGCAATCCATGAATCCGTGTCCTCTTTCTTTGCAATTCCAGCACACATAGTTTGCTTGTCTTGAAACTGCCTCCACTTCAAATTCTTGTGGCTCATCCGCCTCGATGGCATGGACTCGTGGAGCAAACTGCTGCCTATGTCCCTGGTTTGCTTGCCTTTGATTTGCCAACATTGTTTCGGCCTTTCTGCATTCTTCCCGGAAGTGTTGGAGGCCATACATGCGAATTGGGAACACCAAAGCTGCCAAAACCGGTTTCAAGTTACCTTTCATCATCTCCACCAGCATG